>NC_060144.1:368870191-369188004 GCF_021461385.2 Schistocerca piceifrons | reverse complement strand
CTCCCTGCTTCCCACTGTTGAAGAGCAATTCGGGGATGGCGACTTCATCTTTCAACATGATCGAGCACCTGTTCCTAATGCACGGCCTGTGGCGGATTGGTTACACGACAATAACATCCCTGTATTGTACTGGCCTGCACAGAGTCCTGACCTGAATCCTGTAGAACACATTTGGGACGTTTTGGAACGCTGACTTCGTGCCAGGCCTCAGCGACCGACATCGATACCTCTCCTCCGTGCAGCACTCCGTGAAGAATGGGTAGCCATTCCCCAAGAATCCTTCCAGCACCTGATTCAAAGTATGCGTGCGAGAGTGGAAGCTGTCATCAACACTAACGGTGGGCCAACACCATACTGAATTCCAACATTACCGATGGAGGGCGCCACGAACATGTACGTCATTTTCGGCCAGGTGTCCGGATTCTTTTGACGACGTAGTGTATGATCAGAAGTCTTCTGTGTCCAGTGCAAAAGTAGAACACCCTCTGTACCGAGGTACATCAGCAAGGGCAACATGCGATTTTGTGCTGATCATCACGTCTTCGAATGTAACGTTTGAATTCAGGATATCCAGAGATTTATATTAAAAATGAAGAAATTCCTCCAGCTGTATTTAAGGTGTCGATTTTATTTTGGCAACTAGTGTTAAGGTTGTAACAACGTCATCTTCAGGCCCTATAAAATATACCATACATACAACAACTAATGTGACATCACTAATCTATGAGTTATTATGTAAACAAATATATTATAGACATATTACATAATGGACGAATTCAATAAATTTAATTACAATTTGGCCGTTTTCATTAAATGCAGTCATTCTGGAAATTAACAATTTACATAGTACCAATAAGTACAAATGCAATTATGTATACATGATCGTTTTATTACAGATCAATGTCAAGCATTAAATGTAATGGGAGTACACATAAAAAATCTGGGTGACAAGCCGTTACGCTTACGGATAATAAACAGTGCTAAGAAGAAATGCAGAGCTAATCTGACATATATAGGGTAACATCCATTATTAAAGAATAGTAAAGGGCAGGAAAGGTAGAAATAGAGTTATGTTTGCATAACACTGCATTATACTAAAGTGACAGTGAAGCAAGTTACTGAAGCCACGTCAATCATAACGTCGCAAAACGAATAATAAGAAAACGGAAAACGAGTATGGAACCTAGTTAATGAAAGGTAGTCTGTGGTGTAAAATACATACTAATCCATCTAAAACCTACTCATTCGAATAAAAATGTAAGTTAACATGCCGCTGAAAAATCTTTTTTCAACGTCTTTGTCTCATCTACAGCAGTAACCTTGATCACAAGTAGTGTAATTCTAGTATGCTTACATGGTCAATAGAACGATCAAGTTCATAGCAATACTCCAAAAGAAGTAACTAGGTACTGACAGTCGAAAAAATTCGTCACACCTGTAACATATTTGCTGTTCCTCTAATAAACACCAGAACGAAGACATACAGTTAAGTATACAGCGTATAACACTCGTATTGTAAATGTAATTTAATCAAAGGATGACTAGGGTAGTTGCATTCAATGACATGCTTAATCACTACTTATTAGGATGGCAGAAAATCTTACAACCAATATCACCATTACACCATGGGTACCCATACGTTTCGTTTATCCATATACATCAGTTCTTGTATAAGATTAATAGTTGAAATATAAGCTGTCCACCGCTTATGGCGCTATACGACAAGTTCGTTTATTTGGATGGATGCGTCTGGGGCCTGAAGATGACATAATGAATGCCCAAACTGGTTGCCTTCACAATAAAATGAAATAATATCTTAAAGTACACGGCTGTTGGTGAATTTTATTGACATTGAAAATTAATTAACCAGCCGATGTTCCCTGGCCATGGTGGACCAACAGAGATTTTATATTGAAAGTCTGACCTGAATCAAACATGAACGTATTTATGTCTGTTACACTGCTTTTCCAAGCGTTTTTCGTTACAAATATACCACACCACCCCTCTGTTATGTCATCCATAATTGCCTATGATTATCCCTGTTAACAATGTCTCTGTTCCTTAGCAACTGTCAAGCAGTCTAATTGAACTCCTGAGGACATAAAATGCTTTTGTTAATGTCATCTAAAATGTGATGTCGTGTACGTCATTGGTCGAACACGATTCCATACTTAAGTAGATTTTCAGTTTCGAAGTGATACAGATTGGTGAAATACGGATCTATTCCATCACATGGGCTGTTGACTTTAGTTAATAAACTGAGTTTTTTGAGAACGCCATGCACCATCATGAGATGTCCGAGGTAAAGTCTTATGTGCTTCACAGTGAATGTTTGCTGCTTGGTTATGTGCCTAATGGCATATTAACAATATTGAAGAGCAATATAGACGATTTACACTAAATGTGTAGCCGGCCGGTGTGGCCGTGCGGTTCTAAGCGCGTCAGTTTGGAACCGCGTGACCGCTACGGTCGCAGGTTCGAATCCTGCCTCGGGCATGGATGTGTGTGATGTCCTTAGGTTAGTTAGGTTTAAGTAGTTCTAAGTTCTAGGGGACTGATGACCTCAGTAGTTAAGTCCCATAGTGCTCAGAGCCATTTGAACCATTTTTGAACTAAATGTGTATTTGTAAATTGTAAATTTGTGGTAAGGACTGCTGTGGTCATCGGTCCCTAGGCTTACTCACTACTTAATCTAACTTAAACTAACTTACGCTATGGACAACACACGCACGCATAGCCGAGGGAGGACTCGAACCTCCGACGGGGGGAGCCGCGCGAACTGCGACAAGGTGCCCCCGACCGCACGGCTACCCCGCGCGGCTGTGTTTGTATACATAGCAAAGTGTAGTAATGAGTTGTGTTTCTTTATTTTCTAGAACTTGACGATGAGATAATGCAGTTCGGAAACAAGGTGTGTCAAATAAATCACACATTTTTCGCCAGCTGGTGTGTAATGATTTCCGTACTGATTCGTGACACAGTTGGACGATGGTTTCGCAACAGATAAGCTTGAATCGAGTTGCAGTTTTAATGACTAGCAGCGTACCGATATAAACTCTGTTCCTTCTATAGACAGAATCGCAGCAGCAGTAGCTAGTTTACTGCAGCCGCCTAATCTAGGTGACGAGTAATCGGCGATCATTGGGCGCGCCGCCGCTTCCGCCTGGGAGCTAGGCAGCCCCGGAGAGCACGGAAGGCGATGGCATCTCGCCCGGGAGGCGGCGGACTTGGCGGGGGGCGGCGGAGGCGGCGGATGGGCGGAGGAAGCTTGCCGTGGCGTGTCCTCTCGACGGAGAGGAAGGGCACGCCGCGGCTACGCAAGACGCGCAGCGTTGCGTTGCGTGGCGTGCTCCGAGGGCAACGACCTCGTCAAACAGGCCTCGCCTGTGGTTAGGATCAAACTCTCGGCCGCCCCCCACCCCCCACCCCCCACCACAGCCACCACCGCCGGCGCGGGCAGCCCGGGCGAGGCGCACGCCAACAAAAATAAAATAAACCCCGCCGTGGCCGGCGCGCCGAAAGCTACAGCGTACAGCGCTCCGGAAGAAACAACGCGCAGTGCGCAGCGCACGTCGAACTGGAAGGAGGAGGAGGAGGAGGAGGAAGAGGAGAGAAGGAGAAGCGCGGGGAGACTCGAAAATAGCTAAGCGACACGACACGTCCGCGGCCATGTTGCCACGTCACGGCCCGGGCCGCCCTGGCGATAGGTCGCTTTTCGCAGGAAGCCACTGTGGGGATCGGTTAACTTGCCAGACGCTGTGGAATTACGTGCATTTTCAGGGCACGACCCTGGATGACCTTGGAGTGTTGTTCCTTACCAGTAACAACTTGTGGACATAGTAGTCCGGCTCGGTGGCGAAGTACGTGAGTAGCAGACCACTAATTCAGAGCTCCGAGGTTGAATCCCATCTCGGTCCTACGACTCACACTTTTCGATTGTTTCACTTTTGCAATGTCTCGTATTGTGAATAATACCAAGTCGCAGCGACGTTCAGCCTGTTCGTGTAATTTCTAGGCTAGTAAAGTAGCGAATCAACTTCCTAACATACACTGACTAAAAAGTAAAGCACCAGAAGGAAAACTAAATGAACTTTGCGAATTATGAGGGTATGTGACGTTATTTCAGTGATTACTCAATCAATTACCTTGTCCTATCTACCCCTCCTCAGCCACTAAATTGAAGCCTGATACTAAATGATTATGTTCGTTGGAAAGGTTCCAAGCACCACGCACAGTGAATCCACTGACGTGGTGTTGAAAGCTTCTGACGCCTCACTTGACGTACCACTGTGCAGTCAGAATTCCCTCAGTCACAACTAACCATGACCTGGGGTCATAATAGATGGCTGCCCACACCATGACGCCGTAAGTAATAACGCTGTGCCCATCAAAAAGGTTGGACCATGGTCATCCGGGGTAGTACGCAACCGAAATTCTTGACTGAAAACAATGTGATCTTATTCATCAATATTCCTTTCTTTCCAGTCGCACCATCACTCCAAACGCAGCCGACTGTGCTGTGGTGTTAACGGCAGCCTACGCATGAGATTCTAATGTCCTTATATACCTGTTGCTAGTTTAAGATCAACTGCATCGGATAACAGAGAATCTTCTCGGATTGCAGGCCTCCACCTGGATGAAGTGGTTCACAGTATAGTGATCCTTCCTTGTGGTGATCAGACTTGGCCGATCGGAACCTTCACGACGAGTATGCCTGCTCTCATCTTCGTTGACTGTAACACGGTCTTTGAGTGTAACGATGGGACCAGCAGAATACCATGATATGGCTGCCCACACCATCACATTTACAGCTCCATTAACCGATGGAATCAAGCCGTCAGGACTGTAGACTTCTTTTGGCGCACTGCAGAAGTAAACCTGACTCGATGTTGGAAAAAACGAAAACGTTGACTCAGCGGACCATATGACGTGTTTCTACTGATCAGCCGTCCCGGATTTATGGTTTCCGTACAGCAACTCGTCCGTGAATATCCGCTTTAGGGAGTTCTCTGTGGACAGTGTCGATAGATACGGGGTCTCTAAGATGTCTATTGAGCTCTGCAGTCACTTTAGTTTAGCCGCCGTAGTTTTGCGATGTTTTGACACAATTATAATTAGCGTACGACGATGTCTGTCACTTAGAATTGATTTGCGCCCCTTATAACGGTTTCACGACGATGTCTTTCCATTTTCTGTGTAGGTTGTCACGACTTGAAACAGTTGCTCTTGAAACGTTCAATAAGTTGACTGTCTTGGCTACTGATGCTCCAGCTAATCGGGCCCCCATAATCTGCCCTCCTTGGAACTCTGTTAGACCTTCCACTGAACGTCGACCTCGGCCTCTGCATGCCAATACGCAGTGTGTACTACTCGTAAACAACCTACACTGATGCCTAGCACAACACATGCCTTACCTGCATTGTTGACCGTCAAACACAACCATCCCACTACTACCACCGTTTACATTATTTTGCCTTTTTTATGAGCAATATAGATGTTGTTCACCAGCAGCAGTTTTCAGGTACCTCTTGCAAGTAGTTGGCTACTTTATCTGCGCCTTCAGAATGTAGTAATCGCTATAGGAACTCGCCATAAATAATCTGTCAAAATTTAAGACAGCGATGTCCTTACTTACAACACTAGGATAAATGACCTTTATTACATTTAATTAAAGCTACCAGTGGATCAGAAAGGATATCAGTATTCATTAACAAAACATTCTGCTCATTTGCCCCATAACATAAAATGGCTGACAGGTAGTAACGCAAGTTTTAAATCTAACCTAAAATCATTTCTTCCGGACAACTCTTACCATTTCACAGAGAAAATTTTATTTGAAAAGTAGTAGCCCGATTAAAAAGAAAGGAAAAAAAACACAAACACAGCCCCAGTTTTCAGAGCGGTTCGGCCTTCACGTCCAGGCCATTATGAAGTGAATCTGAAAATTGTACTGTTATGAAACAATGTAAAAAGAGCAACTGGACTAGCCCATATTTGGTTAATAAACATCTCAGACAAGACTAAGGTATCCAGGCGCGACACTTAATTCGTCCTCATAATTTCAATTCTGCCGTGACACGCTTTTAATTTGTCAGGAAACTTCAAAACAGTGCACCCATCGCCGCAGAGTGAAAGATTCGTCTTTAAAGTTATGCAACGTATACTATCTGGCCAGCAGTATGTGGACACCTGTCGACATTAATGTGCCTTTGTTACTGCTTGGGAAAACGTTCAATGTCTGTGGAGATATAGCAGCCCATTTTTCTTAAAGGAACCAAAAGGAAAGAAGGCAGTGAGTTTGAGGTCTGCAGCAGAGTCGACGTTTTATCTCATCCCAAAGCTGCACCATTGGTTTCAGGTCGGGACTCTGGTCAGGCCGGTCCATTTCACTTCACTGTTGACACCTCCACGACGGCAGGTAACGTCGTCCTGGAGTTCCCCAAACCCTAACGCCTCCATCGGAGTGTAGCGTGATTTATCACTCCAAATCACTCGTTTCTAGTCACCCATGTCCAGTGACGTCGCTCCTTACATCAGCTCAAGTTTGGAAATTTGTGGTAAGGTCTTATGGGACCAAACTGCTGAGGTCATCGGTCCCTAAGCCTACACACTACTTATTCTAACTAACTTACGCTGTGGACAACACACACACCCATGCCCGAGGGAGGACTCGAACCTCCGACGGGGGAATCCGTACGAACCGTGACAAGGCGCCCAAGACCGCGCGGCTACCTCGCGCGGCATCATCAGCTCAAGAGCGGCTTAGCACAGACTGCAGAAATTGTGGCTTATGAAGAGCTGCTCTACCAGTGCGCCACCAGTATTTTTAACTCCCTACGCATAATAATTGTGCTAGTTGGACTGCTGGTAGCACTTTGGAGATCACAAGTGATTCCTTCCATTGATTTCAAGTGGTTATTTACAATCACTCTCGGCAGTGCTCGGTTTCTATCAGTGAATAAATGGTGCCTCGAGATTAATCCAGCAGTGGTTTTCCATCGCTTTTCCGCTTCAGTCACATCATCAACAGTTGATTTGGATAGCTTTAGAAAGGTTGAAATGTCCCTGATGAATTTTCTGAGATCACAAGTGATTCCTTCCATTGATTTCAAGCGGTTATTTACAATCACTCTCGGCAGTGCTCGGTCCCTATCAGTGAATAAATGGTGCCTCGAGATTAATCCAGCAGTGGTTTTCCATCGCGTTTCCGCTTCAGTCACATCATCAACAGTCGATTTGGATAGCTTTAGAAAGGTTGAAATGTCCCTGATGAATTTTCTGCTTAGGTGGCTTCCAAAGACCAATTCATGTTCGAAGTCATTGAACTCTCCTACTGAACCAGTCGGTTGTATCTGATATAATGTAAATTGAAATCAGTTGATAAAATATGCAGTCAGTCAGTTGCCAGAAGTTTAAATACACTATAAGACATAAAACAACGATGCACCAAGAAGGAATTATCCGTATCAGACAGAAATCAAAAGATGTGATGTACATGTACACGCAAACAAATGATTATACAAGTTCACAAACTGAACAACTCAATAACACGATTCTCCATCTCCGGCCCTTGTTGTTGTTGTCGTCTTCAGTCCAGAGACTGGTTTGATGCAGCTCTCCACGCTACTCTACCCTGTCCAAGCTTCTTCATCTCCCAATACCTACTGCAACCTACATCCTACTCAATCTGCTTAGTATATTCATTTCTTGGTCTCCCTCTACGATTTTTATCCTCCACGCTGCCCTCCAAATACTAAATTGGTGATCCCTTGATGTCTCAGAACACGTCCTACCAACCGATCCCTTCTTCTAGTCAAGTTGTGCCACAAATTTCTCTTTTCCGCAGTTCTTTTCAATACCTCCTCATTAGTTATGTGATCTACCCATCTAATCTTCTGTAGCACAATTCGAAAGCTTCTATTCTCTTCTTGTCTAAACCATTTATCCTCCACGTTTAACGTCCAAACATGGCTACACTCCATACAAATACTTTCAGGAACAACACCCTGACGCTTAAATGTATACTCGTTGTTAACAAATTTCTCTTCTTCAGAAACGCTTTCCTTGCCATTGCCAGTCTACATTTTATATCCTCTCTACTTCGACCATCGTCAGTTATTTTGCTCCCCAAATAGCAAAACTCATATACTACTTTAAGCGTCTCATTTCCTAATCTAACACTGGACTCGCATTCGGGAGGACGACGGTTCAATCCCGCGTCCGGCCATCCTGATTTAGGTTTTCCGTAATTTCCCTAAATCGCTTCAGGAAAATGCCAGGATAGTTTCTTAGAAAGGGCACGGCCGATTTCCTTCCCCATCCTTCCGTAATCCGGGCTTGTGCTCCGTCTCTAATGACCTCGATGTCGACGGGATGTTAAACAGTCATCTCCTCCTCCTCCTCCTCCTAATCTAATTCCCTCAGCATCACCCGATTTAATTCGACTACATTCCATTATCCTCCGTTTGCTTTTGTTGATATTAATCTAATATCCTCCTTTCAAGACACTGTCCATTCCATTTAACTGCTATTCAAGGCCTTTTGCTGTCTCTGTCAGAATTACAATGTCATCGGCGAACCTCGAAGTTTTTATTTCTTCTCGATGGATTTTAATTCCCACTCCGAATTTTTCTTTTGTTTCGTTTACTGTTTGCTCGATATACAGTTTGAATAACATCGGGGATAGGCCACAACCCTGTCTCACTCCCTTCCCAACCACTGCTTCCTTTTTATGCCCCTCGAGTCTTATAACTGCCATCTGGTTTCTGTACAAATTGTAAGTAGCCTTTTGCTCTTTATATTTTACAGGTGCCACCTTCAGAATTTGAAAGATAGTGTTCCAGTCAACATTGTCAAAAGCTTTCTCTAAGTCTACAAATGCTAGAAACGTAGGTTTGCCTTTCCTTAAGCTATCTTCTAAGATAAGTCGTAGGGTCAGTATTGCCCCTGGCCCTTATACAAGCAGTTATTCGTCTTCGCATTGATTGATAGAATTGTCCGATGTCCTCCTTAGTGATACCGTGCCAGATTCTGTCCAATTACCGTTTCAGATCGTCAAAATCGTGGTTGGATCGCCCTGTCCTCAGTGCTCCAAACTGTCTCAATTAGGGAGAGATCCGGTGACCTTGCTGGCCAAAGTAGGTTTTGGCAAGCATGAAGACAAGCAGTGGAAATTCTCACCTTATGCGGGCGGGCATTATCTTACTGATAATGCCCACGATGGCTTGCCGTAAAGGGTAACAAAAAGGGGCGTAGAACATCGTCGAGGTATCGCTGTGCTGTAAGTGTACCGCGGACAACCAAAGGGGTCCCTGGTTGTCGGGCCATAGGTGGACGACAGTCACGTTGGTATTCTACAGCTGTCCAGAGAGTCTCCAGACAGCCTTCAGACTGGAATATCGTTGACTGGAGAGCCCCGCTTCCAACTGAGCCCCAGTGACCAGAAAAGACATTTCCGGAGAAGCCGAGGACAGGTTGAGATGCCAACCTTCATGGCAAGCCATCCTGGGTTTACATTTCAGCAAGATAATGGCCGCTTTCACCCAGTGAGGGTTTCTGCTGCTTGTTTTCGTGATTTCCACAAGCCATCTTGGCCAGCAAGGTCGCCAGATCTCTCTCCAATTGAGATCGTCTGGAGTATTATAAGCATGGCCCTGCAATCAGCTCGGGATTTTGATGGTCTAACGCACCAATTAGATAGAATTTGGCACAGTATACCACAGGAGGATATCGAACAACCCTGTCAGTGCCAAGCAGAGTAACTGCTTGCATGGGGGCCAGAGGTGTATCAACGCGTTATTTGTGAAGCTCTGTCTCTTGAATACATCTTCCAAGTTTTCTGACATTGTATTCACTTGTTTGGCTGCACATGAACATCACACCTACCAATTTCCGTACCATTTGGATAATTCCTTCATATTACTTTTTCCTTGCTTTCTTTCTTTTTTTTCTCTTAAAGTGTAAATAAACTTGGCCGAGGTTTAGATACCATTTTGAATGTGTTCTTCAGAAGTACGTGCTGTTACATTACTTTGAAACATGTTACAGAATCACGAGCCAACTAGGTCCAGTCGCATGCAGTAACTATAATCAAAATATCCACTATTTAGATGATTGTGTGGCATTGAAGGGCGGGTGGCCCGTTTGGGGAAGTTCGGCCGCCGGGTGCAAGCCTTATTTCAAGTGACACCACAATGGGCGACTTGCGCTTGGGTGATGATGAGGTGATGATGAGGACAACACAACACTCAGTCCACGCGCGGAAAGAATCTCCAATCCGGCCAGGAATCGAACCCAGTCCTGTTCATGGTAGGCAAGCACGTTACCACACATCTAAGCAGATGGACATGTCCACGACTAATTTGTCGAAATAGTAATCAAGTAATATCAATCAATAATACAAAAACGTTTTATCCACTCTGTCCTTTCGTACTAATGTGCATATATAATCTTAGAACAGAAACCGACGTGAAGTTTTAGAAGTGAGACTGTTAAACAGAGCCAGGTTTGCCTGTGTTCAACAGCCATGCTTATCTCACTTTTACGGCTTTACTGTACATTTTAATTATAGTTCTTACATGTGACTTGAGCTAGTTAGCTCGCTATTGTATAACATGTTTTAATGTAACCAATATAACAGCACGTACTTCAGAGGAAGATACTCATAGTAATATTGAGTACTACGTCACATTTAAATAAATAAACTTCTGACAACTGATTGGTTGTTTATTTTATCAGTTACTGTTAACATCCATGTCCAAGACTGGAGACCAAAGTTGGAGAAACTCAGGTTATTCAGTTTCCTTCTGTGCATCACTGTTACCTTTGGCTTCGAATACCGTACTAATGTCTTTGCAATAACTTGAATACTATCGAGCATTTATTCGATTGTGATTGCGGCTGCATTTTTAGTGGCGACAGTAGCTTGGAAGAAATCCCGTCCGGTCTTATAGTTCTTGAAGTATGGGTCTTTATCGAAGTAAACTATTCATGTAATTGAAAATAAAATGCCAACAGACGTGAAGTAAAATATTTATTCTCGACCATAACTTAAATTTCAATCACCACGATTGTCGTGGTCATTTATGGTCATTTAGAAGTATAAAATTTCGTGCCTATGCGGTTGTTAAGAAACTTAAAAGATCATTTGGTAAATACACTACTGGCCATTAAAGTTCCTACACCAAGAAGAAATGTAGATGATAAACGGATATTAATTGGACTAATATATTATACTAGAACTGACATGTGATTACATTTTCACGCAATTTGGGTGCATAGATCCTGAGAAATTAGTACCCAGAGCAACCACCTCTGGCCGTAATAATGGCTTTGATACGCCTGGGCATTGAGTCAAACAGAGCTTGGATGGCGTGTACAGGTACAGCTGCCCATGCAGCTTCAACACCATACCACAGTTCATCAAGAATAGTGACTAGCGTATTCTGAGGAGCCAGTTGCTCGGCTACCATTGACCAGACGTTTTCAATTGGTGATAGATCTGGAGAATGTGCTGGCCAGGGCAGCAGTCGAACATTTTCTGTATCCAGAAAGGCCTGTACAGGACTTGCAACATGCTGTCGTGCATTATCCTGCTGAAATGTACGGTTTCGCAGGGATCGTATGAAGGGTAGTGCCACGTGTCGTAACACATCTTAAATGTAACGTCCACTGTTCAAAGTGCCGTCAATGCGAACAAGAGGTGACCCAGACGTGTAACCAGTGCCACTCCAAACCATTACGCTGGGTGATACGCCAGATTGGCGATGACGAATACACGCTTCCAATGTGCGTTCAACGCGATGTAGCCGAATACGGATGAGACCATCATGATGCTGTAAATAGAACCTGGATTCATCCGAAAAAAGGACGTTTTGCCATTTGTGCACCCAGGTTCGTCGTTGAGCACACCATCGCAGGCGCTCCTGTCTGTGATGCAGTGTCAAGGGTAACCGCAGCCATGGTCTCCGAGCTGATAGTCCATGCTGCTGCAAACGTCGTCGAACTGTTCGTGCAGATGGTTGTTGTCTTGCAAAAGTCCCCATCTGTTGACTCAGGGATCGAGACGTGTCTGCACGGTCCGTTACAGCCATGCGGATCAGTTGCCTGTTCTCGACTGCTAGTGATACGAGGCCGTTGGGATCCAGCACGGCGTTCCGTATTACCCTCCTGAACCCATCCATTCCATACACTGCTAACAGTCATTGGATATCCACCAACGCGAGCATCAATGTCGCGATACGATAAACCGCAATCGCGATAGGCTACAATCCGACCTTTATCAAAGCAAGAAACGTGATGGTACGCATTTCTCCTCCTTACACGGGGAATCAAAACAACGTTTCACCAGGCAACGCCGGTCAACTGATGTTTGTGTATGAGAAATCGGTTGGAAACTTTCCTCATGTCAGCTCGTTTTTGGTGTCGCCACCGGCGCCGACCTTGTGTGAACGCTCTGAAAAACTAATCACTTGCATATCACAGCATCTTCTTCCTGTCGGTTAAATTGCGCGTCTGTAGCACGTCATCTTCGTGGTGTAGCAATTTTAATGGCCAGTAGTGTATTAACATTACATTTCATAGTCAAAAACAATTTAAGAAATGGTTCAATTTCACAGATTTAAAAACAGGTATAGGGAAATGTATAATAGGTAATATTTGTGTACTGTAAACAGAAATAACTGTAAGTTTTCATTGCTGTAACAATTGGTGCGGAAATACAAATGAATGCCTTTGTTGCATACATTAATTTTCAAGGGATAGCTTTTGACATTGAATTATTTTACTTGATTTTTAATCTGAATAATCATTTGGTATTGATTAATTTGCAGTATTTGATTTCAATAGATTTGCATTTTACTAGTCCAAAACCCACGCACAGTCTTTCTTAACTAGAGACTGTTAATGACGAGGACTATTCGGAGAGCGAAGCGAGAGTGAAAATCCGATGACGTGCTGCACAGATGTGTTGGGTAACGTCTCTAGTATACCTGTTGATCGCGTCATGCTGCTTTGCTCAGTGCTGAGCACACAGTGAACACGTAAAGATGCCTAGAATAACAGCGTCTCCCGCCAAATATGTGTCCCCTCTGCAAGGTTGCGCCGAATTCCATGCAGCCTCACATAACGCACCTGTCATGCGTTTCCTTCTTAATGATAATTCTCGGTTGCACACTGCAGGGGCAATGAGGCCGCCTATGCAGAGCTTTCGACGGGAGGTGTTTAATCACCTACCGTACAGCCTGGCCTTGGCTCCCACTGGTGTTCATCTCTGCTCACATGAACCGCTGGATATGCAGACAACATTCCTGCACAGAAAACGAAATACAGACCAGCGTGGCGGAAAGCACAGGCCGCTGCCTACTACGACATATGACTACGTCGGAGTGGCGACTATGTAGAGAGGTAGCTGGAGGGTGTAGCAAACTGTTCCAGCCGGCCGATGTGGCCGAGTGGTCCTAGGCGCTGCTGCTATGGTCGCTGGTTCGAATTCTGCCTCGGGCATTGACGTGTGTGATGTCCTTAGGTTAGTTATGTTTATGTAGTTCTAAGGCTAGGGGCTGATGACCTCAGATGTTAAGTCCCATAGTGCTCAGAGTCATCTGTAACTGTTCCAATAAGGCATTTTTGATTTTCACTCTGGTTTCCATTTCACGACCGATCAAACGTTTATCTCCGAATAGCCCTCGTATTAGTCTCCATAAACATTTTTTAGGTAGTAATCGCGATTCAAAGTGTTGTGGTTGGCAGGAGAGCCAACACCGTGTTACTAGAGGAGGCCGAAATGCACGCGTTATAGCTCACGCAGGCTGGCGTGACGTCTGGAACAGCACAAGGAAATTAGAATTTAGAAAAACGGACGTAGCTGCTGGAATACTTAACTTTAATCCATTAATGATGAACGTCGCTCTTGACGGTACGTGATTCACAATGTCAATAGTAATTGAATATGGCGCCTTGCTAGGTCGTAGCAATTGACGTAGCTGAAGGCTATGCTAAACTATCGTCTCGGCAAATGAGAACGTAAGTAGGCAGTGAACCATCGCTAGCAAAGTCGGCTGTACAACTGGGGCGAGTGCTAGGAAGTCTCTCTAGACCTGCCGTGTGGCGGCGCTCGGTCTGCAATCACTGATAGTGGCGACACGCGGGTCCGACTTATACTACCGGACCGCGGTCGATTTAAAGGCTACCACCTAGCAAGTGTGGTGTCTGGCGGTGACACCACACAAAGTGCATGAGACTTTCTATGATCTTTGAAACGATAGCGAGCAATCATAATATCGAGAATTGAGGTGAGCAACATTTCAGGAAAAACTTCCACCCAGTTCTCGTACTCTGGTGAACTTCAACCAGAGAATTTACAAACGATCCCGTCGGAATACTTTTGTTAAAATTTTACAATGTATGAGAGATGGGACATAAGCGTGAATCAGACATAGGAGTGGAAGGCATTCGTCTACGCTACCATGTCAGTATTTCACATTGCCGGTGCTGATGATAGCGGCCAGACAAGTCGTGTGACTACCATACACTATGTCTACTTCATTACGCCTCAGTTTATAGGCACCACGTTACCTCACATTACAGACGTTCAGTCACACTTATCTATTATTCTAGCTGTGTCCACGCATAAAACAAAGACATTCACCAGCTCCTCTGTTGCTGGAACTAACAACTCTGACATCACCCACAATTAAATACATTTTAGAAAATTTTCTTGCAAATATGTTTCTGCTAATGACTAGTTTTCAGATAAACTCTAAAATTTAATACATGAAATGTATTCGTAATTACACTACGGACAACCATTAGCTGTATAATGGAATGACGACAATGAAAATTTGTGCTGCATCTGGTCTCGAACTCGAATTTCCCGCTTATCGCGAGCGGTCGCCCAGCCCTTAGGCCGTGTCCTGCGTGAGCGACAGAAGCGAGCGACAGCGCGCGACAGCTTACCGCAGGTATAGTTAAGGAAGCGTCCTACGTGAGCGACATCTGTGTCACTGCTTGTCTCCCACTGCAACTGGCGACGTTTGGATTCAAACGTATTTGAATCTTGTCGCTGCAGCACGCGCGACAGAGAGCGACAGCCATGCGTCTTTGCGGCAAAGCAGTGGAGCAGACACGACGGCAGCTATGAAATACTTATCATCCGACTTTAAGAAAACTATTAGGTGAAAAAATTTGATTCTTCCACATTTTATAGCTTGACATCTTTAAGCGACAAAGGTCTGAATTTATTTTCGTTATTCGTCACGAAATTAGGTTCATGGGTGCACGAAATTTTTAAGAATTTGCAGAGGTAAAATCACATTGCGTAGACTTTCCGTATGGTGCATTTAAGGCCATACATCATTGTGTATGAAATGTAGCCAGTATATATAAATTGTATTTATAGTTGAGACCGGAATGATATCTCTCTTCATTCTTGAGATATTTGTTGTGATGACCGCGGACGGGTCGCTTGCGGTGCGTCCGAACCTTTCCTGTGTCTCGAGAATCAAGTGGTCGTAAAAATCGTCATATCTCATAAACGGTTCAAGATATCGACTTTTGGCTATGACAGCACGCGGAAAGGATTATTTTATCGTATGATTAATACTCGATACGTTGTTGTAAACGCGTGAGCAGAGCGAAAACAACACTCTCTATAAACTACAGGATGAGGTTTTGTCCGAATTTTCATAGCCAAACGAAGGGAGAGAAACAGGTAAACGGGTTGTCAAAGTGACCAGCGTGAGGCCTGGTTTTCCATGAAAATATTTAACTGCTTGAAAGTAATCAGGGTAATTAACGATAACTTAATTAATGATTTGGGGAGAAATTGAAATATTTCACTAATAGCTGCTGCCATGCTATGTAAATGAAATGTCAAAAATTTCACCTGTTCAAGGCCTAAAGATCTGCACATAAAAAGATACATTGGTGCGGTATTTAAATGTCAAAAAGGTTTCCTTTGAATCAAGTACGTTAGGATGGCAAACGAGGAGTCAGCAAGATCATGCTTTCTGAACAAAACTTGAAAATAAAAAATGAAAGAAAGCAATCAAATATTTTATGAAATGATTTGTGTAAAAGAAATAAGTGGATCAGAGAAACGTTCTACGTCCTTTGAATGATACTGGAAATCATGAACAGAAAATGAGGTACACCAAACGTTTCCCTAATATTTTTTATTTCATACTTTTAGACAAATCATTACACAAAACGGTTGACTTCCTTTTCAAAAATTTTGAATGCTTTTACTGTTACAGACTGGTTAGATTAATTGAAACGCTTGGCCTTAACACTGACTGCAACATCAAATATCTGTAAAATTTCATGGTTCATTGTAATTTATTAGTAATTTAATGTGTGTGATATACTGGGTACGTGTGTATACACTTAAAGATCAAGTTCTTTGGCAAGACGTTAAAAATATACTTAGCTATGCAGTGTAAACAGTATACATAAAACTTAGTATACAGAATTGTAAGTGAGTCAGTTAAAATGTACGAAGAACTTTGAATCGAACCGAGGACGTTTTCGAAAGCCGTTTTCATGCACTGTTACGCTACCGCTACACCATAGCCATCTCTTACTGCCAACTCTCAATTGTTGTGTTTATAAGTGTATTTAGGGTAGTTAGTCATGCAAACAGTCATTCTTCCGCATTTATTGGCTGTTAAAAGTTCTTGATCATATAAAAACATTCGCATTTATTTTTTTGATGAGATAGTCGGACACTCCTCTGCTCATTCACGTGCATTCGAAGAATTTGTCTGGTGATTTTCGTATTTGATGATATTTATGAAATTCTCCATGGAGATTCCTCCCTTTGTAAACTTCGTGCACAGCATTCCTTGTCGCTTTATTTTTTTTAAGTAAACCTAATTTTGTAGCCTTACTCTCCAGCTACAGTATTCTATAGTTTAGGGGCGCCGTTTTATAGCAACAGCTGTTTGGCTCTTAGCAGCCGTCTTGTAGCGCGACATGGTTGCTCGCACGCAGGACACCCGAGCACTTCGCCCGATGCTGCTGCTCGTCGCTGGAGTGTCGCATATCCAGAAGTCGCTCGCTGTCGGTCGTTTCTGTCGCTCGCGTAGAACACGGCCTTAGACTATCCGAACACGACTCACCGACCCAGGGCCAGACCCAAACTTCGATATGTCGTCATCCTTGTGGCCACAACCCGTGTTCGTACAGCCATTAGGCCCCTAGGTATATTCCCGTACAGGCGAGACAGTTTACTTGAAAGTCGCTTGCCCATCGTTGGTGGATAATTACGTGCATGCATGTCCAGAGGAGCATCGCATCGTAATTCGGAATAACATAGGCACTGCAATATCTTATCTAAAATTCAATATTACAGGTTGTTTTATAGTTAGAATTATCACTCTGATATAGGAGTCTTCGGTCATTTTATGTCATTTTTGTGTACTGCACTTAATTCTTGCCACATCCCAGAGATCACTCTACCTGGGATCCACGAAATGCGACCAGCGTAACGCAGTGTCATGTAATGCTACGTTGAGTGTATCAGATACGAATTAAGCCCGTAATCGTACAGTCTATCCTATACAAGTGTGCGAACGATTTGATCCTCCCTGGTGACTCACGCCTCATTCACAGACTCACCTGCCGCGGCGTCACGAATGCGGCTGGCAGGGCAGGGCAGGGCATGCCCGCCGACAATGGGAGGTTTTCTGCCTCTCCGGCCGCGACAGCGCGGTGGGGCATTTAAATTATTTGTCGCATTAATAAGTAATTCCTTCCTGGGCAGAGCCGCAACGCCCTCCATTCAGAGCATTTATTTAGACGCGACCGCCCATTCGCCTTGCTTGGGCATTCAAGCAACTCATTATAAAGTGGGCTCCACAAACCATCCCTGACGAAAGACCTCTCCTAACAAGACACGCCCACGCCCAGCACCCCCGCCCCCCGCTGCCTCCACCGTTGGCCATCTCCTCTACAGCCGCACCAGACAGAGCCAGTGACGCAGGCACTCAGAAGAAATTGATATTTTTCTGCGAATATTGGTTGATTTTTGTCGTCTTCTGACATGTTTGATGTGGTCCACATCGGCGTCCTCACCTTTGCAACCTCTTGTTCTCACAGTAGGACTTACACCCAACGTCCTCGATTAGCTCTTTGATATATGCCAACCTCTGTCTTCTAACACATTTTCGACTCCTACAGTTCCTTCAAGTAGAAAAGAAGTTATTCCCTGATGTCTTAAAAAGTGTCCTCCCACCCTGTCCCTTCTTCTTGTCATTGGTTTCCTATGAACAACGTCACCATTTTTTATGACCACCTAATTTCCTAATTTTCAACATCTTTGTATAGGACCACATGTGGAACGCTTCGATTCTCTTCTTTTCGGGTTTTCCCATGCAATGCTGTGCTCCAAATGTACATTCTCTGCAATTTATGCTCAAATTTTTGAAGTGGAGTGCTGTGAAAATTTTATCTTTCAGCACATACAAAACTTTTAAAATTTCAGACGTTTGTATCTCATTACATTATATTACACTCAGCTGATGTTCGAGACTAGTAGACTCGTTTCAGCGAGGAATACCCTCTTTGACTGCATGACGTCAATGGGTCATTTCAACTTTTCTTCACAATCCTTTATCAACATGTACACCTACATCGGCATGTCACCATGCCCTGAACGAAGGAGGGGCTTACTGAACTTGTATTATCTTCCTTATTCATAGCCTCTGTTACTAATTCGTTCGTGGATAGCATAGTGGCTGGGGTTCACAGTCATAAAACTTTTTGAGAGACGTCACCATTGTCTTGGCTGTTAAAACTTATTTATTTACATTATTCGGTACTGCAGTTTAACCCATTCAGCCATTTTCAAGTGGAATACGGAATATGTTTTCTGCTTCAGGACATGCTAAAAGTTTAAAAGTGTCGCATATGTGTATATGTAATCATCACATTCATAAACTGAGTGTGAGTCATGTATGATGAGACACGCACGTCTAAGATCTTTAAATGTTTGATACGTGCTGAAGGA
This sequence comes from Schistocerca piceifrons, assembly GCF_021461385.2. Taxonomy (NCBI): domain Eukaryota; kingdom Metazoa; phylum Arthropoda; class Insecta; order Orthoptera; family Acrididae; genus Schistocerca; species Schistocerca piceifrons. The sequence continues at coordinate 369,168,998 of NC_060144.1, read as the reverse complement.
CAAAACAGCAATTTATAAACAAATGCTTTTTAACAGTCAAAGGTGACGATGACGTCTGTCAAAAGGTCAGAACGAATTGCCTCAGTCTTGCGCTTATTCTAGAATTTCTCCGTCGTGATCAATGTGTGTGATCCATCTGAGAATGAAACACATCAAAACTGGTCACTCTGATGCGTTGTGTTCCTTCCTACAATATTTTCATGCTTATTTTTCTTTGTTTCAGCGCCGTTACTTTTTTTTCACTGGACAAGAAACATCTCAAGTTTTCAGTGTTATTTAAATTTTAATAACTCATTTCAAATCAGTTTTTCGCTTTGGGTGAGATATTTTGCCTCGTGAACGGTGTATCTGTGGCTATGATTGTATGTAAAATCGCTTTTGTTAAAATGTAGCAGTACATCATTATCTGGTTCTTGAAATTAATCACATAAGAGGGATTTGAATAGAGCTGTTGATTCTCAGAGTATTAAAAATATGTTCTGTCAGGTGCAACATCGTTTTCATTAATTATGCAACTTATCCAGAAGCTTCAATTGGTTTTACAAAGCCTAAAGTGCAGTTTCGTGCGGAAAGAAGCTGTAACTAGCAAAAAAAAAAAAATACCAAGAAATACAGTGGCATGCATACTAGCAACAAACTGACGTCAGCTGTCTACAGTTAAGGGAAGAATCATTTCTTTACTAGGTCTGAGTGGCAAGTCATTCATATTTTTGCCAACAACAATGGACGAAATGTCGAAATGCCGCAGGAGAACGCAAATTACAATCTGAGAATTTTGTTAAAGAGTTTCCTTTTTTGTTGCATCTCCCATAACGTATGTGGCACTCTCGCATAGACGAAACGAAACAAAAACTACCACAACCACAACATTGCACAGTGAATATTCTTTACATTCCTCTGGATCTCCGGTGTTTATCCGATCTAACATTTCCATATGGCTCAACGTCCCGGTGCAAGTTTCAATTGGGCGCCACTTCGCTGACTGGTACATCCTTAACCTAACCCAGTAATACATTAAATATATTCGTAATTGCGAATAATGACGAACCATCAGCCGTCGAATGGAATGACGGCAGTGAAAATCTGCGCCGCACCGGGACTCGATCCCGGATTTCCCACTTATCACGACCGGTCGCCTTACCATTTGGCTATCCGTGCACAACTCACGGCTAGCCACAAAATTTCATACGTCGTAAACCATGCTTCTACAGCCTGGACTCGAACATCCACTATGTATATTGCGCTACAGGTCAGAAGTTGTACATTGAGAGTCGCTTGCCTGGTATCGCCAGAGAAATACGATATTGCAGTGCCTGTGATATTCTGATTACGATGCAAAGTTCCTTTGGACACGCATACATGTAGACGCATGATTGACGACATAAGGAAGTTTGGGCCTGGCCGTGAGTCGTGCTCAGATAGCCAAATGGTAAGGCGACCGTTAGCGATAAGCGGGAATACAGGATTCGAGTCCCTGTCCGGCACGGTCATTCCATTCTACAGTTGATGCTTGTCATTATTCGAAACTGCGGATACATTTACTGTATTTCATAACGGCTGTAGTTCCTGCAGTGCCTGTTCCTTTGGACAGGCATGCACGTACAAAGAAACTTTGCATCGTAAACAGAATAACACAGGCACTGCAATATCGTATTAACCCAGTAATACTAGAGGGGTAAATGGATCAACAATACCACGAGAAATACGAACCACGTGTAGTTACCGGCGAATCTTTACATCATTGGGAGTTTAGGTTGAAGGCAGGCTGAGACATTCCATGATCGAACAGGATTCAATCCCATGGCCTTCTGGTTTCCTGGCACATGCTTTGCCACTAGACCATCAAGCCTGACTCTAGGATAATAATTCGTATTCATTGCTCCATTTTACAATTTCCTTCACGTCCTGTAAATTAACCATAGTACTATGTAGTCTTCTGTTATACCCATTATACACTTCTAATTCATTATTACATCCATTAGTAGTGGATAATGGGTGTCACCAGACACTTACATAAAAATCTATGTATGTATAGATGTACATATGTATGTATGTGTGTGTTCCAGATCTCCTCCTAAATCACTGGATCGATTTCAACCAAATTTGAAGCACATACTACTCATTGTGTGAGAAGACATACTGTGGGATTAAGAATCTCCTAGCTCCCATAGGCGAGGGTAGGGGAAGGTTGAGGAGCATTGGTATCCTCTAACATCTAGGCTACCCTGAACAATAGGAGTGCTGGGCAGTAATATTGGAATGTGTTCCAGGGGCTATAAGAGCAGATGGCCATGGCTAAGCACAGAGAGAGGTGAGAAGGATAGTAATAGTGAGAGGATGAGGTGGACAGAGAAAGGCAGAGGATGAGATAGACCAACAGAGAGGTGTGAGGAGAAGATGAACAGAGATATGATGGGATGATTACATGGACTGAGAGAGGTGGGGAAAAGACAGATAGAGAAATGGGGAGAAGGAGCTGAGCAGGGACGGGAAAGGTATAGGTGGGAGCAGTATATGTTCCTTAAGTGCACGCGGATGAAGCCACAGGTAAAAGGCTTGTAACAAAAAAGGACACAGTGGACAGTTTTCAATTACATGAAATATCGTGGCCGTGTAGAGGACACAGCCATTAACGTTTCCTCAGTCATCAGAACTACAGAACGTGCGTATCTCTGTGGCTGCAATGTTGTCACAGACTGCATGAACAAGACACTGTTCTGCTTCAGTCTCACTTCAACAGCAATATTTAGTTTGACAGAGTGCTCTTCGTCTGTATGCTACCGTCGTCTACTAATTGCATATTATTTTGTGAGAATAATTTTCCCGTCAGTGTAATTCTTTTGTCATTGTTGGGCGTAACAGTAAAAAATATATCCTATTTGACAAATGTAATTAGATAAATTACGTGATGTGTTAGTCACTAAATGGTGTCTGTGTGTAGCCAACATGTACGGTGGTTAAAACTGTGTAAGTGGAAATACCAAAAAGTTAAATTGTTATATTGTGTTTTAAATGCTTTTAAAGGTAAATGATTAGCATTTCAGCGCAACCAAAAAAGTTGGAAGGAGCAACGCCGTTTACATTATTCATAAAAGAAAAAATTACGCAGTGGGTTTCTTATGCAGAAATTCATTTGATAGTTCGTTATTTGTGAGTGTGTTACGCCTAGTGTAGGAAGGACAAGCGTCAATCAACAATTGTCAGAATTAGATAATGACAACATCGTGACCTATTGAGGCTGCAGTTTATCATTCCGGCATATTGCTGCTCACGTTGGTCGGGATCCCACGACTGTCATACGAATACTGAAGCTATGGGTTCAAGAGGGCCATCTCAATGACCTCACACAGCTAGCGCCCGAGAGCACATACGCGATTGCGTACAGTGGGTCACATACCTTGATTCAAGAAATGGGTACGTCTGCTACAAGTATTCACCCGAACAGTGCAGCGGCGTCTGGAGCACTAAGGACTACCAACACAGATATTATTCTCGCGATTTTCTTTGGCGAGGCAACAGAGAGAGGCGTAATGACAGTGGTGCGCACAACGAAACGACTGGACACAGGAGTTGTCATCTGTCGAGACACCTGGTTCTGCGTGCAGTATTACGATGGGTGTATCCCTGTGTGGAGGCATAGCGGAGGACGAATGAAATCAGACTGTATTCGTCATCGTCATAAGGTCCACCACTTGACTATATAGCATGGAGAATCACCGGACACACAACAGGATCACTTCTAGCTCGCATAGCCGGTACTTCCGACGATAGACGTTACATTTTTTCGGACATTCCGAAATAAATTATGGAAGTAGCACCCTACCGACTATTCAAGCTGGTTTGAAGAATGTGTGAGTCCGGGGACTTACCATCAGACTTCAGAAAAAATGTAATCGAAAGAACTTGAGGAAAGCAACGGCTAATAGGTGAGAGAACTATCAGGTTAACAGTTCACACATCCAAGTTAATAACAAGATTAAGATGGAGAATAATGGGAAATAAGACCAGTTCAATAACGAACGGTTTGGCCTTAGGAAAGTCAAAGGCAGAACAGATGTAGTTCTCACGTTGCACTTGATAATGGAATCAGTAGTGGAATCCATTTCAGACATCTGAGATAGAAAATTCTGAGAATGTACGTTTGGAGCACAGCATTGCTTGGGAAAACCAGAACAGAAAAGAATCAAAATATTTCAGATGTGGTGCTGTGCGAGGATGTTGGAAATTCGGCAGATTGATAAGAAATAAGAAGGTTCCCCTCAGAATCGACAGGGAGAGGAATATATGGAAAACGTAGTCAGGAAGAAGGGTCAGGTGACAGAACATGTGAAGACTTTAGGAGATAACTTACAAGGTACTGGAGATAGCTGAGAGGGTAGGCAGACTGCAATACACCCAACAGACAATTGAGGACATTGGTGGCAAGTGCTGCTCTCAGATGAAGAGGTTGGTTGGCAGGCCTCATCAAACCAGTCATAAGAGTGATGATCCAGGAAGAAAAGGAGAGAAAAATCTTCACGACACTGTCTTTCAGGAAGATAACACAACTGCCTCTGTAAAGTGGGTGTGTTCGACTGTATCACTGGCCATTGTGCTCTCCAGATCTCTCAGCCATTTAAAATACCTGAGAATGTATTCCGTGAGAGACTGGCACACCACCATTCGTCGTTAAGATTTCTGATCTCTGCAGAACTGACTTGAAACGACAGCCGAGTTCGTCTCGATTTACAGCCATCTCCATTTACATCAATGTTGGAGCCTCTATTACTGCCAACGGTGGAAACTCTGTATACTAAACTCGCAAGTTTTACCTACTAATGTAATCATGCATTCTTCTCTCTCTACAGTATGCATACATACGTCATCACCATCATCATCATCATCAGCCTTTCAGGGATTAGGGCCTTCTGCCTATTCTGACATCAATCCATCTTTGCCTCGGTGTTCCTGGGTCTCTTAGGCCAATATTCCTGTAGCGCAGCGTCATTTTCGAAACGCTTGTATTGTCCGTTCTTTCTAAAAGCTCTTCCACTTAATTTTACATTTGTGCACGTTATTTCATTTTGCAAAGACGATGGCCTGATGAAACGCAATGACTCCGAATTTTTATTCTGTTCCCTGTACCGACTGAGGTATTGCATGCATGCACATTACTTGGTCATCTTTCTCGCTTTGTTGACGCAAGTTGTAATCCTCTGCCGTTAGAGGACTGCGAATTGAGCGCGTAATGTGGCAGTGTGAAACGTAACTGTTTCGGTGCGGAGAAAACCCTCAGAAGACTAAAATAATGAATTCAGAGTTCGTTTACACATGGAGAATCCCCTCCTGCAGCATGAGAATACTAGACTACACACGAGCCCTGCGACAAAACCGACGCCTCTGGTTCACTGTCACCGATCGTCCTACATACAGTCCCGACCTGGCCCCATCCGATTTTCATATGTTTCCAGTACTTAAAGAATACCTCCGAGGATAATGATGAAGTGGTGCAAGCAGAGGTGAGGTTGTGCCTCCGTCAACGAAGTCAAACAATCTACAGTGACGGGATCAACAAACTGGTACCTCGTGGTCATGCGAAACACAGTTGGCCCTCTTTGTGCATGATGTACAACAGGCTCTAGATACCAGTCTTGGAGTATTGTTCTTCCGTGTGGGACCCTTACCAGTTGGGTCTGATTCAACAGGTTGAGAAGGTCCATAGAAGAGCGGCAAGATCGTGACTGGTACATTTAGCCATCGCGAGAGCGTTACAAATCTCATAGAAAGTTTGAAGTGGGACACACTTGCAGATAGAGGACTCACTAAACGGAAGGGGCTTCTCACTAAATCCAAAATCCGACCTTCGCCGAGGATGTAGAGCATATATTATTACCACCAACATTCAAATCGCGCAATGACCACCATTCAAAGATGGGGAAATAAGAGCTCGTACTGAGGCGTTCAGACAGTCGTTTTTCCCTCACGCGATCCACGACTGGAACAGAGAGAGGTGGAAATATGACTTTGGCACGAATAGTTGCCCTCCGCCACACACCGCTTGGTGACTAGCGGAGTATATATGTAGATATGTAGATGTAGATGAGAAATGTGTTCGTCGCCGAGGTGACTATGTTGGGAAACAAATATGTGGACATGAATAATAAAGATATAAAATGTTAATAAGGTTTGTTTTATTTAAAAAGCCTTAAAAATTTTCACAGGCAATTTCAGAGGCATTACTTTTCAGCACACCTTCGTATTCATAACTGTTTCGGTTTACCCTGGTTTCTTACTTTATCAAGTGGGTGTCCCAGTAGTGCAGAAATGAATTTCACTTCTGCGGTTTAAATGTGGCTGTGGTCTTCCTGTCTTAATGTCCACGGTTCACTTCCCTACAGAATAATTGGCATTGCCACTATCTTACACGGCTTCAGCTAGGTTTTGGTCCGCGCTGTTTTCAGTGTTCTTAGAATAGTGCTGCTTATTGCCTGGTATCTTCCTAATTTATTATTTATATCTCCACCGAATCACAGGAGATATTACGGCCCAAATATTTAAAATGTTAAACCTGTTCTAAAATTGTGTCATCCAAAACAGTCTTCGCTCTCATTGGGTGTTTGCCCTGTAATGTTACAGTTACTCATTCCGAAGTAGAAATTTATATTCTTTAGAAACCTTATGTAGTAAATAAATAGCTCTTTGATGGGTATCTTCAGTGCTTTGCATAACCAAGTAAACAGCATATGCTAGCACATTTAAAGTGGTGCTTCCTAAGTTAATTCCAAGTGGTGTCTGATTCATCCATCTGTGTAGGATATCGTATGTATAAATTTCAAAAAGCATGGCAATAATAGGTGCCCTTGTCTGATTGACAACAATATTTCCCGCACTGTAATTACATAAATTGTGTCTGTAGCAACTTATTTTTATGCAAATTATTATGTGTAATTTTTATATTTGTTTAGCCATTACATCCCATAGTTCATGCCTGCCTATCTTATCGAAGGCATTCTCTGAATCTACAAACGCCACATAGGTAGGCAAATTTCCTTCTTTTCTCTGTCAGCTGTATACACACAATCAGTAAAATTGCGTCATTTGCGATCGCAAATGTAAATAAAAAAGTTGTGTTTTGCAGAGTAGTGCGTTGTTCATAAAATTCGTAAACGGTCATATCCACGTAACACGGATAAATGTAATGTCATAGAATGAGTGTGCGTGGAGTGAGGTGGGGAGCGCCTGCAGAGCGGCGAGTAGGCCGCCCGCGACGCAGAGCAGTGGAAGCGGAACGGCGCGGCTCGGCGCGGCTTGGCCCGGCGCGGTGCTGCGGGTCGTGGCCCCAAGGCCGCGCACACGCGCACGCGCACAGTGGCAGCGGCGGCGGCGGCGGCAGGGGCAGCGCTATCTCCGCTCACGCCTCCGCGGAATGAAACCTTCCGCTGGCCGCTTCCTGTGCCGCCGCCTCCGCTCGCAGCTGCTCGCTCGCTCCGTCTGCCCTCCGCTACCAAATGACTACAGCTGTAAAAAGTCGCCGAGGGACATAAGCACAAATAAACGACACACGGAGCTATTTCCGTGTCGGATTTCTGTGCATTCTTAAATTTTCGACGACTTCCTCCGTCGTCATCGTAGGGAGTTATTTGTAAGACACGGTGAACTTTATTTAAATAGCTGACTATGTGATGCAAACGTCAAGAAGTCGTGTCTATATACTACCAGAGAGAATACATCTACATCTACATCGATACTCCGCAAGCCACCTGACGGTGTGTGGCGGAGGGTACTTTGGGTACCTCTATTGGTTCTCCCTTCTATTCCAGTCTCGTATTGTTCGTGGAAAGAAAGGTCGGTATGCCTCTGTGTGGGCTCTGATCTCTCTGATTTTATCCTCATGGTCTCTTCGAGAGATATACGTAGGAGGGAGCAACATACTGCTTGAATCCTCGGTGAAGGTATGTTCTCGAAACTTCAACAAAAGCCAGTACCGAGCTACTGAGCATCTCTTTTGCAGAGTCTTCCACTGGAGTTTATCTATCATCTCCGTAACGCTTTCGCAATTACTAAATGATCCTGTAACGAAGCGCGCTGCTCTCCGTTGGATCTTCTCTACGTCCTCTTTCAACCCTATTTGGTACGAATCCGACACCGGTGAGCTGTATTCAAGCAGTGGGCGAACAAGTGTACTGTAACCTACTTCCTTTGTTTTCGGACTGCATTTCCTTAGGATTCTTCCAATGAATCTCAATCTGGCATCTGCTTTACCGACGATTAATTTTATATGGTCATTCCATTTTAAATCACTCCTAATGCCTACTCGCAGATAATTTATGGAATTAACTGCTTCCAGTTGCTGACCTGCTACATTGTAGCAAAATGATAAAGGATCATTCTTTCTATGTATTCACAGCACATTAACTTGTCTACATTGAGATTCAATTGCCATTCCATGCAGCATGTGTCAATTCGTTGCAGATCCTCGTGCATTTCAGTACAATTTTCCATTGTTAAAACCTCTCGATATACTACAGCATCATCGTCAAAAAGCCGCAGTGAACTTCTGATGTTATCCACAAGGTCATTTATATATATTGTGAATAGCAACGGTCCTACGACACTCCCCTGCGGCACACCTTAAACCACTCTTACTTCGGTTCTCTCCATTGAGAATGACATGCTGCCTTCTGTTATCTAGGAACTCTTCAATCCAATCACAGAATTGTTCTGATAGTACATATGCTCTTACTTTGTTCATTAAACGACTGTGGGGAACTGTATCAAACGCCTTGCGCCATTCAAGAAACACGACATCTACCTGGGAACCCGTGTCTATGGGCCTCTGAGTCTCGTGGACGAATAGCGCGAGCTTGGTTTCACACGATCGTCTTTTTCGAAACCCATGCTGATTCCTACAGAGTAGATTTCTAGTCTCCAGAAAAGTCATCATACTCGAACATAATACGTGTTCCAAAATTCTACAACTGATCGACGTTAGAGATACAGGTCTATAGTTCCACACATCTGTTCGACGTCCCTTCTTGAAAACGGGGATGACCTGTGCCCTTTCCTTATCGGTAACTATGACGGAAGAATATTGGCAACAATGTTGATTTCGCTTATTTCTGTGTAAGCTTTCAGCGTCAAGCACCCGTTTCAAAGCTCCGTTAAGAGTATAGCCATTCTTCTGCTTAGTGTTGTTGTTGGACGGCTTCTTTGATGACAGAATCCCTGTAGGTGGGTACATGGGATAATATTTACATTTAACTAACCGAAGCCGGTCGCTGTGTCCCAGCGGTTCTAGGCGCTTCTACGGTCGCAGGTTCGAATCCTGCCTCTTGCATGGCTGTGTGTGATGTCCTTAGGTTAGTGAGGTTTACGTAGTTCTTAAGTCTACGGGACTGATGACATATGTTAAGTCCCATAGTTCTTAGAGCCATTTGAACCATAATCAAACGAAATTATATCCCGTCAGTTCAGAAAGTTCCAAGAGTAAATTAATTTAAAGAAATAAATAACAGTTAAGATGGTGCTCTTAATGCTTCAGGTGTTACACATAGTCTTTCTATACTTGTGTACAACGCACAGAACGTTTATACAACCGTGTGAAACTGTCAGAAAAGTCCTTCTTTGGATGTTGTTCAACTCGCATGTCACATTCGTTGAATGTCAGTTACATCGTCAAAGCATTGTCCTTTCATGTGAATTGCTACACTTTCTCATTTTGTGGTAATTTCGTATTGATAACAGGAATCCTCGTCACCCATCACTATTTTTTCCATAAAAGAACTGTCCACATTTTGCATGCCAATCAAGATGCGGCAGGCGTCCTAGTGTCGTTGTTCTTTTTCGGTAGTGAATGTGTTCGGGATAAACTTAATACATAATTTTCTCTCCTTCAGAACATTCTGGAGCATATCTTCAACACTTCATTTAGAGATATAGCTCCATTGAAATTCTTAACACAAAAACGGCGACTTTCAACAGCCGCACGTCCAGTACTTAACACTATTTGTTCACAACTGTCTGGTCGAATTCGTATCCGTTGTTTACAGCTGCTGTTTCAAGCTGCGCTGACGTCCCTTGTACGCGACGTCACTTGTACGCCAGGAATGAAATCAGTCCAAGAACTTTCTGGACTCACGGCGTGTGCTTGTTGATGAGGCTGTGTTGACCAACAGCAGAGTTGTCGAAATGACGATATTTAATGAGGTGTATGTGCACTGTGCAGGGTTCTGAAATCGTTCGTACTGACTGACCAATGCTACTGCTACCATATTCGAAACGAATTTTTAGAAATTCCAGAAGCACTGAAACTAAGGATATCTTTTACTGTGCACTCCATTTGTTTAATTTTTTTGTCAAAATGAACTTAATACAGTGTCTGCCCAAAATTGCCTATTTTATTTGTTATAGTTCCTAAGAAATGAAGGAATGCTACAGGCTGAACATCGTTTGATATGATCTCTGTGTTTTTCTTTCTTAGAGACGGCTAACTTAATATCTCGTTCACCATAGCCGTTATTCCGGAACACGTATCTCAGACGCCTGATCTCGGAATTCAGTGCTCCTTGTCACAGATAATCATCACAAGATGAATACACAGTTCAAATTCGTTTATGAGAAGTACAACAATAAGTTCAAATTGCAGAAATATAGGCAAACTATGAGCTCTGGCAGGAATGAACTTGAGGATTAGGAGAAGGAAAGGAAGAGGAACTTAAAAAAACACAGGTGATGAAGAAGAAAGTGACGTCAGATAGAAATGAAAAGAGAGGAAAGTGTAACTGGGAAAACATAGGAGCATTTACCTCACTGTTGCACACGGAGAAAATTAGACTATACATTAATTTTGGGGTAAACGTTATGAGTATGACAGATGGTAGTATTTCAGATTCGTCTTCAGGTAATTGTGTGTTTAATTGTGCGTAGAGTACACGGCACCTTGCTCCAGTGGCGTGTCGTACCAACAGGAGAGTATTTTGCGAGTATTTTTGTTTTATATGTGGGCACATCTGGGATGTTCGAAGGGACGTCAAACTAAAACGTGGCAGGTGAGAAAAAAGCTGTTTATTATCTAAAAAGCGACCGCCTTATCATCAAATATATATTCGCTGATACGCCTTGACAGTCATCTCTGAACGTACTGTGCAGCACCTACAATCTTACCGTGTAAGCCTACTACTTTCATGCCTCTGTTATATTCAAAAACCGTACCTGTATCATCATTCCGTTTTGAAAGTAGCTTCTGTAATTCATACCCATCTGCTGTGTAATCTGATTTTCCAAACTCTTCTTGCTCGCTCTCTTTATACATTTTATCCTCAAAAATGCAACAGCCCCTCCTATTCCACTAGTGTGTGCTGAACACTCCAACTGACAGAAGGTCTCCATCTGTGTACGGTTTATACTTTTGTCACCAAATAATTTAACTGTAGCGAATTGATACATACATCGATGGAGCAGAACGTTATGACCACTGTTTAGTAACGTGTTGAGCCATCCTTGGATCTTAATACAGCAGCGTTTCTGAGTGGCATGTACTTTAAAAGTCCTTGGTAGTTTCCTGAAGGTATGTTTCAGCGGATGTCCACGCACGAATCACACAGTTCAGGTAAATTGCGGGCCGACAGTTTGTGGGGGTGAGCTGCCGCCCAATAGCGTACCAGATGTGCTCCACTGGGTTCAGGTCAGACGAATTTTGTGGCCAAGAGAGCAACGTGAGGTCACTGTCACGCTCCTTGAACCGCTGTAGCTTGACTCTGACCAAGTGTCAAGTACGCACGTCCAACATTTTATCCCCTAAGTGCGGTGTCAAAGTCCTTCAAACATTTCCATAAATGCTCAGGACCGAAGTTTTCCCTTACGGTAACGCCCGTCCCCAGGCACCAGGTCATAACAATCTTCCCCTTGTCGAAGTCGCTTATGTCAGTGGATTTCCCAATTTCTGGCCCTTATTGTAGCTAGAATTATTGCCTCCGTTCTGCTCTGTTCTGCTTACACCAGGTGGCATTCCGTCTAGTGGTCGCTAGTGGTCATAACGTTTTGTCTCATATAGTGGAAAAGTCAAAGATATGTTTCTACTAATAAATCGTGTACGTGAAAGCCTATGCAGTAATACGAAGAGTGTAACAGATATTACATTATGTACAGACATACTGTAACTAATTTTATAACAATAAGAACGCCAACTCCTTTTAACAATTAAGACACAGGAAGAGTCTGAGATGATGAACACGGTTGGTGCTTATTTTATGCAGTAATGTGGGTGAATATAGAAAACTATATTGCATATAATAATAAATTAAACAGGTTACGCACAACTTATCAAACATAAACAAGTAACTGAATTATTATTTACAACGTAATCTAGGTATTTTCCCTACGTACTGAAACTCAGTGATGATCTGGGGTTGGAGACAATTACCGTTCATTACCAGGCAAAATATTTCTTGTGGGCACACCTTCAGATGGGACCTACGAAGACAATAGATCTCTTCATGATGCAGAACGTTTCTCTAGATACATCGCAATACATTTATTTATATTTAAAGTCGGCTTCCAGTTTTTGCACCAGGCACTGATCTGCAGTCTACCAGCGTTTTGTAAAGAATATCTACCGATGTACTCCACTTTTACACAACTGCGTCATTTTCAGATGCCTCTTATCACATACAACAGCTCCGTGCATAGACTCAGTGCATCACTAATGGAGATACAAACTGGACTGAGGATGGTCTATCTAAGACTCAAGCCGGTTATCAGAAAAATAAAAACATTTGCAACCTAGGCATTGTTTTTTGTTATATTACAAGATGGCTGTTGTTCCATTTATGACTTCAAAAAAGTTGTGCTACTGTTGCCACATCAACAGCAGACAATATCACTTACTAGGAGACTGACAGTGCAAAATAAGGATAGGTGTCACCTGTAAATTATATGTCAGTCCCCTGACAAGATATTCAGATATATTATCTGAAAATAATATTTTCTTATCCTTATTCTCCATTTATTCGGAAGTAGTAAAGCCTTCAAAATTGCATGTGTCTACGTTTTCCCACTGATTTTCCACTCTCTCTATTGAAGTCCTCAAATGGCTAGTGGTTCCTGCAACCAACTACAGTTTTCATGAGATGTTTGCTTCCTCGTTTACCTCTTTCGACAAAAATTTTATGGCATTCCATACCATCATGAACACCTGATTATGCGGAACATTTATCTTAACCTACGGTACATGAAGACTGCGGTACCATGCTATGCTCTACAGAAATATGAACGATCCAAGTGCGCCGTCAAGCGCCGCCAACGAAAGGTTGTCTCGTCCAGCGCTGAGGACAATAATGCGTTTCTTCACAAATGCCACGTCATTTCGACCCCAACAACTCGATTAAATCAGGCTGCTTCGAGGTGAAACGACTCCTCTCCCGTAGCGGGGTGAACCGGCCATGACAACAAACTCTTCGAATATCGAGGCTATCGTCATTACGGTTTTCTGCGGCTAACCATAGAATTGCTCGATTCTTGAGCGCATTCTAAGCTCATATTAATGTTTCTATCAACAAATCACTGTGAATTTAGAAATCTTTGATCTTCCGACACACACAGATCGCCTTTCCCAAACATGAAATTCTACGAACTACGGATGCAGGTCAACAGGCAGATTCATGACTTAATTATTAACTGTGACTGTGACTATGATTCGGTGGCTACTTCTCTCCGACCGTTTAAGAGTGTTGCTTTTACACACTAAGACAAAAAAGCGACGCACCATAAAGAAATTACCCAAATGGGGCGGAAATTGATAGATCCGATATAAATGCAGAGAAAAACAAATGATTACAATATCAAAAACGTTGGATGATTTATTCAAGAGAAAGAACTTTACAAATTGAGCAACTCAGTAACGCCTTGTTCCACCTCTGCCCCTTACGCAAGCAGTTATTCGGCTTGGTATTGATTAAGAGAGTTGTTGGATGTCCTCCTGCGGGATATGGTACCAAATTCTGATCAAGTGGCGCATTAGATCGTCAGACTCCCAAGATGGTTGGAGGGTCCTACTCATTATGCTGCAAACGTTCTCAACTGGGATACATCCGGTGACATTGCTGGCGAAGGTAGGGATTGGCAGGCACGTAGACAAGCTCTAGAAACTCTCGACGTGTGCAGGGGGGGGGGGGGCATTATTGTAAGGTAAAATCTTCTGCATTGCTAGACCGCGTTATATTTCCTTCTAAAATATTTGACGTTTCGGCCCCTTTGCTGGGATCTTCTTCAGGATGTCTCGGTGTCCGCTATTGGGCATTATCTTGTTTAAATATAAGCCCAAGATGGCTTGCCATGAAGGGCAAGATAATGAGACGGAGATTATCATCGACGTACCGCTGAGATGTAAGGGTGTGCGGATGACAACCAAAGGGTCCCACAAATAAATGAAATGGCACCCCAGGCCGTCACTCCTGGTGTATGGCGGGTGACAGGTTGGTATTCCGCTGCTGTCCAAAGCGTCTCTAGACACTTCTTCGGACTGAAATCTCATTGGAGCAGAAATATCTTCAGTGATGAGTCTCACTTCGAACTGAGCCAACTGAGTGAACTGAGCCCTGATGACCAATGGTGCATCTCTGTAACCAATAAAAATTGAACGAATGTTATATGGAGTATTTTATTGGAATTAATCTATACTGTCACCACCAAAAAAATATTTATTGTTCAGTCTGAAACACACTGTAAGTTTCCAGTTTTCCGTGAAGCTCTCGACGGCTTAAAAAGACCCCTGATGCTCCGAAGATATGCAGAAAGTATGTCGCCTTACACGTTGAAACGGTGCAGTTATAACTGCTTCTTTTATACGTCCTAAAATATAAATTTTTGAATAAATATGGTGTAAAACGCAGGATCTGTTGTTGGGTAATAGGAAAAGGGGATCAAATGGAGAAATTCCTTTTATGTTTCAAATTAAAGTATGTTTATGTTATTGAGTCCGCCTCTGGAGCTGAGTGGTCAGACTGGCTGACTGTCATGCAGGGTCACGGGTTCGATCCCCGGTACTACAAGGAATTTTTCCTTAATGGGAAAACTGGAACGGGGAGCACTCAACCCCGCGATGCCAACCCATGAGCTATCTCTCTCTGTCGCGCGGCGATTCGCCGCTGGGTGTAAGCCTTTTCAGTTGACACCATTTACGCGGCTTGCACGTTGGTGATGATGAAATGATGATGAGGACAACACAACACCCCGACCCAGACGAGAATCGAACCAGAGCCCCTCCGGTCGACATCCACTCACACTGATTCCGCAGTTAACGAGGCGGACATTTAGGAGCTACTTGACCGAGTAGTAGCGACTGCAGGTCACGAAACACACAACGACCAGGTGAGTGGTGTGGTGACCCCACGCTCCTCTATACCGCACCCAATGATGCCGTTGGCGGAGGACGACACGGCAGTCTGTCTGTAGCGATGGGCCCGCCAAGGCCTGTGGAGGAGTTACGTTATGTTCGTATTATTGGGTAGTGAAGTCCATCTGAGCCATCATCCGGAGTATTCGCAAAACTGATATGGAAGCGACAGAAGCCAAGAAGACTGGGCACAGAGCACGATGAGGCAACCTCCATAGTCACAAAATGTTTTTAAAGAATTAAAATTAACTTCACACTGTAATAAAGCCAGTCCTCGATTTATATTCGCCGCGCGGGATTAACCGAGCGGTCTAGGCGCTGCAGTCATGGACTGTGCAGCTGCCCCTCCCTCGGGCATGGGTGGGTGTCTGTCCTTAGGATAATTTAAGTTAAGTACTGTGTAAACGTAGGGACTGATGACCTTAGCAGTTAAGTCCCATAAGATTTCACACACATTTGAAATTTTTGTATTCGAGCTGGAATAACGTTCTTGGCTGCACCGAGCTAGAACTTTTTTGAATTACTGCTTCATATTCTGAAGGTTAGGCAAGACAACGAGGCGTAGTGCTTGTATTTGTAATAAAGGATGAATTAGTACGTTTATCTCCATATTGATTTTGTATTTTAAGGAGTACGAGAGAACCGAAGTGAAATGGGTGCTTTCAACACGTGCATTTGCAGTTTTAAAATGAAGACTCATGATAGTCACCTACAAGCTAGAACAGTAGCTTATCCTACGGAATTCCAGTTTTCAGTTCAGCTGTTGAGTGAGGCGCTTCATGCAATTGCCGGACACTAACGGGGGATTCTTAGTCTGAGCCCCTTAAAGTAATGGTTCATCCTATCAGAACTACACAGGGTGTAAAGGAACTACGAATACAAATTAGTAGATTTATTAGAGCAAATAAAAAGAAACAATTTTTATATGTCATACAAACGTCCTTGAAGGGTTTGCTACTGGATTTCCCTTAGATAAACTTTTACAGTTCTTTTGACTGCTTCGTATGCAATACGTTGTGAACATATTATTATTGTTTATTTTGCGCTGCATTTACGTAAAAGTTTATTTTGATGCTCAAATGTTCTCGATGGCTAATTAATCTCCCGACACACATCTCATTTAGGGTTCAAAATTCAGATGGCTCTGAGCACTATGGGACTCAACATCTGAGGTCATCAGTCCTCTAGAACTTAGAAATACTTAAATCTAACTAACCTAAGGACATCGCACACCGTAGCGGTCGCGTGGTTCCAGACTGAAGCGCCCAGAACCGCTCGGCCACCCTGGCCGGCTCCTCATCAAGGTGCCTGTAAGCAGAACGATTCTCAGGAAAGAGGTTAGCAAATCAAGTCACATTTCAAAGACTTAATGGCCGTATCCGTGAAATAAAATCCCTTAGACCAGACCGATGGGAAACGGGTAAACCCTGCACTGTGCGAATGGCTCCGTTTGAGGAAGTTGCGTTATAGCGAATTGAGGGCAACCCCGTCATCAGCACACGATTCTTAGCCAATGAACTAAATACCTCCAACGACAATTTGTGGAACCTCCTGCACGAGACAGGAATACATCCAGCCATGTTTCAGGAAGTACAAGATTTACCATCTGATAACTTTCCCGTGGTCTAGGGGTAGCGTCTATGATTCATAATCAAAACGTCTTCGGTCCCGGGTTCAATTCGCGCCACTGCCTAAATTTTGATAAATAATCAGCATTGGCGGCCGAAGACTTCCGGCATAAGAAGTCAGCCTCATTCTGCCAACGGCCTTGTCAAAAGGGCGGAGGAGCGGATAGAGGTTCAGGGCACTCACTTGTCCTAGGGGTGGGAAATTGCCCTAAAGGCGGAAGAATCAGCAATGATCAACGACATGAGGATGCAGAAGGCAATGGAAACCACTGCATTAAAGACACGTAACGTGTATCCACAGGACATGTGGCCTGTAACTGAAGAAGTGTCATGATGATCTCTCCATTGGCAAAAGATTCCGGAATAGTCCCCCATTCGGATCTCCGGGATGGGACTGCCAAGGGGGAGGTTACAATGAGAAAAAGATTGAATAATCAACGAAAGGATAACGTTCTACGAGTCGGGGTGTGGAATGTCAGAAGCTTGAACGTGGTAGGGAAACTAGAAAATCTGAAAAGGGAAATGCAAAGGCTCAATCTAGATATAGTAGGGGTCAGTGAAGTGAAGTGGAAGGAATACAAGGATTTCTGGTTAGCTGAGTATCGGGTAATATCAACAGCAGCAGAAAATGGTATAACAGGTGTAGGATTCGTTATGAATAGGAAGGTAGGGCAGAGGGTGTGTTACTGTGAACAGTTCAGTGACCGGGTGGTTCTAATCTGAATCGTCAGCAGACCAACACCGACAACGATAGTTCAGGTATACATGCCGACGTCGCAAGCTGAAGATGAACAGATAGAGAAAGTTTATGAGGATATTGAAAGGGTAATGCAGTATGTAAAGGGGTACGAAAATCTAATAGTCATGGGCGACTGCAATGCAGTCGTAGGGGAAGGAGTAGAAGAAAAGGTTACAGGAGAATATGGGCTTGGGACAATGAATGAAAGAGGAAAAAGACTAATTGAGTTCTGTAACAAGTATCAGCTAGTAATAGCGAATACCACATTCAAGAATCACAAGAGGAGGAGGTATACTTGGAAAAGGCCGGGAGATACGGGAAGATTTCAATTAGATTACATCATGGTCAGACAGAGATTCCGAAATCAGATACTGGATTGTAAGGCGTACCCAGGAGCAGATATAGACTCAGATCACAATATAGTAGTGATGAAGAGTAGGCTGAAGTTCAAGACATTAGTCAGGAAGAATCAATACGCAAAGAAGTGGGATACGGAAGTACTAAGGAATGACGAGATACGTTTGAAGTTCTCTAACGCTATAGATACAGCAATAAGGAATAGCGCAATAGGCAGTACAGTTGAAGAGGAATGGACATCTCTAAAAAGGGCCATCACAGAAGTTGAGATGGAAAACATAGGTACAAAGAAGGTAGCTGCGAAGAAACCATGGGTAACGGAAGAAATACTTCAGTTGATTGATGAAAGGAGGAAGTACAAACATGTTCCGAGAAAATCAGGAATACAGAAATACAAGTCGCTGAGGAATGAAATAAATAGGAATTGCAGGGAAGCTAAGACGAAATGGCTGCAGGAAAAATGTGAAGACATCGAAAAAGATATGATTGTCGGAAAGACAGACTCAGCATACAGGAAAGTCAAAACAACCTTTGGTGACATTAAAAGCAACAGTGGTAACATTAAGAGTGCAACGGGAATTCCACTGTTAAGTGCAGAGGAGAGAGCAGATAGGTGGAAAGAATACATTGAAAGCCTCTATGAGGGTGAAGATTTGTCTGATGTGATAGAAGAAGAAACAGGAGTCGATTTAGAAGAGATAGGGGATCCAGTATTAGAATCGTAACTTAAAAGAGCTTTGGAGGACTTACGGTCAAATAAGGCAGAAGGGATAGATAACATTCCATCAGAATTTCTAAAATCATTGGGGGAAGTGGCAACAAAACGACTATTCACCTTGGTGTGTAGAATATATGAGTCTGGCGATATACCATCTGACTTTCGGAAAAGCATCATCCACACAATTCCGAAGGCGGCAAGAGCTGACAAGTGCGAGAATTATCGCACAATCAGCTTAACAGCTCATACATCGAAGCTGCTTACAAGAATAATATACAGAAGAATGGAAAAGAAAATTGATAATGCGCTAGGTGACGATCAGTTTGGCTTTAGGAAAAGTAAAGGGACGAGAGAGGCAATTCTGACGTTACGGCTAATTATGGAAGCAAGGCTAAAGAAAAATCAAGGCAGTTTCATAGGATTTGTCGATCTGGAAAAAGCGTTCGACAATATAAAATGGTGCAAGCTATTCGAGGTTCTGAAAAAATTAGGGGTAAGCTATAGGGAGAGACGGGTCATATACAATATGTACAACAACCAAGAGGGAATGATAAGAGTGGACGATCAAGAACGAAGTGTTCGTATTAAGAAGGGAGTAAGACAAGGCTGTAGCCTTTCGCCCCTACTCTTCAATCTGTACATCGAGGAAGCGATTATGGAAATAAAAGAAAGGTTCAGGAGTGCAATTAAAATACAAGCTGAAAGGATATCAATGATACGATTCGCTGATGACATTGCTATCCTGAGTGAAAGTGAAGAAGAATTAAATGAACTGCTGAACGGAATGAACAGTCTAATCAGTACACAGTATGGTTTGAGAGTAAATCGGAGAAAGACGAAGGTAATGACAAGTAGTAGAAATGAGAACAGCGAGAAACTTAACATCAGGATTGATGGTCACGAAGTCAATGAAGTTAAGGAATTCTGCTACCTAGGCAGTAAAACAACCAATGACGGACGGAACAAGGAGGACATCAAAACCAGACTCGCTATGGCAAAACAGGCATTTCTGGCCAAGAGAAGTCTACTAATATCAAATACTGGCCTTAATTTGAGGAAGAAATTTCTGAGGATGTACGTCTGGAGTACAGCATTGTATGGTAGTGAAACATGGACTGTGGGAAAACCGGAACAGAAGAGAATCGAATCATTTGAGATGTGGTGCTATAGACGAATGTTGAAAATTAGGTGGACTGATAAGGTAAGGAATGAGGAGGTTCTACGTAGAATCGGAGAGGAAAGGAATATGTGGAAAACACTGATAAGGAGAAGGGACAGGATGATAGGACATCTGCTAAGACATGAGGGAATGACTTCCATGGTACTAGAGGGAGCTGTAGAGGGCAAAAACTGTAGAGGAAGACAGAGATTGGAATACGTCAAGCAAATAATTGAGGACGTAGGTTGCAAGTGCTACTCTGAGATGAAGAGGTTAGCACAGGAAAGGAATTAGTGGCGGGCCGCATCAAACCAGTCAGTAGACTGATGAAAAAAAAAAAAACTTTCCCCAGCGTGTGGAATTCTGCGAATGGTATCTGCAACAAATTGTAAACATCCCTCGCTCTCAAATGTGTTTCACCATCTACAGACATTTGTCATAAATATGTGGGCTGGTATTGTTAATATCCATTTCAATAGGCCGTATCTTTTGCCTAACACGTTCGCTGGATAAAATTACAAATTTTTCTCGGAGAAATAGTATTGGGAATATTTGAGGACGTCTACCTTTAAAGTTAGGCAACAATTACGGTTCAGCAAGACGATGCCCCACCATACGTTGCATTTGATACCACAGAAAAGTTAGACAGTGCTTTCCCGCAATTGTTGGATTGGAAGTGGTAGACCAGTGATGAGGTAACTATGTTCTCCCGAAACTAACGCCATTAGAGGCGAGAATGTCACCCGTAAGATTAATATTTCTTTTTAATTATATTTTAAGTTAATTAGCAGAATAGTTAACGTATTGCTACGTTCCAAGCGTCAAAATAATATAAAATCATACGAATAATCGCGAAATATATGTTAAAACAGCCGAAACTCACTGATTGATTGAAATGACACAACTTATTCGTGAATAAATACTTTCGAATATGGGTATAACTGCAGCTTACTCCGCTGAAAGCAAGAGAATATACGAGGGGTGTGAAGAAAGTAAGTTCCGATCGGTCGCGAAATGGAAACAACTATGAAAATCCGATAAACTTTGCACAGATGTGTCAGGCAGTGTCTCTAGTATGACCCTAGACAGCATTACGTCGCTCTTCTCATTTCTGAGCTCACAATGAGTGCCTAAAGATGTCTAAAAAATAGTGTCTCCCGCCAAGTACGAGTTACTAGTCAGAAATTCCGCCTGAAGCTACGCAGCGAACATTACATAACTGTCGTGCGGTTTCTTCTTCAAGAGAATTTTCAGTGGCATTCTGCAGGGGCAATGAAGATGCTCCTGCATCGTTTTCAATTGGAAATGTTTGATTACCCACAAGATAGCCCGTAATTGTCTCCCTCTGAGTTTCATCTCTGCTCACATGAACCGCTGACTATGAATACAACATTTTCGCACAGACAACGAGCTATAGGCCAGCGTAGAGAATTGGCAGAAAGCACTGGCGGCTGCCTTCTATGATGAGGGTATTGGAAAGTTGGTACAACGCTACGACAAATGTCTAAGTCAGAACGGGGACTACATAGAGAAGCAGCTGGAAGGTGTAGTTAACTGTTATAGATAAAACATTTCTGATTTTCACTGTGGTTTCCATTTCGCGATCAATCGGAACTTACTTTCTGGACAGTCCTCGTTTTTACATATTCATGCATGAGAAGCACGTATTTCTGTTGCTGTCTGCTGTTATTATGATGGTCACTTGCCTTGACAGCTAACAATTTTCTATGGAGTCTAATGATTCGCACATTCTTACTCTTCACTCGAATTTCGACTTTTGTAAATGTAATTATTTTTTGCTTGAAAAGTGGGGTCTGTTGAAGAGATGTTGTGGCTGAGATGTAGCAACCATTGTGGAATTGCTTGCTTCTGTGTTGGGAAACAGGTTTCATTGCTTTTTACGTTTTATTATCAAGTCTGTGGTTTTCCTTTCGGCTACAGTTGTGGTGGCTTATTTGGCACCTTAAATAATGTAGGTATTGCATTCCACACAAGTTTCCTACTTCCACATTCATTGATTTGACAGAAAGTGTACTGAAAAAGCTTAACGTTACTGAGTGGATATGCTACGTCTTTCTGCGAACGATCAGGTCTTCCGTTGTTTACTAGAAGTTTTTTTGTTCTTAAAAGAAAACGACATTCTTCAGTAAACATCTGTCTCTACAAGAGAACTGTAAAAAACATGTCGTGTAACGTCTAGGAAGATAATAATACGCGAGCGTAAATCTTCTTTCAGCGCTGTGCAACGCATCGATTTCAACGTAATAAACACTGAGGGAACAAATCGAGTCGCACCTTCCTTTTTCTGATGTAGTGCAACAGTTCGACGTGGCATGGACTCAACAAATCGTTGGAAGTTCCCTGCAGAAATACTGAGCCATGCGTCTTCTATAACCGTCCATTATTGTGAAAGTGCTGCTGGTGCAGGATTTTGTACACAAGCTGGCCTCTCGATTGTGTCCCATAAATATTCGATGCTATTCGTGTCGGGCGATGTGGCTGGCCAAATTATTCGCTCGAATTATCCAGAACTTCCTTCAAACCAGTCGTGAGCAATTGTGGCCTTTTGGCATGTTTGGAAAAATGAAGTCAATTAATGGCTGCAGATGATCTCCAAGTAGCGAAATATAACCATTTAGAGTTAGTGACCGGTTCAACTGGACCAGAGGACCCATTCCATTCCCTGTAAACACAGCCCACACCATATGGAGCCACCACTAGCCTGCACAGTTCTTCGTGGACAACTTGGGCGCATATCTTCGTGGGGTCTGCGCCACACTGGAACGCTTTCTTGCGCTGTTATCGGCTGAAACTGGGATTCGTCTAACCAGGCCACGGTTTTCCATAGTCTAGGGTCCAACCGATACGGTCACGAGCCCAGGAGAGGCGCTGAGGCGATGTCATGCTGCTAGCAAAGGCATCCGCGTCGGTCGTCTGCTGCCATTGCTCATTTCGGCGCTCTGTCTTACAGATAAGTTCGTAGTACGTGCCACTTTGATTTCTGCGGTTATTTCACGCAATGTTGCTTGCCAGTCACCACTGACATCTCTGTGCGAATGCCGCTGCTCTTGGTCGCTAAAGTCCGTCGGCCACTGAGTTGTCCGTAGTAACGCCTGAAATTTGCTATTCTCGGCACACTCTTGTCACTGTAGGTCTGAAAATACTGAATTTCCTGACGATTTCCGAAATAGAATGTCCCACGTGTCTAACTCCACCCATCGTTCCGCATTCAGTGTCATGTGACCACAGCAACGTTGGACATCCCTTCCATGTACCACCTTGAGCACAAACGTCAGCTCCACCAATGAAACGCCCTTTTATATACGCTACTGGCCATTAAAATTGCTACACCAAGAAGAAATGCAGATGATAAACGGGTATCCATTGGACAAATATATTATACTAGAATTGACATGTGATTACAGCCGGCCGGAGTGGCCGAGCGGTTCTAAGCGCTACAGTGTGGAAACGCGTGACCACTGCGGTCGCAGGTTCGAATCCTGCCTCCGGCATGGATGTGTGTGATGTCCTTAGGTTAGTTAGGTTTAAGTAGTTCTAAGTTCTTGGGGACTGATGACCTCAGCAGTTAAGTCCCATAGTGTTCAGAGCCATTTGAACCATTTTGTGATTACATTTTCACGCAATATGGGTGCGTAGATCCAGAGAAATCAGTACCCAGAACAACCACCTCTGCCCGTAATAAAGGCCTTGATACGCCTGGGCATTGAGTCAATCAGAGCGTGGATGGCGTGTACAGGTACAGCTGCCCATGCAGCTTCAACACGATACCACAGTTCATGAACCACAGTTCATCAAGAGTAGTGACTGGCGTATTGTGACGAGCCAGTTGCTCGGCCACCATTGACAAGACGTTTTCAATTGGTGAGAGATCTGGAGAATGTGCTGGCCAGGGCAGCCGTCGAACATTTTCTGTATCCAGAAAGGCCCTTACAGGACCTGCAACATGCTGTCGTGCTTTATCCTGTTGAAATGTAGGGTTTCGCAGGGATCGAATAAAGGTAGAGCCACGGGTCGTAACACATCTGAAATGTAACGACCACTGTTCAAAGTGCCGTCAATGCGAACAAGAGGTGACCGAGACGTGTAACCAATGGCACCCCATACCACCACCATAGCCGGGTGATACGTCAGTATGGTGATGACGAACACACGCTTCCAATGTGCGTTCACCGCGATGTCGCCAAACGTGGATGCGACCATCACGATGCTGTAAACAGAACCTGGATCGGAAAAATGACGTTTTGCCATTCGTGCAGCCAGGTTCGTCGTCGAGTACACCATCGCAGCCGCTCCTGTCTGTGATGCAGCGTCAAGGGAAACCGCAGCCATGGTCTCCGAGCTGATGGTCCATGCTGCTGCAAACGTCGTCGAACTGTTCGTGCAGATGGTTGTTGTCTTTCAAACGTCCTCATCTGTTAACTCATGGATCGAGACGTGGCTGCACGATCCGTTACACCCATGCGGATAAGATGCCTGTCATCTCGACTGGTAGTGATACAAGGCAGTTGGGATCCAGCACGGCGTTCCGTATTACCCTCCTGAATCCACCGATTCCATATTCTGCTAACAGTCATTGGATCTCGACCAACGCGAGCAGCAAAGTCGCGATACGATAAACCGCAATCGCGATAGGCTACGATCCGACCTTTATCAAAGTCAGAAACGTGATGGTACGCATTTCTCCTCCTTACACGGGGCATCACAACAACGTTTCACCAGGTAACGCCGGTCAACTGCTGTTTGTGTATGAGAAATCGGTTGGAAACTTTCCTAATGTCAACACGTGGTAGGTGTCGCCACCAAGAGCCAGCCTTATGTGAGTGGTCTGAAAAGCTAATCATTTGCATATCACAGCATCTTCTTCCTGTCGGTTAAATTTCGCGTCTGTAGCACGTCATCTTCCTGGTGTAGCAATTTCAATGGCCAGTAGTGTACCTTGTGTACGTGGTGCATATCGCTGCCCCATGACATTTGTCACCTCAGAAGATAATGCTGTCACAATTTAGTTATCTCCGACTTTCATGGCACTAGATATGCTCCCTATTGTAAAAACTATTGTACAAATCAGTATAAGTGGTTTTATTCACACTGATCAGATGTGTTCAGAAGTGTAGCTTTCTGTCCGCTTAGGGCGCCGATGTCGCATCGTATAACAAAAATGAGCCGGAATATTGTGACTCTATCGGACTCTGCATACGCGTGGGGCGTGTTGTCGGGTCGGCACACGCCCCAGGGTTTGATACGGGACCGGTTTCAGGAGGCGCACTCGTAGAGGAGATGTGAGGTGAGCCGAGGTCCGCGGCCAGCAGATAGGCGCTCTCGATTCAAGAGAGGCTTTTAATTCACAGCAGTCGGCTCCGCCCGTATCGGTAGCGTGGCAGAGGAGCAACAAAAAGCCCGTGGAGCCTCCTCGAAACCGGATACGATAATCTAGCACCGCGGCCTTCCAGAACATTCGCCTCCTAATTTATGAGTCTCTACTAGGGAGGTTCTCCTGAATTTCTGATATCTATCGCGCCTCTTTACCATATTTACCAAAACAGAACACGCTGCACTTATACGCCATGTCTTCGATGTATGCGGTGGCGGGTAATGTTAATGTCGCGTTGGCAAAGGTGATAAATATTTCATAGGAAGTTGTGATGCACTTAGAAGACAAATATGAATAACATATCTCGTTGCTGACGTATCGCTGTATGGAAGACACACGGAAAATGCGAGGACGCACCGCCTCGTATTAGTCTTTAGCAGGGAAGTTCTGCCGAATTTCTGATATCTATCGCACCTCTTTACCATATTTACCAAAACAGAACACGCTGCACTTATACGCCATGTCTTTGACGTATGCGGCGGCGGGTAATGTTAATGTCGCGTTGGCAAAGGCGATAAATATTTCATAGAAAGGAGTGATACACTTAAAAGACAAATATGAATATCATACCATGTTGCTGACGTATCGGTGTGCGGAAAAACAGGAATACATCACTATAAATCAAAAATGAAAAAACTATAGCGAATGACTGTATGAAAAATATGAAGAAATCGAAAAGTATATGACCATCGGAACGACTATTTCACCATATAGAAAAGTCAGCTATCGGCGAAATTAAAAGTATAGGCGTTTAGGGAACACTCTCGAAGGGACAGATAACATTCTTTCGTAATTTCTAAACTCATTGGGAGAATCATGGGGAAAGTGGCAACCAGTTTGATTATTCATGTTGGTATGTACGCTCCATGATTCTGGAGATATACTATTTCCGAAAAATATCGTTCACACAATCCCGAACAAAGGAAGTGCAGGTACGTGTGAGAAGTACAGCACCATCTGCTTAATACGTCTTGCATCCAAGTTGCTGACAACGATAATAATCAGAAGAATGGAAACAAAATTGAGTTTCTGTCACATGACAATCATATTGGCATCAGGAAAGTCAAGGGCCTGAGAAGGCTAGTTCTAATGTTGCGCTTGATAATGAAAGAAAGACCGAAGAAAAGTCAAAACACGTTCACATGATTTGTCGGGCTACAAAAAGCGCTCGAGAATGTAAAATGGCAAAAGAACAAAGAGGAACCTATAACAATGGGAGGTCAGTAATGACGCGCTCCGCTTGTTGTTGTTGTTGTTGTGGTCTTCAGTCCAGAGACTGGTTTGATGCAGCTCTCCATGCTACTCTATCCTGTGCAAGCTTTTTCATCTCCCAGTACCTACTACAACCTGCATCCTTCTGAATCTGCTTAGTGTATTCATCACTTGGTCTCCCGCTACGATTTTTACCCTCCACGCTGCCATCCAATGCTAAATTTGTGATCCCTTGATGCCTCAGAACATGTCCTACCAACTGGTCCCTTCTTCTAGTCAAGTTGTGCCACAAATTTCTCTTCCAATCTTCAGCATTTTTCTGTTGTACCACATTTCCAAAGCTTCTACTCTCTTCTTGTCCAAACTATTTATCGTCCATGTTTCATTTTCAAACATGGCTACGCTCCACATAAATACTTTCAGAAACGACTTTAATCTGACATTTAAATCTATACTCGATGTTAACAAATTTACCTTCTTCAGAAACGCTTTCCTTGCCATTGCCAGTCGACATTTTATATCTTCTCTACTTCGACCATCATCAGTTATTTTGCTCCCCAAATAGCGAAACTCATTTACTACTTTAAGCGTCTCGTTTCCTAATCTAATTCCCGCAGCATCATCTGAGTTAATTCGACTACATTCCATTATCATCGTTTTGCTTTTGTTGACGTTCATCTTATATCCTCCTTTCAAGACACTGTACATTCCTTTCAGCTGCTCTTCCGGGTCCTTTGCTGTCTCTGACAGAATTACAATGTCATCGGCGAACCTCAAAGTTTTAATTTCTTCTCCACGGACTTTAATTCCTACTCCGAATTTTTCTTCTGTTTCCTTTACTGCTTACTCAATATACAGATTGAATAACATCGAGGATAGGCTACAACCCTGTCTCACTCCCTTCCCAACCACTGCTTCCCTTTCATGTCCATCGACTCTTGTAACTGCCATCTGGTTTCTGTGCAATTTGTATAGCCTTTCGCTCCCTGTATTTAACCCCTTCCACCTTCAGAATATGAAAGAGAGTATTCCAATCAACGTTGTCAAAAGCTTTCTCTAAGTCTACAAATGCTGGAAACGTAGGCTTTCCTTTCCTTAATCTAGTCTCAAAGATAAGTCGTAAGGTTAGTATTGCCTCACGTGTTCCAACATTTCTACGGAATCCAAACTGATCTTCCGCGAGGTCGGCTTCTACCAGTTTTTCCATTCGTCTGCAAAGAATTCGTTTTAGTATTTTGCAGCCGTGGCTTATTAAACCGATAGTTCGGTAATTTTCACATCTGTCAACCCCTGCTTTCTTTGGGATTGGAATTATTATATTCATCTTGAAGTCTGAGGGTGTTTCGCCTGTCTCATACATCTTGCTCACCAGATGGTAGAGTTTTGTCAGGACTGGCTCTCCCAAGGCTATCAGTAGTAATGGAATGTTGTCTACTCCCGGGGCCTTGTTTCCACTTAGGTCTTTCAGTGCTCTGTCAAACTCTTCAGGCAGTATCATATCTTCCATTTCATCTTCTTCTACCTGTTGTGTTGGCAGAAGAGCCAACACCGTGTTACTATTGGAGGTCGAAATGCACGCGTTTTACCTCACGCAGGCTGGCGTGAGGACGGAAGGACTATACTGACGTGACGTCTGGAACATGACAAGGAAACAGAATTCAGAAAGCGGACGTAATTAGTTTGATATTTAACTTTAATCCATTAATGATGAACGTCGCTCTTGACGGTACATGAGTCACAATATTATCTGTTCAGAAGACATAGTAACTAAATATGGCTCCTTGCTAGGTCGTAGCAAATGACGTAGCTGAAGGCTATGCTAAACTGTCGTTTCGGCAAATGAGAACGTATGTAGTCAGTGAACCATCGCTAGCAAAGTCGGCTGTACAACTGGGGCGAGTGCGAGGGAGTCTCTCTAGACTAGACCTGCCGTCGGGCGGCGCTCGGTCTGCCATCACTGATAGTGGCGACACGCAGGTATGACGTACACTATCGGACCGCGGCCGATTTAAAGGCTACCACCTAGCAAGTGTGGTGTCTGGCGGTGACACCACACTACCTCCTCTTCAATTTCCATAGTATTGTCCTCAACAACATCACTCTTGTATAGACCCTCTATATACTCCTTCCACCTTTATGCTTTCCCTTCTTTGCTTAGAACTGGGTTTCCATCTGAGCTCTTGATATTCATGCAAGTGGTTCTTTTTTCTCCAAAGGTCTCTTTATTTTTCCTGTAGGCAGTATCTATCTTACCCCTAGTGATACATGCTTCTACATCCTTACATTTGTCCTCTAGCCAATCCTGCTTAGCCATTTTGCACTTCCTGTCGATCTCATTTTTGAGACGGCTGTATTCCTTTTTGCTTGCTTCATTTACTGCACTTTATATTTTCTACTTTCATCAATTAAATTCAATATCTCTTCTGTTACCCCAGGATTTCTATTTGCCCACGTCTTTTTACCTACTTGATCCTCTGCTGCTTTCACTATTTCATCTCTCAATGCTACCCATTCTTCTTCAACTGTATTTCTTTCCCCATTCTTGTGAATCGTTCCCTAATGCTCTCCCTGAAACTCTCTACATCCTCTGGTTCTTTCAGTTCATCCAGGTCCCAGCTCCTTAAATACCCATCTTTTTGCAGTTTCTTCAGTTTTAATCTACAGTGCATAACCAATATATTGTGCTCAGAGTCCACATCTGCCTCTGGAAATGTCTGTATATAATTTATCTGACACCTTCGGGTATCTCCAGGCTTCTTCCATGTATACAGCCTTCTTTTATGATTCTTGAACCAAGTGTTAGCTATGATTAAGTTATACTCTGCGCAAAATTCTACCAGGTGGCTTCCTCTTTCATTCCTTAACCCCATGCCATATTCACCTACTACGTTTTCTTCGCTTCCTTTTCCTACTATCGAATTCCAGTCGCCAATGACTATTAAATTTTCGTCTCCCTTCACTATCTGAATAATTTCTTTTATCTCATCATACATTTTATCAATCTCTTCGTCATCTGCGGACCTAGTTGGCATATAAACTTGTACTACTGTGGTAGGCATGGGCTTCGTATCTATCTTGGCCACAATAATGCGTTCACTATGCTGTTTGTAGTAGCTTACCCGCATTCCTACTTTTTTATTCATTATTGAACCCACTCCTGCATTACCCCTATTTGATTTTGTATTTATGACCCTGTATTCACCTGACCAGAAGTCTTGTTCATCCTGCCACCGAACTTCACTAATTTCCACCATATCTAACTTGAACCTCCGCTTAAACAAGGTTTAAGCCAGAGAGCAGACTTTTGTCCCCCCCCCCCCCCCCCCCCTTCAATCTGTACCTCGAAGAAGCAGTGACGAAAATAAAATATGGGTTCAGGAGGAGGTTTAAAATTGAAGCTACAAGCATATTAGTGACAAATTCATCTGGTGTCATTGCTCTCATCAACGAAAGTGAGAAACAATTCCAGGACCCGCTCAATGGAATTAACAGCTAATGAGAACACGCTATAAATTCAGAGTAAATCAAAGAAACGAACCAAAGTAATGAGGAGTAGCAGAAATAAGATTATCGATAAAAGTAATATCAAAACTGGTGACCACGAAGTAGGTTAAATAAAGAAATTCTGCTACCTTGAAGAAAAACAGCAAGTGACAGACGAAACATGGACACAAACGGCAGACTATCACAGGAAAGTAGGAGATTACTGTCCCAAAGAAGTCTGCTGGTATCAAACACTGGCCTTGAGGAAGAAATTTCTGAGAATTTGAAGCGCAGTGTTGCATGGAAGAGAATAATGGGCTATGTGAAAACTGGCAAAAGGAGAATCGAAGTGTTTCGCATGTGATGCTATAAAAAGATCTTGAAAATGAGGTGGACAGATAAGGAATGCAGAGGTTCTCTGCAGAATTAGCGAAGAAAGGAACATACCAGAAAGTGATTTTCACTCTGCAGCGGAGTGTGCACTGATACGAAACTTCCTGGAAGGTTAAAACTGTGTGCCGGACCGAGACTCGAACTCGTGCCCTATGCCTTTCGCAGGCAAGTGCTCTACGAACAGAGCCACCCAAGTACGACTCATTGCCCATCCTCACAGCTTCAATTCTGCCAGTACCTCGTCTCCTACGTTCCAAACTTCAGAGAAGCTCTTCTGCGAACCTTGCAGAACCAGCATTCCTGTAAGAAAGAAACATACGTAAAACAACGCCAAGAGAAATGACGTGGTGACAGAACATGCATTAAGACATCAGGGAACAACTTCCATGCTACTACAGGGAGCTGTGAAAAGTAAAAATAGCAGGGGAAGACAGGTCTTGAAGGAAGGAAGACTGGAGTTTAACGGCCGGTTGACAGAGCGGTCATTAGAGACAGAGCACAAACTCGCAAGGATGGTAAGGAGATGGGCGGCGCTCTTTACAAAGGAACCGTCCCAGAGTTTACCTGGAGCAATTTAGGGAAATCGTGGAAAACCTAAATTTAGATGGCTGGACGGGGATTTGAACCATCATTCTCATGAATGCGAGTCCTACGGGCTAACCACTGAGTCATTTCCCTCGATGATAGTTATTGAAATATTCGTAGACCCAACAAACAATTAAAGACATCGGGTCGAAAGTGCTGCTCTGAGATGAAGAGGTTGGCGCAATAGAGGAATTCGTGGCAGGCTATTTAACCAGTCAGATGTCTGTTGACTCAAATAACTAATAAATAATAAAAGGATTAGGAACGTTATGTCACCTCTGGTGGTGTCCCAGACATTATAATAACACGTAATTGGAGTATCTGAGTATGATGCATCAACCGTACATGTGAGGGTATAGTTTGTATCGAAGATAGCACGAAGTTGAATTTGCTGATGCACACTGCCCTAAATTACTAATACGGAGACATAAAAGCTAATATAAAAGTTTACTCGGTATGGGATCTCGTTTCCATAACCAGCAAAATTTTATGTTAACTCACTTTGGCACCGGAAGCCTGCACACCTTGAATTAGTATAAAACTGCTACTATTTTTATTTTTTAGCACTATTAACAGCATATGGCATACGTTTTATGCTTTTATGATGTATATTTCATGGCGCTGCAGTTCTTTTGTCCACCAACGCAGTTCAGAAGACAGCTGCATTGACAACAGGCTACAATGTGCTAATTTAAATCTCAGACGTTCTTGTTAGGAGAAAAGGCTTAATATCCGCTGGTATTACAGGCTGCCATTATGGTTGAAGTTGCGTTTCATAATTTAATAACGTTGTCATTGCTATTTATAAAGATGTGATTCACACGCGTTGACCCATACAGACCTCTTACAACCAGTTATATTTATTTTCAACCATTTATTTCTAATCTAAAAAGACTAATTTCAGCATCTATTGTACAATTTTGATCTCAAAATTGTACAAAGGCTGCTGAAATTAGTCTTTTGAGATTATAAATGAGTTATAAATTGATCTCAATGGTTTTTACACATTTTATATCACTTCGTAGCGCTAGCAGGAAAGAGCGACGACAGAGTGCAGAGTGTCAACATATCGTTTCTAAATTACCCATAAAGATGTCAATCATAGCGATAGCATGTTAGCACAGTAGTACGTCGACGATATTCTATGCCTGGTTTTCTTACCCTTCATGGTAAGCGACCCTGGGCTTACATGTCAGCAATATAATGCCCGCTCTTATACGGCTATACTTTCTATTGCTTGCTCTCTTGCTTGTCATACCCTACCTCGGCCAGCGACGTCGTCGGATCTCTCCCCAGTTGAGAACGTTTGGAGTATGATGGGCAGGTCCTAACTCGGGATTTTGACGGTCTAACGCGACAATTGGACAGAATGTGCTGCGGGTACCCTCGGGAGGAGGGTCAATCAATGCCAAGGCGAATTACTGCTTGCGTATGGGCTAAAATGTATCAGATAGATTACATAACGGTAAGACAGAGATTTAGGAACCAGGTTTTAAATTGTAAGACATTTCCAGGGGCAGATGTGGATTCTGACCACAATCTATTGGTTATGAACTGCAGATTGAAACTGAAGAAACTGGAAACAGGCGGGAATTTAAGGAGATGGGACCTGGATAAACTGAAAGAACCAGAGGTTGTTCAGAGTTTCAGGGAGAGCATAAGGGAACAATTGACAGGAATGGGGGAAAGAAATACAGTAGAAGAAGAATGGGTAGCTCTGAGGGATGAAGTAGTGAAGGCAGCAGAGGATCAATTAGGTAAAAAGACGAGGGCTAATAGAAATCCTTGGGTAACAGAAGAAATATTGAATTTAATTGATGAAAGGAGAAAATATAAAAATGCAGTAAATGAAGCAGGCAAAATGGAATACAAACGTCTCAAAAATGAGATCGACAGGAAGTGCAAAATGGCTAAGCATGGATGGCTAGAGGACAAATGTAAGGATGTAGAGGCTTGTCTCACTAGTGGTAAGATAGATACTGCCTACAGGAAAATTAGAGAGAGTTTTGGAGAGAAGAGAACCACTTGTATGAATATCAAGAGCTCAGATGGCAACCCAGTCCTAAGCAAAGAAGGGAAGGCAGAAAGGTGGAAGGAGTATATAGAGGGTTTATACAAGGGCGATGTCCTTGAGAACAATATTATGGAAATGGAAGAGGATGTAGATGAAGATGAAATGGGAGATAAGATACTGCGTGAAGAGTTTGACAGAACACTGAAAGACCTGAGTCGAAACAAGGCCCCGGGAGTAGACAACATTCCATCAGAACTACTGATGGCCTTGGGAGAGCCAGTCATGACAAAACTCTACCATCTGGTGAGCAAGATGTATGAGACAGGCTAAATACCCACAGACGTCAAGAAGAATATAATAATTCCAATCCCAAAGAAAGCAGGTGTTGACAGATGTGAAAATTACCGAACAATCAGTTTAATAAGTCACAGCTGCAAAATACTAACGCGAATTCTTTACAGACGAATGGGAAAACTGGTAGAAGCGGACCTCGGGGAAGATCAATTTTGATTCCGTAGAAATGTTGGAACACGTGAGGCAATACTAACCTTACGACTTATCTTAGAAGAAAGATTAAGAAAAGGCAAACATGCGTTTCTAGCATTTGTAGACTTAGAAAAAGCTTTTGACAATGTTAACTGGAATACTCTCTTTCAAATTCTGAAGGTGGCAGGGGTAAAATACAGGGAGCGAAAGGCTATTTACAATTTGTACAGAAACCAGATGGCAGTTATAAGAGTCGAGGGGCATGAAAGGGAAGCAGTGGTTGGGAAAGGAGTGAGACAGGCTTGTAGCCTCTCCCCGATGTTATTCAATCTGTATATTGAGCAAACAGTAAAAGAAACAAAGGAAAAATTCGGAGTAGGTATTAAAATTCATGGAGAAGAAGTAAAAACTTTGAGGTTCGCCGATGACATTGTAATTCTGTCAGAGACAGCAAAGGACTTGGAAGAGCAGTTGAACGGAATGGACAGTGTCTTGAAAGGAGGATATAAGATGAACATCAACAAAAGCAAAACGAGGATAATGGAATGTAGTCAAATTAAATCGGGTGATGCTGAGGGGATTAGATTAGGAAATGAGACACTTGAAGTAGTAAAGGAGTTTTGCTATTTAGGGAGTAAAATAACTGATGATGGTCGAAGTAGAGAGGATATAAAATGTAGACTGGCAATGGCAAGGAAATCGTTTCTGAAGAAGAGAAATTTGTTAACATCGAGTATAGATTTAAGTGTCCGGAAGTCGTTTCTGAAAGTATTTGTATGGAGTGTAGCCATGTATGGAAGTGAAACATGGACGATAACCAGTTTGGACAAGAAGAGAATAGAAGCTTTCGAAATGTGGTGCTACAGAGGAATGCTGAAGATAAGGTGGGTAGATCACGTAACTAATGAGGAGGTATTGAATAGGATTGGGGAGAAGAGAAGTTTGTGGCACAACTTGACTAGAAGAAGGGATCGGTTGGTAGGACATGTTTTGAGGCATCAAGGGATCACAAATTTAGCATTGGAGGGCAGCGTGGAGGATAAAAATCGTAGAGGGAGAGCAAGAGATGAATACACCAAGCAGATTCAGAAGGATGTAGGTTGCAGTAGGTACTGGGAGATGAAGAAGCTTGCACAGGATAGAGTAGCCTGGAGAGCTGCATCAAACCAGTCTCAGGACTGAAGACCACAACAACAACAACAACAACAACAATATGGGCCAGAGATGGATCAACTCGTCATTGATTTGCTGAGTTGGTGAAGCTCTTTCTCTTGAATAAATCATCCAGTTTTTCTGCAATTGTAACCCTTTTTTGTCTGTACGTGTACATCAGATCTACCGATTCCGCCCCCCACCCTCTCCCCCGCCACAACCCAGATAACTACTTCGTAGTGCGTCTTCTTTTTTTTTTTCTCAGAGTGTATTATTAGGCAGGTGGCAGTAGTGTCATGGCACATCAGTGTAACTATGAATCAGAGTCACAATGTAGACGTTGGGGCTCTTTATAGACAATGACAGCAATGTTCTACAGTGCTCCTAATGCCACTATATCGCTTCGCTAGAGACTTACCATAAGCAGAGGCAGTCAGATGAAAACGAGACAGATGGCAAAAAGTAATTAAAGTGTTTATTATTTCAAAAGTGATATCCGTAACTGTTGGTACATTTATCGTACTGTGAGACAAGATAGTTTCAATTCTGCCAGTACCTCGTCTCCTCCGTTCAAAACTTCACAGAAGCTCTTCTGCGAAGCTTGCAGAACTAGCACTCCTGGAAGAAAGGAACATACGTTTCCAGATGCCTACGGACCATGATTGTAACTAGACGTGGACCTCTTCGTCGAAAGCAAACCTACGGCCACGAATGTCTTCCTTCAGGTCTCCAAAAATATGGAAATCCTATGGGGAGAGTTCAGAACTCTATGGATGATGTGTAAGGGCTTTACAGGGAAGCTTTTGTAGCGTACTTGAAACAACCGCCGGCCGGTGTGACCGAGCGGTTCTAGGCGCTACAATCTGGAACCGAGCGACTACTACGGTCGAGGGTTCGAATCCTGCCTCAAGCATGGCTGTGTGTGATGTCCTTAGGTTAGTTAGGTTTAAGTAGTTCTAAGTTCTAAGGGACTGATGACCTCAGATGTTAAGTCCCATAGTGCTCAGAGCCATTTGAATCATTTTTTTAAACAACCTTGGCAACTTGTGGGTCCGCACAAAGAGACTCACGCCTGGATACAGTCATGGTTGTTTAACCAAGGCAGACTTTTTGTTTGAAGGCATTCGCGGTCTTGTCTCGCAGTGAGATACATTTATTAACTTATTATATGGCTTACTTTTGAAGTAGTGAACAGTTTATTTACTTTTCGCCATCTGTCTCGTTTTCATTTCACGTGTGGATCTTCCACGAAATACCACCTGCGGGCGCTAGGAACCTCCTCGTGCTGCTGTAACACAATTAAATATTTCTGTCTTTATTAATAACATTGGCAACTTCAAACAGAGTTGTTGGTTTTAAAAAACAAATAAATTTGAACGTCTTTGTGCTAATACGTAAATATTAGAGAAACAATGTGAACTTAGGTCAAAGAGCAAGTGGTCTGCTTTGAAAGATCTACAGAGGCAACATTTTTAAATCTGGAATAGGATTCCTGACTCATGTAGCCAACTGATTAAACTAGTATTTGCTGCCTTGCCTTATTTTTGTCTACTTATTCACGCAAAAGAAATTGTTTTCAAGTACAAATCTTATTAAGAGCAAATTGAGAAGTCGTCTTATTGATGAGAACCTGGAAGTTGAAATGAAATGTGCGTGAGGCTAGGGACTCCCGTCAGGTATACCGGAAGTCTGGTGCAAGTGTTTCTAGTCGACGTCACTTCGGCGACTTGCGTGTCGATGAGGAGGACAACACAACTCAGTTCCCGAGTGGAGAAAGTCTCCGACCCGAGCGAGAATCGAACAGTGCCCCTCGCATGGCATCTGACGCACTGACCATTCAGTTGAGAAGACGGCCGTGCCTAAACTTGAAAAAAACATACAGACCTGACTTACCCAAACTTTCGAAAAATCTCCAAGGTCATTGCTCGTATTAGTGTTTTCAATCATTGTCATGACTTAATTTTATGGATACGTTACAATTTAATTTTATCAATAAATAAAATTTAATTTAGAGAGTTTTGTGAAGATGACGAAATTATGAATATTTAGAAAAGTGTGCTGAGGTGGTTTGGACATATAGAAGACGAACGAAAGGGGACATACGAAACAGCGATACAAGATGAGCAAGGCTGGCAAAGTTAGACTGGGGTGGACCTCAGGTAACGTACCTCAATCAGACTGAGGACGTTTTTAACAAACAGCAGCTTGGGAGTATCCTAATTAAGCAAATAACAATGTACCCACCTACATAGTTTTAAAAATTTGTCTCTCAAAAGAAATTTCAGTCGTTGTACTGTTGATATTTAGCTTTATTGATTAACGAATTTGCCGTCTACTGGCGTAGGCTACCTGTAAAGGATCTGCCTTGTATTCTTCTCAAAGCGAGCTCTCCTTATTTCACTTTCCTTTTGCTGCCCCCATTTAAGATTAAATGTACCGCTTCAAAAATGGCTGTAAGCAATAGGGACTTAACATCTGAGGTCATCAGTCCCCTAGACTTAGAACTACTTAAACCTAACTAGCCTAAGGACATGACACACATCCATGCCCGATGCAGGATTCAAACCTGCGACCGTAGCAGCAGCGCGGTACCGGACTGAAGCGCCTAGAACCGCTCTGCCACGCCGGCTGGCTGTGCCGCTTCTTTAGAGATCTTTTGCAGTGGGTGGGCGGGTGCAGAGATGAAATAGTTAACTGTCCAGACACTGCGGTGTTAAACAGAAGGACGATTTAATTGTTAGTTGCACAAACTGTTCGTTCGTTCCCTCTTCAGTCCAGCTGCACAGCTGGTCTGATATTCCTTATAGAATAAGACAAGGGGAGAAGAGATAGTGGTAAAGAGGCACACTCTGCCACACACCGCAAGGTTGTTTGTGGAGTTAAATGTAGATGTAGATAAAATATCCGTGAGCCACAGTCAGAAAGTGATGAACAGATCACGCGTTTATTGTCTGCACATCTCGAATATTACGTTTAGAGAGTAGAAGCTGTGGCGTCCCTGCAGAAAGGAGCGTCTGGGTGCTCAATGCAAATAGGGTGGCGCTGCCGCTCGCATTCGAGAGCTTACAGCTCGATTCTGTATGCAGGCATAAACATACGGCTGCTAAGCCGGCGGCGGGAGCCCTCATGAATAACGCCCTGGTTCGGTTGACTGGCGGGCCGGCCGCGCGACCGGCGAAAGCGCGTGCAGTCTTTATTCCCGCCGAGCACTGCAGGGCTTCCTCGAGAAGGGCTTAACCCTTTGCAGTCACCGGAGTCGTGCTGTTGCCTAACATTTCTTTTTCCGGCACCGCCGCCGGCTAAGCCCGAGAGCTGGTTCCGCACCGCGACCCGTGCGGAAGCTTTGGGAGAGGCCTATTGTGACCTCGAGGGCTGTGCGCTCTCCACGTCTGTGAGAACACACAGCCGTTCGTCTTCTTTATTCCTCCCGCCGTTGTCTATGACATTCACTGCGTCGTAAACGGTTCAAAAAGTATATACTGCGTGTCTCCGAGATCTAGGGATCGAGGGGGTTCATAGGCGTCCGCAAGGGGGTCCATAACCATCCGGAATGGGGTGAGGGGCAGAAGAGGAAGGAAGGAACAAAAGAAGGCACTTGTCCTCTCCAAGAAACTGTTGTGCAGAGGTTTAATATTTGGCACTGTTAACGAAAAAAAAAACTGTGGCTCCACGATCCCTACGCAACTTACGTTTGTTCGGTTGTCACATTCTTGACGGGAAATTATGTTTCCCTTGGCGGCTTCGGCGATGATGTGCGCTCGGTTATGCGAATCTAAAGTGAAATGTTAGTTGTGGCTCCAGGTGCTCCGCCTCACGATCTGTCTGTCGATCTACAACTGCATGTATACTCCGAAAATCACGATACGGTGCAAGGTGGACTGTACATTGTGCCACTGCTAGCGAGGCGTAAACGGCTGTCTATATGCTTCTGTACCTGATTTACTTTACCTTCGATGTATGTTGATGGCACTAGGGTTGTTCAGAAATCTGTTGCGAATGTCGTTTCACTAAATTATCTCGCCGAGCGGTTAGAGGCGCCATGTCACTAATCGTGCGGCCCCTCCCGCCAGAGGTTCGAGTCCTCTCTCGGGCATGGGTGTGACTGTTGTCCTTAGCGTTAAGTTAGTTTAAGTAGTGCGTAAGTCTAGGCACCGATTACCTCAGAAGTTTGGTCCCTTAGGGCTTCACACACATTTTTTTTTTTTTTTATTTTCTCAAAGGCGTTTAGCGAAAAGAACGACGACTCACATTTCAGTCCGCGGAGCATTTCCGTAATACTTGGGTATTTATCGAACCTACCGGTAAGAAATCCAGCACCACGCCTCTGATTTACTTCGACGTCTTCCTTTAATCCGACTTTAGCGTATGCCAAGCACTCGAGCCGCACTCCAGGTTGGGTCACACAAATGTCCTATACACGGTCTCTTTTATAAAAAAATTATATAAATAAAACACTTTTTAATATAGCATTTTTTAAACATGCTAAAAGGTATCTAATATTTTCTCATAGCCACATACAGATTCCTAAAACACCATACAGACAGTCTGGAAAATTTGTCCATGTCATTTTTAATAGCCATGAGTACATGTAAAATTTAAAAGGAAAAACTTGGGGCGCTTACAATAGATCATTGTTGCACGAAATGTTCTCCTAAGTCGTTAACAGTTTTATTGCACTGCAATTGATATGAACTGTTAAGTGATTTTTGTCAGTGACAGCTATTCTCCGCGTTCCTTGCTGTTATCTGTCGTACTTGTCACACGTTTTTCATTTCAAATTTTGTAAGTATTGTCACAGCTATTAAAAATTTACAAGCACAGATTTTCAGGAGTCTCTGTGTGGTTTTAGAAATCTGTATGGGGTCGGAGAAATTATCTTATACCCTTTAGTCCCTTTTAGAAAAGGGTTATACTAAAAAATTTCTTTTTAACAATTAATTTTTGATTTTCAGTCCTCAGTGTGTCAAATATTTCAATTGATTTCAGACATTTTGATGAAATTACAACAGACACAAGCAGTAAATTTCAGGTTCATTTCAGTTTCTGTATCACTCACTCAACCAATGGCTTCCTCATTTCTATGTGTATTTCGCGAAAAGGATGCGAAGATAAAAGTTAGAGAGAATCGAGCTTACACTGGTCTTACCACCAATAGTTTCTACCGCGAAACATTCACGACTCTCCCAGTAAAAGGTAGAAATGGAAGTGAGATACAAAATACAGACAAAGAAGCGAATTAATATTCCATAGTCATCTAGTTATGAGCTATTCTGAAAGCCTTATGTCTCTAGTTCATCGTAAAGTTAGTTTAAAATCAATTGCAAAATTTATGCCGAACAGACAAGAAAAGACCTAATAAAAACGTGTTAAAAAAAAGGAGGAAGGAAGATCAGCGTTTAATGTCACAGAGAGAAAGCACGAGTAGGAATATGGAAGGATGGGAAAGGAAATCGGCAATGACATTTTCAAAGGAACCATCGCGGCAATTCTCTGGAGCAGTTTAAGGAAATAACGGAAAACTATAGTATCGATGGCTGAACGGGGATTTGAATCGTCGTCCTCCCGAAGCGCCGGCCGGAGTGGCCGAGCAGTTAAAGGCGCTACAGTCTGGAACTGCACGACCGCTACGGTCGCAGGTTCGAATCCTGCCACGGGCATGGATGTGTGTGACGTCCTTAGGTTAGTTAGGTTTAAGTAGTTCTAAGTTCTAGGGGACTTATGACCATAGCAGTTGAGTCCCATAGTGCTCAGAGCCATTTGAACCATTTTCCTCCCGAAGTCTCCTTTATAGATGAGCTAAACTTTCCTAAAATTCATCCACTAAACTGACCATTCGCCTTTCCTACAACCGACCTCATGCGCTCGTTCCATTACATACGCTTTGCAATGTTTCGCCTCGACATTTAATCATCGTGAGTGTGTCAATCAGAACACCACTGATATTGTATTCCTATATTACAAGATTATTTTCCTACTCATCTGCATTAGCTTATGTTTTCATACATTTAGATCAACCTGATATTCATCAGTCCGTAGCTCGTGGTCTTGCGCTAGCTTTCTCGCTTCCTGGGCATAGGGTCCCAGGTTCGATTCCCGGCGGGGTCAGGGATTATTCCTGCCTCGAGATAACTGGGTGTTGTTGTGTCGTTTGCATTATCATCATTCACCCCATTACGCTCGGGGGAAGGCAATGGTAAACCACCTCCACTAGGACCTTGCCTAGTACGGCGGTGCAGGTCTCCCGCATCGTCCCCTATGCTCCCCGGAGTATGGGACCTCATCGTCGACGATATTCATCAGACCAAATAGCAATTCTGTCGAAGTCGTCCCGTGTCCTCCTTCAGTCACTCAATGACAGTGCTGTGCCGCACACTCTAACATCATCACCAAACAGGAGAAGACTGCTGCTCACCGCATTCGCCATATCTTTTAGGTATCTTACACTTCCCCGAAGCACTCCAGACGATATCTTTGTTTCCGATGAACAATCGACGTTAAATACAACGCTCTGGAATCTATTTCATTGATTACCTATTTCTAGTAATTATTGTCTCCTGTTACACACGAACGGAAAATTTAGCATTGTTGCTACGGGGAAAACTGAGCAAAGCATCAGTCCGCGACTGAATCTCTATCAGATTCTATACTGAATTTGTGGCTGAGCTAGACTCTCTTTCAACTACAATAAACCGTAGATACCTCGTACAAAAACGGTGCTCAGTAGTTGGAAAAAAACAAGTGACACCCGTCTAGAAGAAGAGTAGCACATGTGATTAACAAAACACCTGTCTAACATCTTTGCTATCCATTTGTTGTAGAATCTCTGAACATATTTTGAACTCGAATGTAACGAGGTATCTCGAACAGAATGACTTCTCCACGCCAACGATTCCGTAAACATCTATCATGTGAAACCAAATTTATACTGTTCTCACAACACATCCCAAAAACCATAGATCAAGGCCATTAGGCAGACGCAGTATTTCCCGATTTCCGAGAAGCATTTGACTCGAGATCACACCTACGCTTATTATCAAAACCATGACCGCATGGAGTATCAAGCAATGTTTGCGATTGGGTCGACGATATCTTCGTAGGGAGGACGCAGCACCTTATCTTGGATGAAGCGTCATCGACAGAGGTGCATATTGCTACATTTGAGCCCAGGGAAGTGTGTTGGGATCCTGTATGTTAATGAATTTTCAAGCAATGTAATAGCAACCTCAAACTATCTGCAGATAATGCGGTTATCGATAATGAAGTATTACCTGAAAGAAGCTGCAAAAGTATTCATTCAGGTCCTGAGAAGATTTACAACTGTGCAAAGATTGGTAATTTGCTTTAAATGTTCATAAATGTAAAATACGCCCCTGATAAAACGAAAAGTGATACAACAAGAAATAACAGATTTAAATGTTAAAACTATAAAATATAGAAACCCATTGGGCAAGTCGCTGGATAGAGGAAGGTTCCAGATTTTGACACAGCTGGGCTACGTTTCTTTGTAGCAACGTGGCGACAACATCACAAGACTAATCACTTTGTGTCTACATCTACATGGATACTCTGCAAATCACATTTAAGTGCCTGGCAGAGAGTTAATCGAATCACCTTCACAAAAATTCTCTGTTATTCCAATCTCGTACAGCGCACAGAAAAAACGAACACCTATATCTCTCGGTGCGAGCTTTTATTTCCCTTATTTTATTAAGGCGATCGTTTCTCCCTATGTAGGTAGGCGTCAAAAAAATATTTTCGCATTCAGAGAAGAAAGTTGATGATTGGAATTTCGTGAGAAGATTCCTCCGCACCGAAAAACGCCTTTGTTTTAATATTGTCCATCCTCAATCCTGTAGCATTTCAGTGACACTCCCACCCCTATTTCGCGATAATACAGAACGTGCTGCCCTTCTTTGAACTTTTTAGACGTAGTCCATCAATCCTAACTGGTAAGGATCCCATACCGCACAGCATTATTCTAAAAGAGGATGGACAAGCGTAGTGTAGGCAGTCTCCTTAGCAAATCTGTTACATTTCCTAAGCGTCCTGCCACTAAAACGCAGCCTTTGGTTGGCCTTCCCCACAATATTTTCTTTGTGTTCCTTCTAATTTAAGTTGTTCGTAATTGTACTTCCTAGGTTTTAGTTGAATTTACGGCCTTTAGATTTGACTGATTTATCGTGTAACCGAAGTTTAACGGAATCCTTTCAGCACTCATGTGGATGACCTCACACTTTTCGTTATTTTGGGTCAATTGAAAATTTTCGCACCACATATATATCTATTCTAAATCGTTTTCCTATTTATTTCGATCTTCTGATGACTTTACTATTCGATAAACGATAGCGTCATCTGCAAACAACCTAAGCTACTCAGGTTGTCTCACAAATCGTGTATATAGATAAAGAACAGCAAAGGGCCTATAATGTGTTGGAATTTGCGTGAAATTAATCCACTATTCAAGTACAACATGCACTCCCCGTTGATCAAGCAAGAAGCCGCCATTGCACAAGAAGATCTGTGATTGGCATACAGAATTCTTGGAAACTGGTTGCATACGCAAAGGGAAGACTATTGGTCGGTCACGCAAGTCTGATGTAAACGTCGAGCGTATTCGAGGTGCGTTCACACGAAGTCCTCGTAAGTTTACAAGGCGGGCAGGCCAGGAACTACAGCTTCCTAAAACAACGGTGTGGCGTGTTCCGAAACTACGCTTGAACATGAAGCCTTACTAGTTGCAGCTACTGCAGCAATTGGGTCCCGGTGACCATAGCGTTCGCTTCCCGGCGGGGTCAGGGATTTTCTCTGCCTCGTGATGACTGGGTGTTGTGTACTGTCCATAGGTTAGTTAGGTTTAAGTAGTTCTAAGTTCTAGGGGACTGATGACCATTGATGTTAAGTCCCATAGTGCTCAGAGCCATTTGAACCATTTGACCATAGCGAAAGGTACGAATTTTGCAGTTCAGTTCGCCAGGATACGGCAGAGAACACTTTTTCCGAACGACTCACTTTTTCGGACGAAACGACGTTTCGTCTATTGGGTGAAATAAACCGCCATAAGGTGAGAGTTTGGGGTCATAAAACTGGCGTCGTCGTCGTTGAAACTGACTCTATTTTGTGCCATTTCTGTTCACCTTTCTTTTCTGCGGAGCGAACTGTGACAGGAATGTCATACTTGGACATGGTTGTTCCATCAACTTCACGAAGATTCCAACTGATTTCATCTCTATGCACGACGGCACCCCGCACCCCGCTCACTTTCACCTTCAGGTGCGGTGTTATCTTAACAACACCATTCCACAACGTTGAAGAAGTGGACGACAAGATCTTGTCCATTGCTTTTGGCCTCCCAGGTCATTCACCTATGGAGCTACTCTTCAAGAGCTTAGAAATCGAATTGTTGAAGCTGTCGATTCAGTAAGCAGGGACCCGCTGATTCGTTTGTGGAATGAAATGGATTGCCATTTCGATGTTTCTCGCGCAACGCATGATGCTCATGTGGAATGTATGGTATACCGTCTATGTGAAGACAAAACTTTCAACCTAATTCTATCTTTCATACGTTGTCTGTAATAAAATCTGAAATCTGTTCTTTCTTTTTGAAACACCCTATAGTGTCCTATGAGTATATTATCAACGAGTCACAACTGGAATCCGCCAACTGATACAAACACCTAGGCGTAAAAATTTGTAGGGATACGAAATTGACGATTACATAATCTCAATTCTAGAAAACACAGATTTCGAATCATTGCTAGAGTACTAGGATCACGCAATCAGTCTACAAACGATATTGCTTACAAAACAATGGTGCGTCGCGTCCTAGAACATTACTCATATTTGTGGGACCCACACGAAATAGGACTAAAGGGGATATTGAAGATATACAGAGGAAGACAGCACGTATTGTCACTGCTTTGTTTGACCCATGTGAGAGTATCTCGGAGATGACGAAAAAACTCAGTTGGCGGGCGCTTAAAGATAGACGCAAATTGTCCCGAGAAAGCGCACTTACAATGTTTCAAGAACCGTCTT
Source organism: Schistocerca piceifrons (assembly GCF_021461385.2). Lineage (NCBI taxonomy): Eukaryota > Metazoa > Arthropoda > Insecta > Orthoptera > Acrididae > Schistocerca > Schistocerca piceifrons. Next base: position 369,124,275 of record NC_060144.1, on the reverse strand, counting down.
TAAGTGAAGAGTCCAGGAATACACTACAACCCCCTACGTATCGCTCTCACAGGGATCTGGACGACAAGATTAGATACGAGGGTTATTCCAAAAGTAAGGTCCGATCGGTCGAGAAATGGAAACGACTATGAAAATCCGATAAAGCTTTGCACAGATGTGTTGGGTAGTGTCTCTAGTATAACCCCAGTTAGCATCACGTCGCTCTTCTCATTTCTGAGCTCGCAGTGAGTGCGTAAAGATGTCTAGAAAATAGTGTCTGCCGCCAAGTACGAGGGCCTGGTGAGAAATTTCGCCTGAAGCTATGCAGCCAACATTACATAACTGTCGTGCTGTTTCGTCTTCACGACAATTCTCAGCCGCATTCTGCAGGGGCAATGAAGATGCTCCTGCATCGTTTTCAAATGGAAATGTTAGATTACCCACAATACAGTCCGCAATTGTCTCCCCCTGAGTTTCATCTCTGGTCACATGAACCGCTGTCTTTGAAGACAACATTTTGACACAGACAACGAGGTGTAGGCCAGCGTGGAGAATTGGCGGAAAGCACTGGCGGCTGCCTTCTATGATGAGGCTATTGAAAAGTTGGTACAACGCTATGACAAAAGTCTAAGTCAGAACGGCGACTACGTAGAGAAGTAGCTGAAAGGTGTAGCTAATTGTTACAAGTAAAACATTTCTGATGTTCACTGTGGTTTCAATTTGGCAATCAATCGGACCTTACTTTTGGAATAACCCTCGTAATTGCAGCGTGCACAGAGGCGTTTAAGCACTCATTCTTCCCGCGGCCCCTACGTGTATGGAACGGGGAAAAGGCCTAATAACAGATACAATCTAGCAACCACAGCCGAGCACTGCACAGTGGTTTGCAGAGTATGGTTGTGAACACAACATAGACCTGTGTGGTTGTGACATTCTTGGGTCGAAATTGCGTCGATTCCTCTGCCCTACGATGGCGGTTCCGGTCATGTGCTGTACGCGATTAAGCTTTTTTAACGTACTGCTCACCCTATGTGTCATATCATTTATGTATATCTATATATTACAATGTTCAGGGGCAGCAGTTTGTTATTCCAATATCATAATCCGTCTTTCTAAAACACACACACACACACACACACACACACACACACACACACACAGAGAGAGAGAGAGAGAGAGAGAGAGAGAGAGAGAGAGAAACATATACAGTGTGACAGTCATTGAACTATATGAAAAAAATTAGTTACAAACTACTACATGCACCCCCCTTTGTTCAACTTGTACACGTCACTACAGATATTCGGATTTAGGTTATCATATGTTCGATATGTCTGCCATCATTCGCCATCACGTGGCGCAGACGAATAGTGAAACTCTGCATGACCCGCTGAAGTGTCGGAACATCGATGCTGTCGAAGAGCTCCTAAATGGCTGTTTTCAGCTCAGCAATAGTTTTGGTGTTATTGCTGTACACCTTTTCTTTAATACAGCCCCACAGGAAGGAGTCGCATGTGTTTAGATCCGAAGAGTCCGCCCCCAGCTGAGTGGTCAGCAAGACAGAATGTCAATCCTAAGAGCCCGGGTTTGATTCACGGCTGGGTCGGAGATTTTCTCCTCTCAGTGACTGGGTGTTGTGTTGTCCTAATTACCATCATTTCATCCCCATCGATTCGCAAGTCGCCGAAATGGTGTCAAATTGAAAGACTTGCACCCGGCGAACAGTCTGCCCGACGGGAGGTGTTAGTCACACGACATTTACATTTTTCAGATCCGAAAAATATGGCGGCCAATCGAGGCTCATGCCAGTGGCCTCTGGATACCCCAGAGCGAGAATGCAGTCCCCGAAGTGCTCCTCCACAACATCAAACACTCTCCTGCTTCGATGGCGTCGAGCTCCGTCTTGCATGAGCCACATCTTGTCGAAATCAGGGTAATGGGGATGAAACAAGCTTCCAAAACCTTCACGTACCGTCTGATAGTCACCATGCCATCAAGGAATATCACACCGATTATTCCGTGACTGGACACTGCACACTACACAGTCAACCAGTGAGTGTGAAGAGACTTCTCGATCGCGAAATGTGGGTTCTCAGTCCCCCAAATGCGCCAATTTTTCTTATTGACAAACGTGTCCAAACAAAAGTGGGCTTCGTCGCTAAACCAAACCATGCATGCGCATACTAATTACTCATTCCCATCATTCCCCATGGCCAACAGTATAGTTTGAACGTCCTAACGCAAACTGTTCAGAAGTTATAACAATTTTATGTCATATACTTCATTAATTGACAAATCAAAGAAAGTTTTGCATCACCCCGGTTCCCAGAACTCCTGAAGACAGATGTTGACTGTGGATTTTGTATCTCAGACACAGTCCCTTTGACTATTCAGAGACGTCACTAAACTCGCCCAAAGATGTAAACAACCGTGCATGAGAAGCGCTTATTAGTCTGAGGGGGTCCGAATGCCGATCAGTTCCAGTCATTCCACCAGGAAGGAGGAACGCGGCTCATATTGTCTGTAGTTCAACCACGCCTACACGGTCAATACCGTGGTTCAATCGCGTCCGCATTGTTACTTTGTGTCAGGAAGGGTTCTCAACATGGGAAGTGTCCAGGCGTCTCGGAGTGAACCAAAGCGATGTTGTTCGGCCATGGAGGAGATACAGAGACACAGGAACTGTCGATGACAAGCCTCGCTCAGGCCGCCCAAGGGCTACTACTGCAGTGAATGACCGCTACCTATGGATTATGGCTCGGAGGAACCCTGACAGCAACGCCACCATGTTGAATAATGCTTTTCGTGCAGCCACAGGACGTCGTGTTACTACTCAAACTGAGCGCAATAGGCTGCATGATGCCCAACTTCACTCCTGACGTCCTTGGCGAGGTCTGCCTTTGCAACCACGACACCATGCAGCGCGGTGCAGATGGTCCCAACAACATGCCGAATAGACCAACGTCATATTACGCCCCCGTTGTCCCATGCAACTTCTGTCACACAAACTTGTAGCTCCTGTCATACTTTCGATGTTACTCTTGGTGACAATAGTTAGTGACTCATCCTGTACACAGAGCGAATCACATAAAACCTGCACCGAAAATATTACGGAAATGGAAAGTGCCATTTATGTAGGGTTTTCATAGAGTGGGTTGGTAGTTAGATGGTCGTACTGTTAAACAATAAACAAATTGCAATAATACTTAGAAAGTATATTTTTGTGCAAACATACGCTTTTTAAATGGAACCATTCCGACTGAATTTAACAAACTAAAACTAGGATGAATTAGAATTTTAGTGGTGTGTATTGCAAGACTATAATGCATGTCGTTTACTATATATCGTACTTCGAGGAGTTTGCATACCGACATTTGTTTGTGCCATTCAACCTGCGTTGTTGCTAGATAAGATGTTATGTTTGCTTACAGTGTGCGTGTGTGTCCATTGAGTGCACTGCGACTTGCTAGTAAGTTAGTGTGTGACAGTCTAAGCAGTAGGTCGTGAGTGGACGATGAGATTACCATGCAGAATAAAGTCGACGTGCTCATGGTGTATGGAGAGTTTAGGAAGAATGCAGGTCGTTCTTGCAGGGTGTATGCGACAAGATGTCCCAATAGACGTCAACCATCTGGGCAGTTCGTTATCCACCTCTTCAACCAGTTATGTGAAAGTGGTAGTGTAACACCTGGACACCTTAACGGAAGGAAATAAGGGACGACAGAAGAGAGGGAAATTACTGTTCTTGCTGCTGTTGCAGTTGATCCGAAAGTTAACTCCTGCGCAATCGCACGAGGAATTGCAGTGAGTCAAGAAAAGGTGCTAAGCATTCCCATCTCTATAGGTTCCACATTCCTATCACATCTCTCTCCATGAAGAGCTGAATTGAAATGATTATGAAAATCATCTTAACTTTTGTACATATTGGTTGAGACAGGATACCCCAGATGTATCATGTATCTTGTTTAGTGATGAAGCTACATTTAGTTTGTTGGTTGGTTGGTTGCATGTTCCATTGATCAGTCGCAAGGTACGGAAGCCGTTATGATGTGTCAAGTGCACAAGAAATGCACATATGATACAAGATTTATATATATATCACAGTGCAGTGTTAAAAATTAATATTTCTGTTATTTATACCATTCCCTTAAATGGCACAACATGCATATACTATATTAATAGATTTATTTATTGCTATTCAAGAATTCATCTATGGTATAGAAGGAGTTATCAAGAGGATATGATTTCAATTTATTTTTGAAACTATGACTGCAGTCTGTCAGACATTTTATTTCATCTGGTAATTCGTCAAAAGTTTTTATAGCAGCATATTTTACCCCTTTCTGTGCCAACGATAGGCTGAGTAAAGGATAGTGTAAGTCTGTCTTTATTCTGGTATTATAGTCATGAATGTCACTGTTGTTTTTAAACTGGTCCATGTTGTTCAGAACAAATTTCATTATTGAGTAAATTTACTGTGAGGCTGTTTTAGGAATTCCCAAACTTTTAAAAAGATGCCTACAAGACGTGCGACTATGAACCCCACACATGATTCTAATCACTTTCTTTTAAGCAGTGAATACTTTTGTCTAAGTGTCGAGTTACCACAAAATATTATTCCGTATGCCAACAGAGAGTGAAAGTATGCAAAGTATGTTAGCTTACTAATTTCCATATCCTCAAAATTGGCAATTATTCTGATTGCAAAAGTTGCTGAACCTAGTCGCTTTAGTGGCCGAGCGGTTCTAGGCGTTACAGTCTGGCACCGCGCGACGGATGTGTGCGATGTCCTTAGGTTAGTTAGGTTTAAGTAGTTCCAAGTTCTAGGGGACTGATGACCTCAGAAGTTAAGTCTCCTAGTGCTCAAAGCCATTTTTGAGCCTAGTCGCTTTAGAAGATCCAAAATATGAATTTTCCAGTTAAGATTCTCATCTATATGTACACCCAAAAACTTAGTATGCTCTACCCTGTCTACTGGCTTCTGTTGATGTGTTATATTTATTGAAGGAACTGTACTTTTTGCTGCAGAAAATTGGATGTACAGTGTTTTTTCAAAGTTTAGAGCAAGCCCATTTGCAGATAACCAATTAACGACTTTTCCAAAGACCTTATTTGTATCATTTTTCAATTGGAGTTTCTTTTACTGGATTAATAATGATGCCCGTATCATAAGCAAACAGTGTCAGTTCAGCTTCTTGTTTCAGATAAGAAGGGAGGTCGTTCACATATATCAAGATCAGATGTGGACGCATGATTGAACCCTGTGGAACACGTAATGTAATTACACCGCAGTTAGATGAAGTGGAAAACTTATTTAAATCACTTGACCCATATAAAGAAACTTTTTGTTTCCAGTTCTGTAGGTATGACTTAAACCACTCATACGCTATTCCGTTTACCAATCAAGGCCAGGTAAACCGCCAAAACATGCACTATTTGTCTCATGACAATCCCTGTTGGCTTGTCAGATGGAGCGTCAGCGTCGATGTAGCGTAAATGTATGGTGTGGGGTAATGAACCATCGGCTCATAGGCCGGTTTTTCATAGAGGGAACACTGAGAGCACACAAGTATCGCATTGTCCTAACAGATCATCTTCGACGGATGCTAGAAGACGTTTCTCTGGAAACTGGGAGTTACCTTAGTACCAACATGACGGCTGTCCAGCCAATAGTGCACGAAGTCTAGAGGAGGTCTTCACGAATTGGTTCCATATCGTTGGATTGGAACAGAGAACCTGTACCTTGGCCGGCCCGTTCCCGAATTTGACTGCTCATGAATTTTCTGTAGGGAATACTGAAAGCGCTGTCTACGAGGACGTACCAACTACAACCGATGAAATGCAATGACGTATTACTGCAGTCTGCTCGGACATCTCATCTGAGATCCTAGCAGCTGTGCGACAGTCGTTCCATATTAGGCCCAAAGCATGTATTGCCGCTGCCGGTGGTAATCTGGAACACAACCTATGATGGTCAATAGTTTCATTACTTGTCAGAATCGAAATAACTAGTTTATGCACTTGTGTTGTTCTTTAATGTATGCTTTGCACAAAAAATACACTTCTAAGTAATATTAGACTCTGTTCAAAGGTTAAAAATGCGAGCGCCTGACTACCAACCCATTCTGTGAAAATTGCATATCAGTTCCACTTCCCATTTCCACAATATCTGCGTTGCAAGTTTTAGGTGATTTGTCCGCTATACACGGACTAGTCACATTAATGTGACCACGGCCCATGGTCGGTGTCAATGTGCAATAACCACTCACAGAAGGCAGGTGGCACCACTAGCAGTGGAGGGTACATAAAACATGACGGGGGACCCGGTAAACGGTGCAGGCGTTGTCGTAATGCCGGAATGAAGCGATTTGTCTGGTGTCTAAAAGGGCATGATCATTGGCTTTCGGACCAAGAGTGGACACGTTTCCGAAACGGCAAGAGTTTGTCAACTGTTCGCGTGCAATGCCGTCGTGGTAAAGTATAGTGTCCATGGCAAAAAGGCGCTACCCAAAACCGGACCAGGGGCAACTATCGTGCACCAAGGACCATACAAGGGATCAAAAAGTGTTCAAATGTGAATTCCTAAGGGACCAAACTGCTGAATTCATCAGTCCCTAGACTTACACACTACGTTAACTAAATTAAACTAACGTATGCTAACAACAATACACACAGCTATGCCCGAGGGAGGGCTCGAACCTCCGGCGGGAGGGGCCGCGCAGTCCGTGACATGGCACCTCTAACTGCACGGCCACGCCGCGAGGCTTGGAGGGGTTAACGACGACTGCGGAGATATGTACTGACGCACAGAATTGCAAGTATTAAGCAGCTGAGTGCCCCTTACGAACCAAGGGGCAACCAACAATGTATCCTCAACGAGCGTTCAACGAAAGTTGCTGCGTATGAGCCTCCGCAGCAGGCGCCTTCTTCACGCACTCATGCTGACTGCTGTACATCAGCGACGAAAGATGGAATTTACACGCCAATACTGCAACTGGAAACACACTGAAAGGCGAAAGGTGACCTTTTCAGTGGAATCACGTTTTATGCCTCATCGGACTGAAAGCAAACACCCTGCAATAATCATCGGAAGGTTCCAGGTCCGAGGACGGAGCGTTGTGGTCTGGGTGAATCTCTCATTATGTAGGGGAGACTGTACAAACACAAGTATGCATTTATCCTTGAGGACCATGTGCACCCCTACATACATTTTGTCTTTCCTCAGCACAACGGCATCTACCAACAGGGAAAGTCAATCTGTCACAAGCCTGCAGTGTACATGCGTAGTTCGAAGAGCACCAGAATGAGTTTACCGTACTCCCCTGGCCATCAAACTCCCCGGAGTTAAGCCCAATCAAGACTCTGTGAGACTACTTCGATCGGTCTGTCCGTGCCATGCGTCTTCAACCGAGAAACCCAATGTAGCTGGCCTCAGCACTGGAGTCGGCATGGCTCCACAGCCCTGTCGGTACCTTTCAGAACCCTAATGACACTCTTCCTGCACGTCTCGCACCGGTCCACACCGTATAAAGAAATTATTCCGGTTTCTGACAGGTGGTCACATAGAGCAAATAAACGTGTCGTAGTTAGAGACTGTGTACATGAAACAACATCCACTCGCAAAGATTTCGCATGATTGCTTCTCTTTTTATTCTTGTATTTGCTTGAATCATATTTCTTTAATGAAATACGTCGAAAAACGTTGCATCTTCTTCCACTCTTCAAGTCTTAGGCAACACTCCCGTTCCGACTTCACATAATGAGCGCCATCTCTTTCTTTTGCTATATCTCTTCTTCCTGAGGGCGTATACTTGTTTACAATGAACAGCGACTAAAATTCTCAAATCGTCCCTCCGGGTCATATGTTGTCCCTTCCCTGTATTCTCCAACTTTCACATTTAAATTATAAATTCCCAATTCTGCCCGAGTGTTCTCATTTTTTACGTGGTCCCTATGAGAAACCTTTCGCGGTTCTTAAAAATCTCATTTCTGCTTACTATATGTTATATTTACCTCTTTTTTTTTTCTTAGTCCAGGATTGGGTGTCGTAAAGTAGTGCAGGCACTGGTTTCCTTTTATATAGTTTCGATTTTGTGACATTTATTATTTTATTTTTTAAATTACTGTTTAAAACTCCAGATATCAGTCGAATTGATTTGTTTTTTCTGCATTTTTGTATATGTTCAGACTTACGTCACTGCCTAAATAAGTGAAACTAGAGACTTGCTCAAGTACCTTGTTTTCGATGACAATTGTTGGTCGAACTGTGAACTTTCCATTGTGGGCTGTAATTTTAGTCCACATTACTGACCTATCTTATATCGAACTCCGAATTTTCCATTTTCAAACTGAAGCTTCAGTCGCTACAGTTCTATAAACTTCGGTTATCCGTTTGCAAATTTCGACAGAACGGATCTCTTTTTGCTGTCATAAACCGTTTTAGGTCACGATCCTCACATTTGATGGGCTCGTTAATTTTGTCACACGGTTTACATTCGCATAAATGTGAGGTGCATTCAAGTTATAATAACGCCGAGGCTTTTTGTAACAAACTAATGACACGAAAACTGTGAAACTTGTGTCTCTTCTCCTGTCTCACGCTCTGCAACCGTACACATTTTTCACAACGTTACTGCTAACGCTCCTTTAGGAGTCTGGTTTGACCACCGAAAAATCGCTGATACAACAGCGGCACAGCTAGTGAATGTGCGACCACGGAGAGTGTCTTTCTTCGTTGGAGACAGCAAAAAGTTGGTAAGAGTCAGGTGATGAGATTAGGGAACATGATAAATCACCTCACAGTTGTCACGAAGTAACTGCAGCTTCGCGTACGCCGGGTGCAATGGTGCGTTGCATTGATGAAAGAGCACATGTGCAGCCTTTTCCGGCCGTTTTTCACGCAACACTGAAGGAAGTTTGTTCTTTGAAACGTATTGGTAGCTGCACCGGTCACCTTAGCGCCTCTTGGAAACCGTTATTTTTTCAGCGCTGGCAGCTAACTGAAAAATTTTTCTGGCGGTGTTTGTGCTTCCATTGCGCTCACTGGCACTTCGTTTCAGGATTGAAAACTGGCATCCGTGTCTCACTCATTGTCACAATCGATGTAAAGAGAGGGAAATGCCAATTCTCTACGCGATGTGTTCCACACTTATTCGGTGATCCTCCAAAACCACTTTCTCTACTCGCTCGATAATGTCATCAGACCGGTTGGTGCGACGATGAGACTGTCTTGCTTTGTTGTCAGTCCTGATGAAATAGTTGGGGGTGTTATATTAGGTTGGTTCATAAGTTCGTAGCGTTTCTGTTTTGCATGTTGCTATTCTGGTTGATAAGGCTTTGTTTATCGATTAACATTTTTTATTTGTAGTTCACTGTTAGACTTTAAATACTGTCATTTTGCCATTTGGAGATAGTGAGTGGAACTGTCAACGCTAGGCAACGGAGAGCCAAGTGAATAAATCGGAACATTTCCGACATGTTCTTCTGTTTGAGTTCAGTAGAGGGGTGACAGCAGCGGAGGCACCCAGAAACATTTGCGCCATATATGGAGATAATGCCATTGGATAAAGCATGGCAAGGAAATATTTTCACCTTTTAAGGAGGATTCTTTTTTTTAGGTTAGTGACTCTCCTCGTTCAGGAAGACCTTCGGGATTTGACGAAGATCGTTAAAACGCATTAATCCACAATGATCCACAGCTGTGTGCTCGAGAACTGATAGTTGTGACGAACTGTGGTTATTCCGCCGTCGAGCGACGTTTGTAACCAATGGGGAAGGTTCAAAAATCCGGTGTATGGGTACTGCATGATCTAAGCCAAAATCACAGAAATCAGTGGGTGATCACATCTGCATCTCTGCTTGCTCGTGAGCAACACCGACCATTCCTATCCTGTATCGTTACTGGTAACGAGAAATTGCGTTTTTATGCTAACACAAGGAAAAGAAAGGAGTAGTTGAGTCTCCAAATCTCCGTACAAAACCTTACGCGCATCCACAAATGATAATGTAATGCATCTTGTGGAACAGCGACAGTGTGGTGTACTACGAATAGCTCCCCGAGGTGTAACCATCGCTTCTGACGTTTACTGTGAACATCTGAAACGTCTTACAGCCGCAGTCGAAGAACAGTGACCAGGAAGACAATGTAAAGTGATGCTACTCCACGATGACGCACACCCGCCCGCCTTCTGCTAGAGTGACAAAAAACACTGTACACGAATTGGGTTGGTAAGTCACTCCGCAGCTATCTTATTAACCTGTTCTCGCGCCCTCAGATTTTCACCTTTCCCTCTCTTTGTCATACAGTCTTCAAGGAACTTCCTTCCCGGAAGAAATTCCGCTCTGAACGTGGCTCGGCGAGTTCTTTGCCTCAAAACCAAGTGATTTCTGCCGTCGCGGAATCGAAAAATTATCCCAGTGTTGGCAGACTGCTGTAAATACATTACTGGCCATTAAAATTGCTACACCACGTAGATAACGTGCTACACACGCGAAATTTAACCGACGGGAAGAAGATGCTGTGATATTCAAATGATTAGCATTCAGAGCATTCATACAAGGTTGGCGCCGGTGGTGACACCTACAACGTGCTGACATGAGGAAAGAAAATTTCCAACCGATTTCTCATACACAAATAGCAGTTGACCGGCGTTGCCTGGTGAAACGTTGTTGTGCTGCCTCGTGTAAGGAGTAGAAATGCGTACCATCACGTTTCCGACTTTGATAAAGGTCGGATTGTAGCCTATCGCGATTGCGCTTTATCGTATCGTGACATTGCTGCTCGCGTTGTTCGAGATCCAATGACTGTCAGCAGAATATGGAATCGGTGGGTTCAGGAGGGTAATACGGAACGCTGTGCTGGATCCCAACGGCCTCGTATCACTAGCAGTCGAGATGTCAGGCATCTTATCCACATGGCTGTAACGGATCGTGCAGCCACGTCTCGATTCCTGAGTCAACAGATGGGGACGTTTGCAAGACAACAACCGTCTGAACGAACAGTTCGACGACGTTTGCAGCAGCATGGACTATCAGCTCGGAGACCATGGCTGCGGTTACCCTTGACGCTGCATCACAGACAGGAGCGCCTGCGATGGTATGCTCAATGACGAACCTGGGTGCACAAATGACAAAACGTCGTTTTTTCGTATGAATCCAGGTTCTATTTACAGCATCATGATGGTCGCATCCGTGTTTGGCGACATCGCGGTGAACGCACATTGGAAGCGTGTATTCGTCATCGCCATACTGGCATATTACCCAGCGTGATGGTATGGGGTGCCACTGGTTACACGTCTCGGTCGCCTCTTGTTCGCATTGACGGCACTTTGAACAGTGGACGTTACATTTCAGATGTGTTACGACCCGTGGCTCTACCCTTCATTCGATCCCTGCGAAACCCTACATTTCAGCAGGATAATGAACGACCGCATAATGCAGGTCCTGCACGGGCCTTTCTGGATACAGAAAATGTTCGACTGCTGCCCTGGCCAGCACATTCTCCAGATCTCCCACCAATTGAAAACGTCTGGTCAATGGTAGCCGAGCAACTGGCTCGTCACAATATGCCAGTCACTACTCTTGGTGAACTGTGGTATCGTGTTGAAGCTGCATGGGCAGTTGTACCGGTACACTCTATCCAAGCTCTGTTTGACTCAATGCCCAGGCGTTTCAAGGCCGCTATTACGGCCAGAGGTGGTTGTTGTGGGTACTGCTTTCTCAGGATCTATGCACCCAAATTGAGTGAAAATGTAACCACATGTCAGTTCTAGTATAATATATATGTACAATGAATACCCGTTTATCATTTGCATTTCTTCTTGGTGTGCCGGCCTGAGTGGCCGAGCGGTTCTAGGCGCTACAGTCTGGAACCGCGCGATCGCTACGGTCGCAGGTTCGAATCCTGCCTCCGGCATTGATGTGTGTGATGTCCTTAGGTTAGTTAGGTTTAAGTAGTTCTAAGTTCTAGGCGACTTATTACCTCAGAAGTTAAGTCCCATAGTGCTCAGAGCCATTTGAACCATTTTCCTCTTCGTGCAGCAATTTTAATGGCCAGTAGTGTAGTAAAGGATATCTTTGATGACTAATGTCTCTGTTTTGTGTATGTGTTGTCTTCATTAAAATTATGGAAAAAACACTACGAACTTGCGTACCCACCTGACAATTGGAATGCACCTCGTAAACAGCAAACGAGCGTTCTTCATCAATATTGGCGCCAACGATTAGTCTATTCGGCGTCCTGATGGCAGGGAGGGTGGGGGGATGTGGAGCGGGGGGGAGGGGGGGGGGGGAGGAGAACTGTTAGATCAAAATGTTTTTTACTTTTAGCATCAGCCACCAATTAGACGTGTGGGGTGAAGCTACATTCTCAGTATGCCACTGGAGTTTTCGTAGCGACTCAGGTGTAAGGTGACAGCACATAATTTCATAGGCGAAATGTAAGGAATCACGGGTATGAGCCAGGGAGGCGAGGCTCGTTAGAGCTGCGGTCGAGTGTGAGGCAGCCGATTGGAGGATGCGGCGGGTCGCGTGCCCGCAGCGATGGCCCTCAATGGGAAGAAGATACGATACGTCTCCGGCATTGAGGCGGCGTCGCGTGCGCACTGCGTGTAATTGCAGGTCTGGAAAGAGGCTGGCAGGCCGGGGGGGGGGGGGGGGGGGGGAGGGGGGGGGTTAGAGAGGGAGGGGGGAGCCTGAGAAAGAGGGCGACTGAATGGCTGCGGTCCCGCTAACTGCCACCCTGCAGCCTCCCAAGCATGGGCTTCCGCCACGCGGAGCTCAGATAATGCAGCCGCGTATTAATTTACTTATTAATCTACTCGCTTTCGCGACCTGTTTGTAGCTCCTAAAGCCATGCTGCTTCTCATAAGCACATCCAACTCCCGTCTCTTGTCGCATGCGATTCTTCAGCTAGGGAAATTTCGGATAGTATCGAACACTTAAGCTTTTACGAAAATGTAATATTTTATGAAGGTTATACTTGCACTAAAAATATCATGTAACATTACTTAACAGAATTATAAAGCTCCATGTCATAAGAATATAAGTTCGTCGATTCTGACGTGAAAACGGCTTTTCGTTCGTCGAACAAACTTTCTTTGTTGATAAAATAGAGTCAGTCCTGAACTGGTAATATATACTGGAATAATAATAGGCCTACGTAAACAAAGGTTGAGCCCATAACATATGGCTCCAGTGTGTACGTGTTTGGCGAGCAGTTTTTATTGTGCCTGCGACATCATTGTTACGAATTATCTTTGTAAAACGTTATAATAAATTGGTGTACCGTGGAAACGTTTTTAGCTAGTGGCTAGTGTTGCTGCCTCTGGATCACGATTTCCTGGGTTCCATTCCTGGACGGGTGGGGAATTTTCTCTGCCCGGGGACTGGGTGTTTGTGTTGTCCTCATCATTTCATCATCATCATCATCATTCGTGACAGTGGCTAGATTGGATTGTGTAAAAATTGGACAACAACTGGGACTTTGTACGGGTGCTGATGACCTCGCAATTGAGCGCCGCACAAACCAAACATCATCGTCATCATCTGCTGTAAAGAGCTTGCGGAGTAATACTAGGTCCCAAAGTGAGACACTAAATGTATTCGTTGGAATATAAATGAAAAACGATATTTTAACCAATAAGTTGGCCGGCCGCTGTGGCCGAGCAGTTCTAGGCGCTTCAATCCGGAACCGCGCTGCTGCTACGGTCGCCGGTTCGAATCCTCCCTCGGGCATGGATGTGTGTGCCGTCCTTAGGTTAGTTAGGTTTAAGTAGTTCTAATTCTAGGCGACAGATGACCTCAGACGTTACGTTGGTTGGTTGGTTGGTTGGGGGAAGAGACCAAACAGCGAGGTCATCGATCTCATCGGATTTGTAAGGACGGGGATGGAAGTCGCCCGTGGCCTTTCAAAGGAACCATTCCGGCATCTGCCTGGAGCGATTTAGGGAAATCACGGAAAACCTAAATCAGGATGGCCGGACGCGGGATTGAACCGTCATCCTTCCGAATGCGAGTGCAGTAGATGTTAAGTCCCATAGCGCTCAGAGCCATTTGAACCATTTTGAACTAAAAATTTCAACATAATAATAGATGTTGTCTCAAATGACAAATACATAAAACAGGTCACAAGAAGGCTCGCGTCGAAATGAAACCAGAAAGCCTTAGAAGGACAGTGCCGAGCGAATTATAGAGCTATGGCAGTGTCGGAAAAGAAACGAAAAAATTGCGAAAAGAGATTACGTAGCTGGCAAATCGGGCGTACACCAAACTTATGGTTTATGTATTCTTTAATAATTTTACTACTCTGTGTCACTATTTTATTATAAAGATAGATAATTAAATTAAATTTTAGTACGAAACACTTCGTACGATTTTAATTCGAAGTTTTCGCGAAAAATCTATGGCGCGGACCAGAACTAGCCACACATAAATCTTTTAAATATTTTTTCACCATTTGCAATTTGGTCGTTGAAATTCACAGCATGTGAATGTGTAATGAGCAAAAAAATCACTTTTGTTACAAAAAAGTTTTAATTAGAACGTAAACGGTCATAAACTTGAACTTGTTCATCGGTTCGCTTAATTTGTTAAATATTATGTCAAACTGTTCCTTCCTGAAACATGCTGCTTGCTGCAAACTCGTGGATTCAATTGCCCTCAGCCTTAAGCCTTACATATTTTCATAAAACCAGTGTGGCACTCTTTTCACGCTTTAGTTTTTACGGTTGCGTACCTCAATCCTTGAAAACGGAACCCTTATAGGATCAGTATGTTATCCCTCTGTCTGACAGTCTGTCTGAGTGTCCGACTGTTGAGAACCCTGTTTCTCAGGAACCAGTAAACGCACGAAGTTGAAATTTATGTCACGTATTAAGGTCTACGGTCCCTTGGAGATGTAAAAATATGAAGCTTCTAAGTCAATTCAGTCAAAACAGATGGTCATTTATGTCACATATTTTTATACTCGCAAACTCACTCGTTAAAACCTATAGGGTACTTCCCCTTGACGTAGAACTTCAAATTAAAACATTCTCGAAAGTCTTGGAATCCCTGGAACAAATATCTTGCCAGTATCAATGTCGATAACAGCAAAAATCGCCGAGATTCTCGATTTCTGGAATGGATGAACCGTCTACATACATAATTAAATTTGTACGGAACCTTCAGTGCGCGAGTCCCACTCATACCTGCCCAATTTTATTTTCTGTTTCTCTGTACATTTAATACACAAAATTTAAGAACTAATATGTGTAAGCTGGCTAACTCAAGTTTCTGTGTGATCGTACAGTACTGTTTCTGGTATAGCACCGTATTTTCTGAGAATAACATTATTTTCTAATCACGCTTTCAAATACACCTCATTGTTTTTCCGTATCTCTATGAACTAATTTACTTCTTGGAACTAAATATTTCTCACCCCTTCTCTGTTTGTTATATCAAAGCGTCTGCACTTTCCTACAGCTTCCTTCGTGTTATTTTCATCCCATTTGTGTCCTGACTTCTGCACCCTCTTCTGTTAAAGAAAATGAATAGTAAAAATTTATGTTATCATAGTATTTATTTTGTCCGGTACAACCTGAATTCTAGGTCCGACATAAACAGAACGTACCACTGTGATACTTTAACCTTCCTATTGTAAGGCAGGATTTCAGTGGAATCGGATTTAGGCTGGGGGGTTGCGTATGTGTGAACACAGTTTAACAATTAATTTATTGAACATAATATTCTTATTATAGTTTCTGAAAGCAAGGCTCAAACAAAGAATACAAATAAAGATACTTAAAGTCAAACTATTGTCACAGCACACCGAATCAGGCAACAACAGTAACAATTACTACATAAGGCCGTTTGGTCACAGATGGGAAATACAATGCATGTAACTCCTGCATTTAACCATAAGGCACTAAAACAACTCTTACGCCTAATTAAGATAGCACGTAACTAAATATTGGTCTTCTATTACTACCATCACCAACTAGCTACTATGACAACCCATAACCAACTCTTTACAAAATTACCTACGCATATACCTCAATAAACTCCTGTACACTAAAACATTGAAATTGAACATTGGTATGCAGAAAATAACAAGGTGACTTAACAACTCAGGCTCACTCACAGCTTAAATCAAACATCACCACTTCCTGTATAATACAATAATCATGCTCACAGTGTGTTTGTTAGCAAAATCAAAATTCGGAACACACACACTTGCATGCACATTGCGCCATCAACAAGCAGTACTTGTCATAGAATAGCCTTGGACCTCCATGTGCGTTATTCCTTGCTTGCTAACCAGTACATTCAACGGACTGCTTGTAGTCAACGCTGCATACTCTAGTGAATCGCTTAACACAGACTTGGCCAACATTTGCGTCGCTGGAGCGCGTTCACGCTCTGAGAGTGCAGTCGAGTCTGCTCAACACTCCACTGCCCTAATACAAGCAGGTGTCTGAGTGAGACGCCTGTATGCCAAAGGCTGCACACGTGGGAAGATTAGGAATACATGTTGGCAACACAGTGCACCTACTTCTAAGAGAAGAATATTGCAACTTACCTTTATGAGCAGATGTTTCTCACGTGGATTTATTTTAACTTCCATTATTTTATTAAATAAGTACATTATATGGTGCTAATATGGTGAACAGAACTGCAAAAAATATTATATACAGGCATCTCACATTACATTCTGATGTTTATAAACTGATACATATGTCGATGTTAGAATATGTAATAATTTTGGAACTGTGCTTCATGAGACAGTCAAACATATGGAGTTGGTTCAAATGGCTCTGAGCACTATGGGACTTAACATCTGAGGTCATCAGTCCCCTAGAAATTAGAACTACTTAAACCTAACTAACCTAAGGACATCACACACATCCATGCCCGAGGCAGGATTCGAACCAACGACCGTAGCGGTCGCGCGGTTCCAGACTGAAGCGCCTAGAACCACTCGGCCACACCGGCCGGCAAACATATGGAGTTACACGCATTACAATTTGTTAAAATTGAAACCTGGCGGAACTTCGTCAGTTTGGAAGAGATCACTTGATTTATCATTAATATATGACCAATTGATGCTAAATGTTATTATCTTTACATATAGAACAGTATTGTCTTCTTTACAATCTTCAAATCGTGGGCTACACCCTTAATTTTTATATATGAAATTAGTGAACTTACTCATGGCACTTTTGTTGCCTTAGTCTGCGATCACTTTCAGAACTCAAATTAATCATCAGATTAACTAATTTAGTACGACTGCATTCTGAATTGCTGGTGTATCCATTAATCACCGCAATAAAATAAAAACAGTGAATGTATGGGGTAGTATGAATGAGAACAGTGGTATATTTAAGTTTGCAAAAATAATGAGAAGTTTTTGTTCATCCTACCCATATAAGTATATAGTTCTGGCAATACCGGCCATGACCTTCTTCTGTGCGGATGCACACATATTCCCCGAACTCTTATGGGACTTGGTAAGGATATCTTCCACGAGTAATGAATGTGTTGGGGTGGGACACTACGAACGTAGTGTGTGGACATAGTAGGTGAGAATGTGGGTCTCGCGGGAGGCGTGCGCGAGATAGTCCCTGCAGTCGCGCTATCCTCTTGCCCTCGGTGGCTCAGATGGATAGAGCGTCTGCCATGTAAGCAGGAGATCCCGGGTTCGAGTCCCGGTCGGAGCACACATTTTCCCCTATCCCCGTTGATGTATATCGATGCCCGTCAGCAGCTGAAGATATTAATATATAATTCTAATTTGAGCTTATAAATCTTACAAAAAAATGACAAACATAAATCAGGAAAGGAACGGTGCTTGATCGGCAAATCATTCATTGGGTATACAAGTTCTCCCCTGAATTAATCACCTCTGCGACGCAATCAGACTTTGTTTACATGAATCCCTGTGAGGCCAAATTCTATTCAAATGGAATCAACTACGATCAGTCACACCACAAACCATGATTCACAGAGAACAGGAAGCTGTGAACATCACTGAACAACCCTACACCGGTGCAGCAATACTTCACCCTTTCAGTTTGACTCTAGAGGCAGCAGGAAAAGGCACGCTGTGGGCGAGGGTCGGAGCGCGGCAGCAGCTGTGGTGTTCTGGCGCGTCCACGAAAACTTGCAGACTACGCGGACAGATGTTCTCGTTATTAGAACGCGGGGAACTTCCCTCTCAGAGCCCTGAAATCCCGGCAGATTTCAGTGTGAGGTGCACCCATTTGTTGGTCTGGCCAACCAGTATGATTAACAGGTACGATGGCGCATGCTGGAATTGTCAAACGTCAGACGACCAACTCAGGACGATTAAGTTCACCCTTGTGACACACGATACGTCAGAGATGATTTGCAGTTCCATTGTCGGTGCATCTGGAAATTGCCACTGGCTCTTAGTCCACCACAAGTTGCATACCACAAGTGTCACACACTAGGGTGACCTGTGGTTCTCCACTCGGGGAGGACCAGAAGCTGAAGAAGCAAAGAATCACAATCAGTTTCCACCAAGCCTCTCACAGGAGCCAAATGGTGGAAAAAAACCGCCTCCAAGCTGTACAAAGCAATCGAACTATCCTCCCCTCATTGAATCTCCCCTCTTGACTGTTCTGCTGGCGTGGTAGTCAATCCAGACACAGCACCGGGGTTCCCACACTGGGGAAGTAATCCTCTGCATTGCACATGTTGAGGGGAGCCCATCAGCGACTCAAAATCTCTCTTGTCCGAAAAAAGAAGTAAATTTCCTTCACTTCACGTCTATGATCAGACATTTTTTGTCATTAGACTACCGGTTTCCGTCTATAATGATCTGTTTTATAAAAGTTATCTTGATATACTGGAGCCATAGAGGCATTGTCAAATTCTATGGATCCAGTATACTAGGACATGTTTTTATAAAACAGATCTGAGAATGGTCATTATAGATCTAAACCAGTAGTTCGATCACAAAAAATTTGTGACCATAGTCGTGAAGTAAAGGAAATTTATTCTATATTTGGGTCACTCATCAATTCGAGACCATGTCACAGCTTGTGAAAGAAGAAAGTTTTAGACTAGGGTGGCGTCATTCTCGCGGTAAGCATGGCCATGTTTCAGCAAAAAACGAGACCACAGTCCTTCATTTACGAAGAGATTTAATCTTTCCGGGCCAACTATTTCCAATTTATGAAAGAAGGCCATTACGCTGCCCAGACAGTCATGCCTTTGAATACATACATACATATATATATATATATATATATATATATATATATATATATATATATATATATATATATATATAGATAGATAGGCGAATTCCTGACGTCAGGGGAATTACAGTCCTGCCTCCACTAAACACGTGCATCAGCCGCTCTGATTGTATCGTCCCAGATTCTAACATGAGAATGCTTATAGTTTTATGACCGTCCCACTGCTTGCACAAAGGCTCCGACTGCAGCATTCTCTCTTATATGGCTTCCTCCACCCAATTTATGCCACTTGTCGCCTGGCCCAGGCAAAGCGCTTCCCGAGCCGGCAGCCTCCTGCTCTGACCCTAAGCGGGAAGAGTGAGGTGCCACAGCCCTAGGTCCCTCTCCAGGTACAATTCACAGAGCGCTGCTTCCCCGAATCACGCGCACAGGCTGGACACAACATTAATGGCCCACATCACTATGGCCCCTCAGGTACAAGTTCCCTACAGGCTATACGTGCAGTTATAAGAACATTCTGCTCACAATCTTCTCATGTAACAAAGTCATAAGCCATACACACCAAATGTAATATTGGGGAACACAGAGATTATGACCTAAAATAAATATTAATCTGACAGACAGAGTAGTTAAAGTGAGAGAGTGGCTTTCGACCTTTCAAGTTTCATAAGAGAACAAAAATTTTGTCTGTGCAATCGAGGTTATTGCGCTTGGTGAATTCCTTGTGAATTCCTGGAATGGACAAACAGGTCGTTGAGCTGGGTGCTCCACTGTAAATTTATCACCTCAAGTCGGAATAATGTGGTACATTAGCAGTGAAAAACGAAAATCGTCTGACAAATCGAAATTAATCTTCAGTCATGCAATGTCATGCAATTTCACTGAGAACTCTTTATGGAATGTTTCTGTTACTTAAATGTACTCAGTCATGTGTAGTTCACAAATGACTGCCTTGAGTTATCGGAAATGTTTCATGTCATGAACGTGAAGCTGATTTTTTTCCATAGGATTAAGTTTTGTTTGATAGCATCAGCCTAGTCCACCACATCTGTTAACAAATCATTCTTCCCTTTCATTAAAACACTTAAAGAAATCAAATAACATGTGATGTTGAGAATAAAAGATTTTGTCACCAATCTACTTAAGCTGAACTCAGTTTTATTCACTCATGGCCACCTTCAATTGACCAGCATTCACCATTGTTAATCAGAAAAAAAGTGGATCGTATCATATTTGTGACGTGTTGCAGTGACTTGCCAATATATGTTTTTCCAGCTCACAATAGTGCGGTGGCATATTAAACCTCTTTCTTGGCCCTTAAACGACACGAAAAGTAAGGTTGCTCCCATCTGGCATTGAAGGAGTGGCTTCTCTATTTTTTTCTTTTTTGGACAAGTGCATAGAACTACTAATGCAGAAATTAAATCTAATTTAATGCAGGTTGGTTAGCAAACTGCTGACATGGCGAATGCTTTTGTCTAATGGTGTCCGACAGCAGCCTTTATTTTCCTCTCCCTCCTTGACCCTCGGCCCCACTTGACGCTGCACTTGGAGTGCTAGGCATCAGCGCATGTCGAGCGCTCACGCTCATGGAGCGCTGTTTGATAAGGCTTAACAGTAGGGTGCAACTGTCAGCTACCAAAGCATGTGGGTAGTGCCCCTTTCTGCACCTCGACTGGAATCACTGTCCACTCCCCAGGGAAAATACACCATCCATTCCACCAGGCGGTTGTGTCCACACGGCGGCCACACTCAACCCTGACTGTTTGTGGTGTCCCATCCACAGCTACGCAGCTTACCAGCTTGTAGAGGTTTCCTGTACCTGGCTCTGCAGCCACTTCTTCGTTCCTGGCCATCCAGCAACTGGCTGCATTCAGTTCATTGTAAAGCGGCAAGATTTTGCCATAGATATTTAATATTCCATAAATTCTTTTCGATTTATATATATCCACATATGTTGTATATATTTCAATGTTTACAATGCACACTTGGATTGTTAATCAGTGGCTGATGCTGGCTGGCACCACGTACTAACAATGTCAGTAGTACTACATGTATGCGAGTTAATTAGAACTGAGCACTGACTGAAATGGTGATGCGTGCTATGCATTCCTCAGAAGCTACTATCGGGTAAAGAGAGAGTGGGAAGAGAATTGTTATACAGGGATGAAATTTACTGCCCTGAGAGAGAGCAGACTGAGGAAGCTGCGGTTACAACAGTGGAGGCTGCGGAAACCCCGTAGTACAAACAGTGTGGATGAGAGTTTGAATTCTGGTGAGACAAACAAATTTTGGGATAGCGTACCTCGAGAAAGAGCATTGGGGGACGGAACAAGGCGAAAAGACATCTCTTTATTTGTGAAGAAATGCACGGGGTCACAAACGAGCTGACCTCTGAGGAATTTCATAACGGGAAGCGCCGGGCACCCTTCCCAACGAAAAGCAGAGATTTGTGTTTGATTGGCAGAGTGCTAAGTATGTAGGAGGAGAAATGGAAATTTCCAAAAAACTTATGGCACACCATTGTTATTTTTTTGGCTGGACATTGTCACATCCAATATAAATAGCACACAACACAACACTCCAAATTTAAGTTTGTGCATCGAAAAACTCACTAGGAACAGGTAAATTGTTACCACTCCAAAATGCAACATTATTTTGATTCATAATTGCCTTTGTTCCTTCATAGTTCATGAACAAATAGCGTAACAAGTGCTCCCACTGTCGCTTGAGCTTAGAAACAACTGTTGCACGATACAATCCAGTGTCCAGTACTACTCTAACTTTCCTTGTCTATTTCAACGAATAGGATTGGGTTTATACGTCGCTTCGGGAAGTTTTCATTAGCTTACAATTCATTAATTTACAATTGTAAACTGATCAAAAAATGTTTTGCGCCATTTGCATGTGTGTGAATGGGATGAAATTCAAAGGGTGTAAGAAATGAAAGAATAAGTCTTTTGCAACTGAAAGGATACTTTGCTGTGGAGTGAACATAAAATAAACCAAAACAGACGCAGCCACTCCGAAAGTGTCACATTTTTTAAATAATAATTTACTGCTGCATGACATTTAGTACCGTGTTGCACCAACCCATGTTGTGTAAAATATTCGATGCTCCTGGACATGATGTCCATGATGCGGTCGAGACCTTGTTGCTCAAGCCCTGTTCCAACATTTCAAGGTTGTCCAGTGAGGTACACAGATATATTGCAAGTTTCAACTGGTTCTTATCAGTACATACTGCAGAACATTTCATATGGTTGTTTCCTGCCTCTTGAAGGACGGTGTTCACGAGATGGACAAAGTGAGCTCGTGCATTATCGTATTGAAAAATGAACCAATGGCAGGTAGATTGACCATAGGGCAGGTCAATTGACTGAAGGATCCTATCCGTAAATTACCCTCGATAGTGATGAAAGGCGTCCGTTGTCCACACATGGTAGTGGCCCAAAACATGACGAAACCACATCACTGTTGAACCTGTGGGACACCATGCCTTTGTCATTTCCCCTGGCAACTTCCACGCTCTTCTACGACGATCAGACAAACGCTTAACTCTTCAATAAAAGAAAAGTACGCCACAGATCCTCGCTCCATTTCACGCCTGCCATTAATTGCATTCGCCGTGAACCAAGCTGCTACACGGTTTGTACCGTTGTTTATAACGGGCGCCTGGAGTCCAAATTGATCACGCAGAGACATAAGTCACCCAGTTGCCTCAAAAACGTCAGTGACAATTATGCCTCACAAGACGTCACTCAGCAGCAGCAGTTTGAAAAGCCATGCAAAAAGAGTTGTGGTCTGCTAAAGGGCGACTGCATTAGATTGCTGTCAGCGAAGGCACCGCGACGCCAACACAGGCACGAGTCGATGTGCAAGACCAGACGGCTACATCGGGCAGAAATGGGAGTACAACCTAGCGAGTAACATGAGAGGCAACCATGGAGTACCACCGAATAGCCGAATAGGTCGGATTTGGCCAGACGCTTTGGCAGCTGTGGTACAGTCGATAGCCGACAAGAAGAGTGTGCTGTCCGAACAGTGAAAGTACGGCACCCCCAGTGCTGTTTGTTACAGAGCAGTCTGTTGCTGGAGGTTCCTGGAAGGCACAAATTGGGGCAGCGTCTTGAGCCTGGGAATGTCATGTCATACAGTGCAAAATTCTCATCCTGAGTGAATTGTTCAGATATAGCCATCCAGCCATTTATTTACTGCGCGCACCATTACTTCCATTTTCCTTTTTATTTATTTGCTCATTTAAGCCGTGAGACAACATTTGATTCATTTCGTTTTGCATCCGAGTCAGTTACTGTTCACTTCGTCAGTAAACTATATAACGATGATCTTCTGCCCGTGACAAACAACTCCGATGTCGTTATAGTCCTATGCTTTACTCATTGCCACCATAGTATACTAATTATCAGTGGTGACAATGAACTACCCTGCCTTACATTCTTTCTTGTTCTGCCTACTTCGCACAAATAGAAGGAATTACCATTCTGCTCCTGTAATAGGTACCACACTGTCTAAGAATGAAAAACATTTTATTCCCTTCCAAATTATCAAAATCCTTCTCTAAAACTATCAATGAGTTGTATGATTCCCTGTGTCTCCTTAATATGACATCTATTGTTAAATAAAGTTCGAAAACTATTCCTAGAGTTCCCCTCGTCCTCACCTAATCTGCAATCAATTTTCCGTTCCATTCATCTATGAAGTAACATTCAGACTGTCTATGACTCAAGCGATGCTGGTCTGCATGTGTAATTGATTCAATAAAATCTGAAAACAGTTCTCTGTCGCTCTACAAGAGCCATTCAGATACTTGGCACGGGATGATCAGACGCTAACGCAACGTTATGAGATATTGACTATGGTACAAAAATCGGTCAAAGCTGCCTCCATATGCAATTCACGTAATTGAATACGGTGTTACATGGTCTGCAGCACATGTTGTATCGTAACACGTTGTAAGGTAAACACATTAAAGCTAACAGCGCCATAATCGGGTCTTTGTTGTACTACGGCCGGCCGGAATGGTCGTGCGGTTCTAGGCGCTACAGTCTGGAACCGAGCGACCGCTACGGTCGCAGATTCGAATCCTGCCTCGGGCACGGATGTGTGTGATGTCCTTAGGTTAATTAGGTTTAATTAGTTCTAAGTTCTAGGCGACTGATGACCTCAGAAGTTAAGTCGCATAGTGCTCAGAGCCATTTGAACCATTTTTGTTGTACTACGAAACTAACAGCGCCATCAATTGATTCTTTGGTGTACTACGCCGTCACTAAGGTAAACATCCGAACTACTAAGCTAAGCAGACTCCTAAAATTTAATCCTAAATCACTAGACCCTCGTAAAATTTACGATTCGAGTTGGTACCAATTCGCAATTCTCTCCAATCTGGTATTGTCAGTACAGGGCGTAAAACAAACATTTTGAACTTATTTTGTATGTGACATACCACTGCAGACCTTATGCTTTGTAATTAACTCCTGCATAAACTTTAAATTATGACTTTCTTTGAGTAAAATATAGAGAAGTCAAATTTATGATGGTTTAGTAACAATGTAACATGCCCCCCCCCTTTAATGTTCTTGGGCTCAATTACGATACCTTTTTTTTCGTGGTCTGGTTTTGATGAAATAAAGCGTACATGTTTCCCCAAGCTACGCTCAAGTTACCTGTGGAAACCCTACGAAAATTTGTTTAGCGGGTTTGGAAATTATTGCGTTCAAACAGACAGACGCGATGGATTTATGTAAAACTTTAAATCACAATATCTTTTTCCTTTTGGTGATCTCGTTTTGATGAAACAAAGCCCGTACGTCGTCCCAAGCTACGTTCAAACCGCCTGTGAAAATCCCATGAAAATTTGTCCAGCAGATTTGGAGATTATCACGTTCAAACAGACAAACAGATGCGACGGTTTTACATTTTTATTATTAGCGCCGATATAAATAAATTTACTACAACACAAAACATCTTAGATATAACGAAACTAGTAAATAAACAGCAGCAGACTGTTACACCACAAATCCTAGATTCTTACCTTTGTGTGCTGTCACAGTTCTAAGTAATTTTTACTCAGCCTCGGCTGTACTAAGACAACCTCATGTAGCACCCGGAGCACGTATTCCTGCTGTCAGATCGCAGCCGAGAATGAGGTCGGGCTGGGGTCATCATCACACTTAAGTGTACCATTTTGTAGTGATCCAGTTGGCGTTCACCAGATTCCGTACCACAAGGAAATCCACCTACCCTTGTTGCAAATACTGACTTGTTATGTAAAATATAGGCTATGACACTTAAACCGTGAAAAGAGGAAAATTCCTTACTCCTTTACGAGACCAAACGGGGTTCCCAGACCTGGAGTCTCTCTACATGGCAGGCCACCACAGCCGACTTACTGCACAATATTCGTAAAATACAGGGTGTTATCAGAATAAGTGCAGATACTGTGGTCTTTGGTACATTAATAAGCACCCACTTCAGCATGTTAGTTGTTTTCTCTCTGTATCTAACAATCTTCCCGCTAACACGTCCCACAAATAATGACCTGATGTTTCCTGCACAGTCCGAACTGCGCCCTAAGTGGACTACGCCTGTCAGTATAGACTAACCGTTTTGCAGCAATACGTGCACACTCCAATACCAAACCTGCTGCCGAGGGGAATATAAGCATTCATGGCTTATTCTTCCCACAGGTGCTTGGAGGTACTAACCAACCTAGAAAGATGCTGCTTCTAATATCTGCAATTATTAGTCTGCAAATTAAGTAAATACTGAAGTAATGTTCAGTGTATCGTCCTCAGTCATCAATAAAAATATCTATACTTATACCGATTACATTGTGTACGAAACTCCCTTTAGTAGGAGTCTTTTTATTTTTGAAACTTCTTTTTACTTCACATCGCTAACTGCGAAAATAATTGATAATTTAAGATTCGCTGTTTCGTGTCATAGTGTCTTTCCACAGTTTCTCTGTTGATTCAAAATTTCCACTTCACTCTTGAACACAAAGAGAGGGAGGGGGAGGATGGAGGTGAGGTACTCCCATTATGTAGCGGATCCATCGAGTAAATAACGCACCTCGTCTTTGTTGAAATCCGCCTGCTCTCTCTGGCCAGATACACCCCACGCAGCGCCAGCTGCCACACCGGCATTTTTCGCTCAAAGAAGAGCCTCAGACTGCTGCATTCTTGTAAACAGTTGCCATCTCGACACCCTACACCACGAAGGACAGTGCAGCTGATGTCGAGCAGTCAATTTTCCATATCTCAAGTGCATGAATTTTGTTATTTACATATCCATCAAGTTGTAATCGTGACTCACAAGAATAAAACTAATTATAGAGTTTTTCACTATTTGGCACTAAAGATGACATGGACTACTGAAAAAAGTCCACTGTCTTCAGATAACTACTCACTAATGTCGCTTGGATGCCTCATTAGATCTACCTCGATACTCAGCAGGCAACGGTATGGCGCATGGCGGGGGGTATCTAGGACCATTAATAGGCATTTCCTTTCCTGTTCCAGTCGCAAATAGCGCGAGGGAAAAACGACTGTTTATATGCCTCGGTAGGAACCCTAATTTCTCTTATCTTCGTATTCCTTAGTCGTAAAGTACGCTTGGGGGGGGGGGGGGGGCAGTAGAATTGTTCTGTAGACAGCTTCTTAACACTGTTTCGCGAAATAACGTCGTATTCCCTTCAGGGGTTTCCATTGGACTTTACGAAACATCGCTGTAATACTTGCTTGTTGATCGAACCTACCTATAACAAATTTAGTAGCCCACCTCTGAATTGATTCTATGACCTATGTCTTCCTTTAATCCGAAAATCGAGCAGTACTCAAGAATGAGCAGCACTAGTGTTCTATAAGCGCTCTTCTTTACAGATGAACCACACTTTTTCAAAAGTCTCTCAGTAAACCAAAGTCGACCACTCGCCCTTCCCACTACAGTCCTTACGTGCTCGTCCCATTTCACATTGCTTTGAAACGTTATGCCTATATATTTAATCGACGTATCTGTGCCAAGCAGCGCACTACTAACGCTGTATTCGAACATCACGGGATTGTTTCTCCTACTCAGCTGTATTCATTCACATTTTTCTAGATTTAGAGCAAGCTACCATTCACACCAACTAGAAATTTTGTCTAAATCATCCTGTATCCTCCTATAGTCGCTCAATGACGACACTTTCCCGTACATCACAGCGTCGTCAGCTGACAGTCACAGACTGCTGCTCACCCTGTCCGTCAGATCATTAAGGTATATAGAGACTAAGAGCGGTCCTATGACACTTCCCTGGGGCTCTCCTGATGATACCCTTGTCTCTGATGAACATTCGCTGTCGAGAACAACATAATGGTTTCTGTAAGTTAAGAAGTCTTTAAGCAACTCACATATCTGAAATGAATTCCGTATGCCCTCACATTCGTTAACAGTCTCCAGTGGGGCACTGTGTCAAAAGTTTTCCGGAAATCTGGCAATATGGAATTTGTCTGTTACCCTTCATCCACAGTTCGCAGTATATTAGAAAAGCGCAAGCTGAGTTTCGCACAAGCGATGCTCGTTAAATCTATGCTGATTTGTGAACAGAAGCTTTCCGACATCACGGAAATTTATTCCATTTGAACTGCGAATACATTCAAGAATTCTGCAGAAAACCTATGCAAGAATATAGGTCTATGATTTCGCAGGTCAGTTCTTTTACCCTTCTTATATACAAGAGTCACCTGTGTTTCTTCCAGTCGCTTCGGACTTTACTAAATTCAGAACCAAGAGAGAGACTAGACTGGTTATACAGACGTCGCACAGGCTTCGTGGCATTCAATGAAACGATGCTTGTATGGCTATAAACTTGTCTAGTGTAAGCGATTTAGGTCGACCACTTTTGGCTGCAACTCGCTTTTTGAACACCCTGTACTACGATACCGTACCGTACCGTACAGCACATTACATGACTTTCTCCTGCCATTGCAGAAAGATACGAGTGGCCACTCGGAGCCTGCGTGAGATGGATTCGAGACGTTGCTGCCAAGATTGTAGGTCTGGAGAGAACCTCAGGGGGAGTGGAGGGGGGGCAGCGGTGCGCTTTCTCCGCTAATGTGGGGTCTCGTATGCATGGCCTGCGTGAATGGGAGAGCAGCACACGCGCACACGAGCACGTAGGGTGGGGTGCCGTCCCCCTATCCTCGTGGGCAGAGGCGGGGAACCGGCGGCGGACAAATTGTCCTGCAAACACACGCGAGAATGGCCGTTGTTTGCCCAGCCACTTAAAGGGATCTGTAGCAAGTCACCGTGGGAGGCCTGGGGGGAAGGACGAGCGACACGCTACTGTCCGGAACCCGTGCTCGCCACGGAGATAGCGCCGTACCGGTAGAACCTGGAGCGGCATTGCAAGCCTGCAAACGCCAACCTGCAAAGCCTCCCTCGTATCTGCGACTTCATAAAAATACGCCGACATAAATGGAAAGCGTTACACCATGAAACACCAGTCCGATATTTATCAACCCTTTTGAAAATATTCATCACATAGCATGTATAGATTGATTTAACTTTCATCCATTTGCAACAGGTCCGCCATCAGAGCGGTATGAGATGTGACTCCTATAGGCACAAATACATTTTTATTCGTTGTGGAATGGAGTTAAACGGCTTTAAAATGTCATGTTAAGTTAATTAAGACTTAAGGCTGCAGGCTGGTATGACTTTGTACGTCTTTACATTACATACTCGATATGCTTTATGAGTGATAAATCAGGGACCGCAAAGGTCAGTGGTGAATCCGTACATTCCTCAAAGCGTTTGAGATATGAAGTACAGAGTGGCAGCTCGCGTTATTCTGATGAAATATAGCATTTCGTGCTCTTTCAGGAAGGGTATGTCAAGACGATTTACCATTGTCGTCACACACTGGCGGGCATTGATCCTACGTTCAACAATCACCAAATCAGTAATATCTAATAGTTTCTAACATCATGATTCCAGGACTCAGGTTCGAACCTGGTACCTAGGACGTTTTGATTACTGATCAAAGACGCTACCCGTAGACCAGGGTTGGATAACCTGTGCACTGTAACAACCACAAAACCACTAGGCTGCAATGGTCAGCCTGGAAACCCGTCTGGTAGTGCACGTCTTAGCAAGCAGAAGCCACTCTCTCCAACACCACTGGGTCTGCTATCCATCCGGCCAGGAAAGGGCACAAACTGCTCCTCCGAGCTGGCTGTAGTAACGTCTGGCTGGCCATCTATAATGCTCCAGCTTCTCGAGGGCCTCGCTTTTAGCTCCACTCAGAACTCGGTTGTTCGTCTCCTACAGCTGCTGACTATTCCAACACCTTCAGGCCCCACGAACACTTGCCCAGTTGCGACAATCTGGCCCTCCTGGTGACGTGCTGCAGGCTCGTCCACCTCAGTGATGGCGCTGGCTTCTGGATGATGTTGCTGATTCTCCTCTTGTGACGATGAAAACAAAACTCGAAACGGCACAATCCTCCTTCTCGAATCTCTTGCCTTCTTCCACGGCAGCGATAACCAAGGCCACAAATACACAATAACAACTCACTGGTCATTATTTGAGATGGGAAACGCGCGTTCTGGATTCCTTAGCTGTCGACACATCTTTAATTAATACAGAGAATAGAGTCACAATATAATAATCTCGAAAGGGCGCTAAAGTGTGTCAGGAGCTTTTCTGTCAACCTGACCCCTGCTCAAGTTGTCGAAATTTCTAAGGTGTACCTGATCCACTACCCTCAATGGATTTGGATATCTTAACTTATTGTGAATTTGAGCCCCTTGTTCATGGGCAGCCAAAATATTTTTCTGGGCGCTCATTTGAGGTTCACACTCTCTACCTTGATCCTCATACCTAAACTATTCAATCTGATACTCTAGATCTTCTAAACCAGTGAATGAACAAAGGGACTGGGCGAACGACACCCAGGACCAGTCTGTTGTTCTAATATTGTCTCTGTGTTAGCCGCCACCTCCGTCTCTATGGCTAGAATACGAAATATGCGCACGGCTGTGCAAATCCCCTTAATTTTCTCTATCAACTACTGATTTATAGCCTTTTCCCATCTGTGATTTAACTCAGTTAACGTCCACATTGCCCACGCAGGAACTGCTTTCTTACATAGTCTTTGTTGAAGGATAGTATCCCCTATCCTACTTGCCAAACAACGCCTAGAATATGGATTCGTTAGCTGCAAAACGTCCACGTCCTGTAGACCAAATACGTCCTTGTGGTCTGTCAATGAAACCATCTTATTCAAGCCCTTCACAGTATCAGTTACGGAATCAACAGAGAATTCTTTATTATTGAACGTTACGGCTAACAGGTGGGAAACCCTAGAAAACTGCATCTCCTGCACTTTGTCTTTCCTTATCGGTAGCTTAACACTATCATGTTTGTCGGTAACTTAATCACTTCATGTTGTGTAACCTCATGTTCCACACTATGTTCAAGTTAGTCTGGCTATCTTGACTGAAACCCTATTAAAAATTCAGGTATAATTACACCTGCCCTTGACGACCTTTCGTACAACATATCTAATATGAAACTATTCTCTTCCCCAAGTATTCGTTACAGTTCACCAGTTCTTTTCTTTTAATGCATAGTTCACGCTTACGCACCTATCCCTGTGAAAGTGACTCACGTAGAAAGAATTGAACCACTATTTCCAACTCTGCGAGTGGTGAACTAATGACACAGACAGCCTTACTCACATTCTTGCACTGCACCTCCGTCAGCCGCAATGGTTCACTTCTGACCTGCCGAAGCTGCTGAGATAGCTCTGCATCCATACTCACAGGACCCTGGCCCTGCACTGTCACCTCATAAGCGAGCTCTTCTTTCCTAAACCACGCCAGGCCCGCCATGTCCTTCACAGACATGACTGAAATACCACACAGGAAAGAAAGATACAACCTTTTCTCTATGTTCTAACAGTGGCAGGCTACATCTCAAATGGCACAACACACAACGGCGCTCTTCTACCAAATCTTGAGTAGGATTTAAATGGAGTGGGGTTCAGGCTGGAGGCTGTGCAGACGTGTTGCTCAATTTAAATATTAATTTATGAAGCATAAAAATACTTTGGATAAGCTCAAGACAATCAGCACAACAAAATTTCTTCCGCGTAGTAAATAGAATTGAAATTCAATCTTTGCTCCAAGATACATAACCCGGGTACAACATTAATAATTTACAATGAATAGCCGTACGCTGTAATCTTCAGCATTCAAAAACAAGAAGCCAAAACAACTCTTAGAATTGTCTAGGATCAGTTACATAAAACATAGCTATACATAGGTCTACTACTACTACTGTCACCAGCCGGCTAGTACAACATGCTACCCACAACACTGTAATAAACTACCTACGCATAAACACTGATCAGCCAGAACAATATCTACCTAATTATACCTAACATCCGGCATGTCCACCTGTGGTACGGATAACAGCGGCGATACGTCGCGGCATGGAAGCAATGAGGCCTTCGTACGTCGCTGGAGGAACTTTGCACCACGTCTGCACATATATGTTACCTAATTTCCGTAAGCTCCTGAGAGGCGGCAGTGAGCTCTGACGCCACGTTCAGCACCATCTCAGACGTGTTCGATCGGGTTCAGTTCTGGAGAGTTGGGGATCCAGGACATCAATTGGAACTCGCCACTGTGTTCTTCGAACCACTGCATCACACTTCCCACCTCGTGACATGGCGCATTATCTTGGTGAAAAATGCCACAGGCGTCGGGAAACATGATCGTCATGAAGGGTACACGTCGTCTGCAACCAGTGTACAATACTCCTCGATCATCATGATGGTGCCCTTCCCGAGATCCACTGGACTCATGGGTGCCCACGTGAATGTTTCCCAGAGTACAATGAAGTAGTCGCCAGCTTGTCTCCGTCCTGCAGTATAGGTGTGAAGGAGCTGTTCCCCTAGAAAGCAACGAATTCGCATCCCCCCGTCGGTGTGATGAAGAAGGTATCGGTATCCATCGGATCATGCAATGCTCCGCCATTGCACCAGCGCCCAGTGCAGATGGTCAGGTGCCCATTTCAGGAGTAGTTGCCAATGTCATCGCGTTAACATTGACACATGACTGGGTCGCCAGCTGGGAGTGTTCGGTGCACTGTGTGTTCAGACACACTTGTACTCTGCCCAGAATTAAAGTCTGATGTTAGTTCCACCACAGTTCGCCGTCTGCCCAGTTTTACTAGTCTGCTTAGCCTATAACGTCCAACATTTGTAATGAGCGGTGGCCGCCTAATCCCACGACGTAGGGACATGGTTTCACCTTGGTTTCGTCACATGTTGAAGACACTCACCACAGCACTAGTCGCACAACCGACAAGTCGTGCAGTTTCCAAAATGCACCTTCCGAGGCTTCGGGCCATCACAGTCTTCCCTCGGTCAAACTCACGTGGATCGCGCGTCTTCCCCATTCCACACTCGGACAGCGCTCTCACTGGTACTATATGCACCGTGCGTGTGTCTGAAGAGCAGTGATTCCTCGACATGTGACGCTGCTGTTGCCTGGATTGCTATTGCCTGGACGGGTTTATATCGATAGTAGATCGGCAGTCATAATGTTCTGGTTGATAAATGTATCTTAATAAATTATTAATAACTTTCCATTCAATGACATATACAATTTATCATTTACGTGGAAAAAATAACAAACTGAATTACTACTACAAACTGTGTCAACAATTGAGCTATACTCACAGCGTATTTCAAACAAAATCACTCTCAGTCATTCTTATAGTTCATCAAATTTCACTGCTCTCGCTCACAGCACACTCACTTACACGGGCCGTAGGCCATCAAGGAACAACCTCAATTTTTCACACGACAACCACGGACTTTCACGCAGAATGTTGCTACTAATGAATACATCAGTGCACCTCTCGTACACAACACAGTACACTGTATGTACCGTGAAGCCACCAGGGTACAGCCGTCAGCTGATAAAGCACTCAGGTAGCGCACCTCTTGATCTACAGAAGCCTCTGTATCCACATCCATTGCAACTGCTGTCCGTCCGGTGGTAGAAGTACACCTGCCGCTGTACCAGGCTATTGTGTCCACATAGTGGTCAAGCCCCGTGCTGACTGTAGGGATATTGTTCATCTGACCGTTCGTAATGCAGCAGCTTCTCGAGGGTCTCGCTCTTGGCTCTTCCCAGAACACGTTTATTCGTCTCCGTGCTGCGACTGACTACTCTCCCAACACCTGCATGATCAGCCTGCTGTTACGGACACCTTGGCCGCAGCAGTCTGGCCCCTAGCGACGTAACGTAGGCTTCTGCTCCGCCGCGCGGGATAGCCGCGCGGTCTGGGGCGTCTTGTCACGGTCCGTGCGGCTGCCTCCGTCGGAGGTTCGAGTCCTCCCTCGGGCATGGGTGTGTGTATTGTTCTTAGCGTAAGTTAGTTTAATAGATTAAGTGTCGTGTAGGCTTAGGGACCGATGACCTCCGCAGTTTGGTCCCATAAGACCTTACCACACACACACACACACACACACACACACACATACACGCTTGTGCACCATTTTCAGCGTGGCGACGGCGCTGGCCTCCGGAAGATGTTGTTGGTTCCACCTGACTGACTCTACCACCGTCTGCTTTTGCGATCAACTCAGCCATGGAGATTTCCTGTTGTATTACTCCCTAGCTGTATTGGTAACTCGCCAGCACCGACTTGGCATTACACGGATTCTGAATTTGTATTGTACCAGTATGATTTCCGTCTATGATGTTAGCAAACGGTGCGTGTTCCTCCCCTTCGCTTGTTAAGACCTTGCCAAATAGACGTTGTCTAGCCCAAACCCACTGCTGTCGCATAGTCGATCCAGAAATAATATTCTTTCAGTGCGGGATGTTGGCACTGTTACACCATAAACACTTTGATCAAAAGCTTCATACATGGTTCTTCAGTATTTCCATCTCTGTAGGACAGGCTGATTAAAATTACTTCATTACACACTGACGGAAAAAAATCGCAACAACAGTAAGGATTTGTGCAACGTAGAAGAAACTTAGTTTTTCTACGTCTGAAAGATGATATCTACTCAAAATGTCAGAAGCTTTAACGTCTTAGGGAAGCTAGAAAATCTGAAAAGGAAATGCAAAGGCTCAGTCTAGATATGGTGGAGGTCAGTAAAGTGAAATGAAAAGAAGACAAGGAATTTCTAGTCGGACGAGTATAGGGTAATATCAGCAGCAGCATAAAATGGTGTGACGGGAGCAGGCTTCATTGTGAATAGAAAATCAAGACAAAGAGTGAGTTACTGAGAATAGTTCAGTGCTACGGTTGTTCTCCTCAGAATCGACAGTAAACCAACACTGACAACAGTAGTTCAGGTATACGTGCAAATGAAGCAAGCAGAAGATGAGCCGCGTGGGATTAGCCGAGCGGTCTGTGGCGCTGCAGTCATGGACTGCCCGGCTGGTCCCGGCGGAGGTTCGAGTCCTCCATCGGGCATGGGTGTGTGTGTTTGTCGTTAGGATAATTTAGGTTAAGTAGTGTGTAAGCTTAGAGACTGATGAGCTTAGCAGTTAAGTCCCATTAGATTTCACATACATTTGAACTTTTTTTTTTTTTTTTTGCAGAAGATGAAGAGATAGAGAAAGTATATGAGGACACTGAACGGGTACTTCAGTATGTAGAAGGAGAGTCATGAGTGATTTTAATGTAGTTATAGAGGAAGGAGTAGAAGGTAAGGTTACAGGATAATATGGGCTTGGTACTAGGAATGAGAGAGGAGAAAATTTAACTGAGTTGTGCAAGAAACTTCAGCGAGGAATATCAAATACTCAGTTCAAAAATCGCAAGAGGAGAATGAATGCTCAGAAAATGCCGGGAGATATACGAAGATTTTAGTTCTATTAAATCGTGTTGAGGCAGAGATTACGAAATCGGATATTGGATTGTAAGGGATACATAGGAGCAGATATAGACTCAGATCGCAATTTAGTAATGATGAAGAGTAGGCTGAATTTTAAGAGACTAGACAGGAAGAACCAATGCGCAAGAATTGGGAAGGAATGAAGTGAAAGGCTTGTCGTCCTCTGAGACTATAGCAACTGCGATAATGAGTAGCCCAGTAGGCAGATCAGTTGAGAAGGAGCGGACATCTGTAAAAAAAAGACAATCATAGATGCTGGAAAGAAAAACATAGGTACCAGGAAGGCAAATGCCAAGAAATCATGCGTCACAGAAAAAATACTTCAGCTGATAGACGACAGAAGGAAGTACATAAACGTTCAGGGAAATTCAGGAATGCAGAAATACAAGTAACTCCCGGATGAAATAAATAAGAAGTGCGGGGGAGCTAAGGAAAAGTGGCCACACGAAAAATTTGAACAAATCGAAAAAAACTGATGGTCGGAAGGACTGACTCAGCACACAGAAATATAAGAATAACCTTTGGTAGAATTAAAAGTAAAGGTAGTAATAATAACAGTGCAATGAGAATTCCACTGTTGCACGGAAGAGAACGGACAGGTGGAAGAGTATATTTGTGCCGTGTGCCTGCGTTTAATTTCGTGTAATTCCCGCCGATTTGGAATCCCTCTGGCCACAAGAGCGCATGGAGCGTTACTGTCGCCGGTAGGGGGGAGGTCGGAGGAGAAGGTAGTTAAGGGCTGCAGCGATCGGGAGAAGAGGAGAGTGTGACCCCAGATCACGTGATCTGGGGTGTGACACGGGCGACGAGGAGTGCAAGTGAGGCGGCGCGTTGTCGTGGCCAAGCGTCTGCAGTGGCCCGCTGGTAAGAGTGGTGCTTTTGCTCACTGCGAGTTTGGCGGGATCGAGTGTAGGTCGCAGCCGTGAACATGGCTCGTTAACAGCTACTTCGGCAAGATGGACAGTAGAGTCCTCTGCTATTGAAGTTGCAAGCAGTTTGTGTCCATTGTGGTGCCGGGTTGGAGTCCGGTCTGCCCTTTGCAAGTACTGGACCCGGTGGCGTCTGCTGGATGATACCCGTGGGTTTCCGACTGCGACTATTATTCGTTACATCCTTCTCTCGGCGCTCTCTAAGCAAGCGTTTGTCAATGGGCGCCGGATTTTCCGGGAAATCACGGTGAGCATCTGATTAGTGTGCACGTCACTTGGTGTCGTGTGGTAGCTATTGTGATTCTGTATCCTGGTTTCCCGTTGTTATGTATATAAATGGGTTATTTATGAAGGTTTGGCCTGGTACTACGTGAGTCCAGTTCTGTCAATGTGTGTGGGCTTGTGGCTGTCACTATTCCAAAACAATTTTAGAATTTAAGGGGTATAGAATGCAGATGTAATTCTTCTGACTTACGAATTGTATTTATAGTCAGTAAAACTTGTTGAATCTAGCTACCTTTTTTCTGAGGCATGTTTATACACTCCTGGAAATTGAAATAAGAACACCGTGAATTCATTGTCCCAGGAAGGGGAAACTTTATTGACACATTCCTGGGGTCAGATACATCACATGATCACACTGACAGAACCACAGGCACATAGACACAGGCAACAGAGCATGCACAATGTCGGCACTAGTACAGTGTATATCCACCTTTCGCAGCAATGCAGGCTGCTATTCTCCCATGGAGACGATCGTAGAGATGCTGGATGTAGTCCTGTGGAACGGCTTGCCATGCCATTTCCACCTGGCGCCTCAGTTGGACCAGCGTTCGTGCTGGACGTGCAGACCGCGTGAGACGACGCTTCATCCAGTCCCAAACATGCTCAATGGGGGACAGATCCGGAGATCTTGCTGGCCAGGGTAGTTGACTTACACCTTCTAGAGCACGTTGGGTGGCACGGGATACATGCGGACGTGCATTGTCCTGTTGGAACAGCAAGTTCCCTTGCCGGTCTAGGAATGGTAGAACGATGGGTTCGATGACGGTTTGGATGTACCGTGCACTATTCAGTGTCCCCTCGACGATCACCAGTGGTGTACGCCCAGTGTAGGAGATCGCTCCCCACACCATGATGCCGGGTGTTGGCCCTGTGTGCCTCGGTCGTATGCAGTCCTGATTGTGGCGCTCACCTGCACGGCGCCAAACACGCATACGACCATTATTGGCACCAAGGCAGAAGCGACTCTCATCGCTGAAGACGACACGTCTCCATTCGTCCCTCCATTCACGCCCGTCGCGACACCACTGGAGGCGGGCTGCACGATGTTGGGGCGTGAGCGGAAGACGGCCTAACGGTGTGCGGGACCGTAGCCCAGCTTCATGGAGACGGTTGCGAATGGTCCTCGCCGATACCCCAGGAGCAACAGTGTCCCTAATTTGCTGGGAAGTGGCGGTGCGGTCCCCTACGGCACTGCGTAGGATCCTACGGTCTTGGCGTGCATCCGTGCGTCGCTGCGGTCCGGTCCCAGGTCGACGGGCACGTGCACCTTCCGCCGACCACTGGCGACAACATCGATGTACTGTGGAGACCTCACGCCCCACGTGTTGAGCAATTCGGCGGTACGTCCACCCGGCCTCCCGCATGCCCACTATACGCCCTCGCTCAAAGTCCGTCAACTGCACATACGGTTCACGTCCACGCTGTCGCGGCATGCTACCAGTGTTAAAGACTGCGATGGAGCTCCGTATGCCACGGCAAACTGACTGACACTGACGGCGGCGGTGCACAAATGCTGCGCAGCTAGCGCCATTCGACGGCCAACACCGCGGTTCCTGGTGTGTCCGCTGTGCCGTGCGTGTGATCATTGCTTGTACAGCCCTCTCGCAGTGTCCGGAGCAAGTATGGTGGGTCTGACACACCGGTGTCAATGTGTTCTTTTTTCCATTTCCAGGAGTGTAGTTAAGAGCTGGAGCTGTTTAGTAAACTGTTTGCATCTACAATAAAAAAACTGAAGAAGAATTTCTGCATTGGTAGTATGTTTAAATTTTACTAAATAATTAACGAGTTGTGTCTGTGTTACAGGATAGGTGAGTGTATCTCTTGTGAATGATCTTGTTAATGATGCCTGAGTACCATGACTGAAATTTTTAATGAACGTTTCTAGTACTGTGGTAGCGGCAACTGCCGTCCTATGTTAGTAGAGAAGGAGGAATTAGTCATTTTGGCTACTTCGAAGGCAATGGCGTTTTGATAATTCCTGGCAATAGTCGATGGTTGATATTTGTGACATAATCATTTGATCATATGTTTTGCTGTTTGTAATGTAAATGTATTTTTTTTTACTTCATTTAATAATCTTTACAAAAAGGAAGTCATTTTATACTGTTAACGTTTTGTCGTGTTTGCCATGAGTTAGTTATTGAAATTTAGTCTTTTCAGTAAATGTTATTCTTGGATTTTTGCCTTTTAAAAAATACATTCATTAGTGTTTTTAGAAACGTTCATAAATTCATTATGGCTCAGTACCTTTCCACTCAACATCAGCTCCCTACCGCATTTCAATGTTGAAGGCCTCTATCAGAGGGATGACATATCTGACAACTTGGTGGAAGAAGAAACAAGAGTAGACGTGGAAGAGATAGGAGGACCAGTACTGTAATTTAAAAGAACTTTGGAAGATTTAATGGCAAATAAGTCAGAAGGAATGGATAACATTCCATTGGAATTTCCAAATCATTGGAGGAAGTGACAACAAACGACTATTCACTTTAGATCTACCAAACTGGTGACATACCATTTTACTATCAGGGAAAAAAACCATTCACACATTCCAAAGATAGTAATAGCTGACAGTTGCAAGAATTATCGCACAAGAAGCTAAATAGCTCATGTATCCACGCTGCTGATAATAATAATATACAGAAGAATGGATAAGAAAACTGAGAATCTGTTAGATGACGATCAGTTTGTCTTTAGGAAAGGTAAAGGCACCAGAGAGGGAGTTCTAACGTTGCTGTTTATAAAGCAAGCAAGGCTGAAGAAAAATAAAGACACCTTCATAGGTTTTTTCGACCTAGAAAAAACATTTGAGAATGTCAAATGATGCAAGATGGTCATAATTCTACAAAAAATAGGGTTGAGCAGTAGGGAAAGACGAATAATATACGTACAAGCACCAAAACGAACAATTATACTAGTAGACCACGAACCAAGTTCTCTGACTAAAAGCGGTGTTAGATGAATAGTAGTGTTTTGGCCCTGCTATTCATTCTACACATCGAAGAAGGAATTACGGAAATGAAGGAAAGAACAGTGGGAATAAAATTCAATTTGAGAAGATATTAAGGACGAGATTCGCTGGTGATATTGCTATCCTCAGTGAAAGTGAAGGAGAATTGCGGGATCTGTTGAAACGAATGAAGTCTAATAAGTACATAATATGGACCGAAGCAAGACAGGAGTATCGTCCGGAGTGCTCCATGGAGAGTGACAGGACCGCTGTTGTTCTTTATACACATAAATGATTTGGTCGACAGGGTGGGCAGCAATCTGCGGCCTTTTGCCGATGATGCCGGTGATGTACGGTAAGGTGTCGAAGTTGAGTGACTGTAGGAAGATACAAAAAATTTATAGTTGGTGTGATGAATGGCAGCTGGCTCTAAATGTGGAAAAATGTAAGTTAATGCGGATGGGTAGGAAGAACAAACCTGTAATGTTCCAATACAGTATTATTAGTGCCATGCTTGACACAGTCAAGTCGTTTAAATATCTGGGCGTAACGTTACAAAGCGATAGGGAATGCAACGAACATGTGAGAACTTTGGTAGGGAAGTGGAATGGTCTACTTCGCTTTACTGGGAGCATTTTAGAAAAGTGTGGTTCACATGTAATGGAGACCGCATGTAGGACTCTGGTGCGACCTATTCTTGCATACTGCTAGAGTGTTAGGAATCCGTACCAGGTAGGATTGAAGGAAGACATCGGAGTAATTCAGAGGCCGGCTGCTAGATTTGTTACCGGTATGTTCGAACAACACGTAAATGTTACAGAGATGCTTCGGGAACTCAAATGGGAATCCCTGGAGAGAAGGTGGCGTTCTTTTCGAGGAACACTATTGAGAAAATTTAGAGAACCTACATTTGAAGTTGACTGCTGAATGATTCTACTGCCGCCAACAGACAATGCGCGAAAGGACCGCGAAGATAAGATACGAGAAATTAGGACTCATACGGAAGCATTCAGATTGTCGTTTTTCCCTCGTTCTATTTGCGAGTGGTACACGGAAGGGAATGACTAGTAGTGATACGTGATACCTTCCGCCACGCATTGCGGAAAATCTATGTAAACGTAGATATATAGACTGGAGACATCGTGCTGGGCAGGGAAGTTTCTCCACGTCTTGCAGAGCTCGTTGAATTTCACGGGAAGTGTATGGGTGAGTATTATGCTGTTGGAACAAAACATCACCTTCCTGTTGCGTAACCGGCAAAAGAACGGGTCTAACAACATTCTGTGAGTACCGAGTCTGGTTAGTGCCCCTTCCAGAAACACCAAAGGTGAATGAGAATTGTGAGAATTGTAGCTTATCACACACCATAAGGCCTGGATGAGGGCAGTCAGCCGGCCGCTGTGGCCAAGCGGTTCTAGGCGCTTCAGCCCGGAACCACGCTGCTGCTACGGTCGCAGGTTCGAATCCTGCCTCGGGCATGGATGTGTGTGATGTCCTTAGGTTAGTTAGATTTAAATAGTTCTAAGTCTAGGGGACTGATGACCTCAGATGCTAAGTCCCATAGTGCTTAGAGCCATTTGAGCCATTTTGGGGCCAGTGAGTCTTGCAAAATTGCAGTTTACGAGACAGCGCTCACCAGGTCTACGTCGTACGTGCATAGGACCGTCACTTCCGTGCAGGTATAATCTGTTTTCAATGCTGAAGACCATGGCGCGCCATTCTATCTTCCAGGTGATCCTCTGACAGCAGCAGTCTAGCCGTGTCATCGATACTGTGGCGGGCGTGAGTGAAAGACGGGACGGTTGTCCTACTGCGAATAACCAGTTTGTAACAATTCGTTTGACACAAGCCCTCTTATCTGTACTACGGCAGCTGTGCGATCTGCCACTGTTGCCCTTACAATACGACGATCTTGGCGGGTGTCTGTGCTGCGTGGACTTCCAAAACCTCATCTACCGGTGTGAAAACGTTAACGTGACCACTGATACCTGCTTTGTTGCACAACTGACGCAACAGCCAAACTTGTGTGCCATCTTTCCGAACGGAATGTCCCGCCACTCGGTAGGCCAGAATTTGACCACTCGCTGAGTTGGTTGTAGGATGATGATGATGATGATGGCTGGCTTGTGGGGCGCTTAACTGCGCGGTCATCAACACCCGTACAAAGTCCCAGTTTTCACGCAGTCCAATTTTTTCACAGTCCAATCTAGCCACTGTCACGAATGATGATGACGAGGATAACACGAACACCCAGTCCCGGGCAGAGAAAATCCCCAACCCGACCGGTAATCGAACCCGGGACCCTGTGATCCAGAGACAGCAACGCTAGCCACTAGACCACGAGTTGCGGGCTTAGCTGTAGGAAGCACGAGTGCGTCTCCGCGGTCTGCTTGCTTCACACGTTGCACCGCACCGACCCTTCTGGTTGTGAGCATTCTCTATTAAAGAGCAGACGCAGATGGCACTGTGGTAGCTGTGCCATTGCGCTATCTATTGGCGGACGACGTTGGAACCAGTACATCTACCGTCCCCCAGTTAGAATATGCCGTTATCGGATCTAAATCGACGTCGTCTTTCCAGGTCTACTACTTTTTTCGACAATGTATATGGGTAGGTAATTCGTTAGAGCGTTGTGGGCAGCTTATTGTGACGGCCATTTGGTAACGATAGTAGTAGACCTAAGTGTGTTTATGTAGTTGATCATGGCTAATGATGAGAGCTGTTTTGCATCTCATATTTGAGTGTTGAAATTGTTTCCGGCATTATTGTTGTTTACCGCCTAGGCCATGCACTGTTAATTGTTAACGTTGTTTTCCGTAGCCGGCCGCTGTGGCCGAGCCGTTCTAGGTGCACGCAGCCACGCGGCTGCTACGGTTGCAGGTTCGAATCCTGCCTCGTGCATGGATGTGTGTGATGTCCTTAGGTTAGTTAGATTTAAGTTCTAAATCTAGGGGACTGATGACCTCAGATGTTAAGTCCCATAGTGCTTACAGCCATCTGAACCATTTTTGCCCGCCTATGTGCC
The DNA here is from genome assembly GCF_021461385.2 of Schistocerca piceifrons. Taxonomy (NCBI): domain Eukaryota; kingdom Metazoa; phylum Arthropoda; class Insecta; order Orthoptera; family Acrididae; genus Schistocerca; species Schistocerca piceifrons. The sequence continues at coordinate 369,081,974 of NC_060144.1, read as the reverse complement.
TTAGGGCAAAGATTGGGTTTTAATTATGTTTGTTACAGGGAAGATATTTTGTTGTGTTTTGCACCCTGATTAGGGAACTATAGCCCTAAAGAAGGCTATATTGTTTCATTGGCAATCTATTATTATTTTGTTATCCAGAAGTATTCTCATGTTTAACAAATTAATTGTTAAATTGAACTACATGTTGGCAGAACTTCCACAATGAAATAAATAAGACGTGCAGGGAAGCTAAGGTGAATTGGCTGCATCAAAAACGTGATGAAATCGGTAAATAAGAGATTGTTAGAAGGACTGACTTAGCAGACAGAAAATTCAACACAACCAACCCAAATCCTATGCAACAACTGTGTGCACTGCAGTTTATTGCAGTTAAGCGTTCATCTGTTCTCTGAAAGCTATGTTCTGGTTTTACCAACTATCCTATTACCAAGAATATTTAAATTACATTCCGTGTCTTTCACAATAAGATTTGGTCGTCTGTAAAAAGAAAAAGATTTATCTGTCATGTTTAGTGGCAGCAGGTCATTGATATACACCAAGAAAACAAACAAACCCACTACAGAGACCTGTGGCACCGCCCACCCCTTTTTATACAGGACCACAGTCACATTCAGATCCGTTTCTTGTTTGTTGTTTTTCGAGGACACTCTCCTACTCCTAATTTCTAGATGTAAGGTGAACTATTTTTGAGCTGTTCAGTGAAGGAGCAATATAATTGAAACTTGTTGCAGTAATTTGGAGTCTGTTACTCTCCGACAACCAGAAATATTTTATTATTCGCCGTCTCTTTTTATTTTTCACTACAAGAGTAACTACAAGCTGCTTAATCAGGATGAAACGGGGTTTTTCTGTTTATGTTCGTAACATTTGTCATTTCCCACGCAGAGGAGTTAAAGAAGGACACCGTAACATCATTGCTGTTGACCTCGGTTGGCTCTGCACGTTAAGACTTCTCCAGCGTCATCGCTGGCATGTTATTAACCTTCGTGACCACACGCCAACCGATCTGTCACGAAATCTTTTGTCCTAATTAAGCTGTGACGACAAGCGGCGCCGAGACCGGAGTAGAGGAAAGATAACTGCTGTGTTCCGAAGAGAGTGCAGCCCCACGACACAACAAAGAATAGCGTGCTGTCTCAAAACATTGCAGGGGGTTGCTACAATTCTGCAAGCAGGTCCTTCGTGTTACTTGCACACTTCTGCATGAACTAAATGAGGACACGGATTATCGAAGATGAGGACTATACTTTTTCCTTGGGGAAGATGTCCTTCAGTGCTGTATACAATTTTAACCTCTGTCTAGCTGTAAGAAAATGGTTGGAAAAATAGTAAATAGTGCAACCAAACGGCCTCAACAATAATTGTTGAACTTAAATAACAAAACCATAAGCGTTTATCTCGATGAAAAATGGAAACCACCTGAATGCGACTTCCCAACTGATCTGTCCTTCCTACTGGTATGTCTACTCATGTCTTTGATAGTGCTTCTATTAGCTCTTTATTTGTTATTGGACGGAAAACTAAAGGAATAAACAGATGAGTAAAAATATGTGAGAGCGCTCTGGCAAACAAAATTTTTTTCTAAACTAAGATTCCGAAGTGAGAAATGAACTTTAAATTAAAATACTGCTGGAAAACAGGATCACACTAAGACTAATGTAAAGATGCGTTATGGATATTAATGGAACTAGTTGATCAGAGAACAGACTGGTCTGGAACAGTTAATTATGATCGTAATGTAATTCAAATAACGGTGGATGGGACGTGTAATTTAATTAAAGGATGGTATACGATCCTAGGAAGTTCTTTGTTGGATTCCACTAAAAAAGAAAAGACCTAACGTGGTTAGTAGACAATAGAAAATTCGCAAGGGCGACAGGGATGTGTATAGCTGAAGACTCTAATAAATGGTAAAATCTAAAGAATACGTGCAGTGGTCAGTAAATGTCGAATGACTTCTCCTGATGATGATGATGGATGCGATTGTGATTTTGATAAATTGCATGGCTGACTCATTATTTGGTTCCATTGTTTTCAGGATTCGAAATTTACAAGTCCTGAGAAAAGAGGAGGAGGAAACTAAATAAAAAGTCATGGGTCGAGAAGGTATGTGATCTTATTCCAGTTGTTACATAATCGAGTGAAGTTCACATAGTACATGGCAAAATAAGCCCACTTATCAGTATGATGTTGCACCCCCTGTGGCCTGGATGCGTGTACAGTTCTGTTGGCAATGGTATCACAAAGCCGTTGTACTCTCTCCGGACACACAACTGGTCCGTCCTATCCCTGATACTGGTACTGTGACAGAGTTGACATCCGCGCTGGTAACACACATGTTCTATCGGGAACAAATCTGGAGATATTTCTGGCCAAAGGGGCACCTCAACAAACAGTTAGTGGAGACACGTCTCACGTGTGGAGGAGCACTGTATGTTGAGAATGGCACCATAACACTCCCACAAGGGAGGTAATAATGAGGTCGCAGGATGTCGTGACATACTGCTGTACCATCAGCGATCCCTCACTCAGTATCAGCCGTGACCTAAAGTTATACCTGATGGCTCTCAATACCATCGCCGCATGTAACATGGCTGTGTCCCTCCAGAACTTTGGAAGAATGCGACCTCTGGCCAGTAGCCCCTGTACTCGCTGACGACGATCGTTTGGGGTAACGCAGAGCCGCGATTCATCGCAGAAAAAAATGCGACGTCATTCATCAGCAGTTCAAACTTCACAGTTCGGGCACCATTAAAAATGCAGCCGTTTGTGATACGGTGTTAACTTTCCCTATTCTGCCTGCTGCTAGTTTCCAACAATTGTTCGGGACGACACCGAATATTTCACGGGGTTCATTACGTCTTCCCAAAAGGCAAATGCAGATGTGAACAGGTCACGATGCACCTTACTACGAGCCTCCCTCACTGTGACCTGACGTAGCAGACCAGAACATTGACGACGAATGTGCTTACCCTCACCTTATCATGCAGTCCAGCATTGGGCCACTATCACAATCTAACGCCCCACAGATCTGGATACTGCAAGATTTGACCAGCCAGCGAAGTGGAGACCTACAGTGAGCCCCTTTCGTACTGTGGACTGCTGTTAATGCTGTCTTACATGAATACACGGCACTTCCGTGTCCTTCACAATGATTTCTCGACGTGTGGTGCTTTTCAGGTCCCTTATGTCCCCCATCAGGCCTGCTAATCACGCTAAACACTAACAGCGCTAATGCAGTCTGGTGACCGTTCTACCTGTCACAGAAAATTGCAACTATAATCATTTGCATACCCGCGGATGGTGTGTCAATGTTACACTGACATACGATGGTGTCCTGCGTGTTTGACTTTTTTGTCAGGCACCTTACATTATCGGAGGAATGTTACTCATATTAAGACATTCCGTTTTTTTGTTCTCATTCTTCTTTCGATTTCTAATTGCAGGGTCAACATTGTTCCCTTATATTGTTAGTTTTCCTGAAGACAAACCGATCTTCATCCAGCACTTGATAATTTTTTTTATTCTTTTGCACATAATTCTATTTACTTGTTGCATGTAGGGTTGAGATTTTAGTTTTTCGTTGTTATACATCAAGTCTCTATGCATACCACTCAACGAAGATAGTCAAGGAATATCCATAGTAATCTGAGAAAATCTACAATGTTTGATTGTCTTTCCTCTTTCTTCTTTCGCTCCGCTCGCAACTCTGCTGAAGCACACAGAAGTCTTCCCTGTATTTTTGCCAGGAAAATAATTATTTACATTGTACCTGGTGGTTCATGCAGCCGTTAAATACCTGGGAACATGGAGATGGAGCAATTTAAAGTGGAACAACCACATAAAACTAATCACAGGAAAAGCAAATGACAACCTGACATCATTTAAAGAACCCACAGGAATTGTTTTTCAAAAAGGAGATTAAAAAACCCTCGTTCGACCTTATCAGACAGGATTCGTAAAATAAATAGTCAAAATTCAAGGAAGCGCATCCCGTTTTGTCACGGGTTCGTTTGGTAAGTGCGAAAGTGTTAAGATGGTGCTCATCAGACTCTAATAGCAAACGCTAGGCTTACTGTCGTAATTCCTAGTTCGTACGTACCTTGAAGAGTCGATCAACAATTTGCTTCCTCCTATAATTAATCTCACGAAAAGAACATGAAAGTAAATTTAGAGAGAGTCGAGAACACATGGATGCCAAAAGCTTCCAGGACTGGAAGTGAGCAATTATGACGACAGAATGAAAATAAACATGGTACGTTTTTGGTGGATTCGACTGTCGCCAAAAGCTCCTTAAGCATCCTGATTATGAGGAAATGGAGGTGGGGGGTGGAGCGATGACATCATGCTAAAGAGCCTCGCAAACTCCATCCCATGTCTACGAGGAGCTGGAAAGATGAAACAACTGACTGTAGGTGTCCAGACAAGATAATTTCCAGTAATAGCTCTGCATTCACTTTACAAACGAATAATTTCATAATGAATTTGAAGCCATTTTGACTATTTTTCGAACGTGACTGTCTCAAGAAATATGTAAAGATTTTTTTAAAATTACCTCTACCAGTCACAAACTTTGTCAACTATTGTATTACTTATTTATTTAGCGACATGTTTCGAGGGTTAAACCTCATCTTCAGGCTAAATGGTATTACAAAACCAACTATACAATAAGGTCATACTGATGTTCCATAGTCTTTTCGTAAATGTTGTGGTCATCTTTGTTCTTCTGGCGTGGCAGTCTCGTTGTGATGCGTTGTGGTGTTTCCATTTCGGTGGCTCTCTTGGTCACTGTTCACAAATTGTCACTAACATAGCAGTAACTTGGAAACACAATCACAAACAATTCTGTAGTGCATTTCTTAATGAAATCGAAGCTTTTTTTAAGAACAATATTTAAAATAGCATGCTGTAGAACGTCAGAGTTCTCGGCACATTATTTGCCTTGAATAACAAAATCGTTAGGTCTGTCTCAAACTCTGAACCCATAAGTGACATGCTCCATTTGTGAACAGTGCACTGTGCAAACAAAACGTATACTTTTATTAACGTACCATAGCAAATGACCAAAGTGCGATGAATTTGGAAAACACCGACAAATTCTGGAAACTGTGGATATTAGAACAGCAAAGATGCCGAAACGCTCCGTAAAGGCCTATAGAGTAATTTGAATAAAAATGTTTGACATGACACGAAGTACAGGAATTATTGAGTGCTAACCGGCCCACAAAAGGAAAATGTCTTGCTTAATTTCGTGACAACCATGATCTGTAATTAATGTCCACGTATTTTCGGCACTTGTCCAAACTTTTTGTCAGAATACTGGTATTTTTATTCTGTTGTATGGCCAACTGCAAATTGGCAGCATGTACATGCATTTAAAACTCTCACATAAAGAGGGATCTCTTGTCTTGTTTGGCGTTATTGTACTCACAAATAGTTCTTCTTTTATACAAAGCCGCTCTGAGCTCCTTAAAGTGCATCTAAAGCGTAGGAGGTGGTGTTTTGTGAAGCATTGCACACACAGCTGCGAGTTTGTGGAAAGGGCCCACTCGTTGGGCCATATTACTTCCCCAAGACAAAATGAGTACCCTCAGAAGACTGATATTGATTGCTTTAAATGCTGTTATTGACTCTTGTTGTATTCAAACGATTTTCAAATCGATACTAACACGTACATACGAAGTAAATTATTACAACACAAAATGTTTTAGACATTACCGAACCTTTTTGCTTGTGCTGAAAATTTTTGTAGTCCGACAAGTGGTCCCTTTTCGCATTCTGCTTCACAGATTAAGAAGGCCCATAATACTTCGTTGGAGAACCCCAGATATAACTTCTGTTTAACTAGATATCTTTCTGAAATTACGAATCCAGTCGCACAGCTGAGGCGATTCTTCATAGACCAACAATTTGATTGTAAGCCGCCCTTTAGGGAAATATTGCTTTTTAAACAGTATTCATGTGATAATATAAAAACATGTGTCCTGCAGTTAATTTAAGAGCTCTAACAATAACAAACTCTTACAACTCTGACAACATCACAATTTATACAATATGAAATTGAGTTGTGCATTCACCATTATCAGCATTTTACTTCACACTACAACTATGGGCGGAGATGCGAAGAATGCAGCTATGCCAGCGTGTTAATAACGAGAAATATATTTGTTTGAGTCGTTTCCGCCTGCGCCCGGGAAGACTTTGTTTTTTTTTTTTTTTCCTTTATGGGTGGTTTTTCCCCTTACTGTCTTCCTCTACGTAACTTCCCGTGTTTTTTCGGTTCTACTTACGAATCGTATCTGTTTAGAATAGATTTCTTTTATTTCCGTATACGATCACAAAATTGTTTGGTGCTTAGACTACCGTCTTCACATCTGTAGCAAAACGTGCGAAAACCAAATTCTACTAGTGGACAGTATACGTCTTAAAACAATAAAACGGGCTATAATGTAAAATTTTGAAGAAAAGACATTTTTGAATGTTGAACATCGAGGCTGCTGTTTATTTACTGGCTAAATAGTTTCGAGCTTTACCTATTTTCACAAGCTACATTTTGTATTTAGGACATGTTTGCCGTGGACAGTTCTGTTTATGTCATTACACTTAAATGTATCTCTTATCTTCACTATCTAACATGATGTGATCCATGTGACAACAATATTTTATATGCTGTGAAGAATTTGTGAAGAATTTGTTCGTATTGGAGTACATTGTGTGTCACGTTGGCTTATTTATCGTGAGTGTTTTCGTAATTTTGATGGTGATCAACATCTGTCCAAACTACTAAGACATATACGATAAATAAGCCAGCCTGAGGCAGAATTCAATATGGTGTCTCTTAAATGCCGATTGTGACGTAGAAAATTATACATACGATAAGTAAGCCAGCGTGACACACAATGTACTCCACTAAGAACAAGTAGTCCACTACATATGAAATATCGTTGTCATGTGGATCACATCACGCTAGATAGTGAAGATATCAGATATATTTAAGTCTAATGACATAAATAGAACTGCCCACACCAGACATATCCTAAACACAAATATGTGGATTGTAAAAGTAGGCAAAGTCCGAAACTAGTCAGCTCGTAAATAAACAGAAACTTTGGAGTTAAAAACTCAAAAATGTATTTTCTTAAATGTTTGAGAGGTGCAAAACGCGACGTAGTGAAAAAGTTTGTAGTGAAAGGCATTACTTCCATAGACGTGGAAGACATACGCTTAAAACATGACGAGGCATAACTCTCTTGAAACATGTCCTAAAATGATGAAGATATAGTGGCATCGAGAAAAAGATACTCAGCGAATCAGATTATCACCGTCGCAAATATTTGAAATATGGTGTAAACTAGGCCACAGTGCCAGCGCGCCAGCGACTTCATCAGTTAAGAGTGCTACTGTGCACGATAAACTGCAGTACGGCAGATACAAAGTACTCTGAAGAGTCAAACAAACTGGTGCACCTGCCTAATATCGCGTAGGGCCCCCACGAGCACGCCCGGGTGCCGCAACACGACATGGCATGGATTCGACCAATATCTGAAGTGGTACTGGAGAGAAATGACACCATGAATCCTGCAGGGCTATCCTTGGATCCGAAGGAGTACCAAGGGGTGGAGATATCTTCTAAACAGCACGTTGCAAGGCATCCCAGATACGCTCAATAATGTTCATGTCTGGGGAGTTTGGTGGCCAACCGAAGTGTTTAAACTCAGAAGAGTCTTCCTGGAGCCACTCTGGAGCAATTATGGACGTGTTGGGTGCCGCATTGTCCTGCTGGGATTGCCGAAGTCCGTCGGAATGCACAATGGACATGAACGGATGCAGATGATCAGACAGGATGCTTACGTGTTACTGCCAGAGTCGTATCTAGACGTTTCAGGGGTCCTATACCACTCCAACTGCACACGCCCCACACCATTACAGACCTTCCACACAATTTGAACAGCCCCTGCTGACATGATGGGTCCACGGATTCACGAGGTTGTCTCCGTACCCGTATACGTCCATCCGTGCGATACAATTTGAAACGAGACTCTTTCGTCCAGGTAACATGTTTCCACTCATGAACAGTCCAATGTCGGTGTTAACATAACCAGGCGAGGCGTAAAGCTCTGTGTCGTGCATTCACCAAGGGTACACGAGTGGGCCTTCGGTTCCGAAAGTCCAGTCGTTGATGTTTCGTTGAATGGTTCGCACGCATGCTTATACCAGTTTCTTTGGCGCTTCAGTGTATGTTTATGTACTACGCTCGTTACATGTCGCTCTGTACGTCTACACATATTCATCATTTACAAAATTGTACAGAATGCAATAAAATGAATAATACACTAGGTAAAGTGTATAGGCGGATGCCAATAGCATAAGTGATTACGGTGATATAATGTTATAAATTAAAAACATTGAAAAAGCTACATTTGAAATTGTTAAAATGAAAATGTTTGGGTGACAATATGTGATTCTGAGACGCTATTGTGGTCGTTTTAGATAAAAAGAAAACATACACAAGAACAAACTTACGTAGCTAACAAAATAACATAAAACTTACAAAATATTTGGGGGAAGAAGCCAAATGGATGAAACAGTAGACTGAAGTAAGTAATCAGCGCTTTTGTTGGAGTAGCCACCATACTATTTGCTGATGCCAGATATGGTCATCCCCGAAACGTCCGCCTTCGACTCGCTATTTCCTTTTTTTTTTTAAAAAAAAAAAGGAGGTATTGAAATTTTGCTTTAATGGTACTTCGTAGAATACTACCTTAAGGTCACTTCACCTAATACATAAGAGTACCATAATTTTATGTGTTCCTTGTCTTATAGTTGTTTAGTTTTAAAATATTGTCATTGTGTTATTGTTCTTTGGTAAACAGGGCCTGAGGATGTCGGTAATGTACCACCGAAACTAACCGTGTGATAGAATAAAAATATTCTCAGGATACAGTATGGTGATACTTTTTCTCATATACACACACCAAAAACAATGTTTTGCATCACCCCGGTTCCCAGAACTCCTGAAGACATACGTTGACTGTGGATATTGCATCACAGACACAGTATCTTTGACTGTTCAGAGATGTCACTAAAGACGCCCAAAGATGTAAACAACCATGTATGAGCAGCGCCTATTAGACTGAAGTGGTCCGACAGCCGATCAGTTCCACTCATTCCACCAGGAAGGAGGTACACGACTCGTGTTGTCTGTAGTTCAACCATGCCTAGACGGTCAATACCGCGGTTCCATCGCTTCCGCATTATTTTCTTTGTGCCAGGACGGACTCACAACAAGGGAAGTGCCCAGGCGTCTCGGAGTGAAAGAAAGCGATGTTCTTCGGATATGGAGGAGGTACAGAGAGACAGGAACTGTCAATGACATGCCTCACTCAGGCCGCCCAAGGGCTACTACTGAAGTCGATGACCGCTACCTACGGCTTATGGCTCGGGGAAACCCTGACAGCAACGCCACCATATTGAATAATGCTTTTCGTGCAACCACTACTACTCAAACTGAGCGCAATAGGCTGCATGATGCGCAACTTCACTCCAGACGTCCATGGCGAGAGCCATCCTTGCAACCACAACACATGCAACGTGGTACAGGTGGGCCCAACAACATGCCGAATGGACCGCTCAGGACTGGCATCACGTTCTCTTCACAGATGAGTGTCGCATATGCCTTCAAACAGACAATCGTCGGAGACGTGTTTGGAGGCAAACCGGTCAGGCTGAACGCCTTAGATACACAGTCCAGCGAGTGCAGCAAGGTGGAGTCTCCGTGCTGTTTTGGGGTGGCATTATGTGGGTCCGACGTACGCCGCTTGTGGTCATGGAAGGCGCCGTAACGGCTGTACGATACATGAATACCATCCTCCGAGCGATAGTGCAAACATATCAGTAGCATAGTGGTGAGGCATTCGTCTTCATGGACGACAACTCGCGCCCCCATCGTGCACATCTTGTGAATGACTTCCTTCAGGATAACGACATCGCTTGACTAGAGTGGCCAGCATGTTCTCCAGACATGAACCCTATCGAACATGCCTGGGAAAGATTGAAAAGGGCTGTTTACGGACGACGTGACCCACTAACCACTCTGAGGGATCTACGCCGAATCCTCGATGAGGAGTGGGACAATCTGGACCAACAGTGCCTTGATGAACTTGTGGACGGTGTGTCACGACGAATACAGGCATGCATTAGTGCAAGAGGACGTGCTACTGTGTATTAGAGGTACCAGTGTCTACAGCAATCTGGACCACCACCTCTGAATCTGATACAACATGCAATGTGTGGTTTCCATGAGCAATAAAAAGGGCGAAAATGATGTTTCCGTTGATCTCTATTCAAATTACCTACACAGATTTCGGAACTCTCGGAATCGAGGTGATGCAAAACTTTTTTGCTGTGTGTATATAAACGTCAGTGCTATAAGATGGACTTCATAGATGGAACTGAATTAGATGTGTGCAACTTACGAACTGAATAAACGGGGTAAACATATGACCTGTTCTCATTTCTGGGTAACCTTGAAACTAAGTCTTCAATTTTTTTTGTTAAGCACTGACCTACAGAATTTTGCCTGACAAAGAGAACTTAAACTTAACCTATTCATTTATTACCCATAATATACAAGCCCAACGAAATCTGATTGCTATACATTGACAATATGACTTCAAATAATTAACACAAAAGAATGGCCCTGAATTTGCAAGAAATACTAACAATAATACAAATCAAAAAAATATGAAATTAAAGAAATATGAAACTACCTCCAATTCTGTTAATTGTCTAAACTCATTTCAATCACGAATCCCGATAGTGCAAACCCAATTCTTTTTCATAAGTCACTTACCTCACAGAAAATCTTCATAACACGAACCACAGTAATTACAGCAAGTAGCAACAACGGCCAGCTAAATAAAAAGATTCGAGCTATTATTGACACTAACTACTAGGAGGCATATGGTTAACAAAAGAAAGATTTTGTTGAAGAGCAAACAATGTGTTTAGAAAACTTTACCTTATTCATGTGACATCCAGTTCTAAAAATTAATAGTTGTCAATAATTCCACAACCCAAAAATTATCACTCATACATCCATTATCATACCTTTCCTTGCAGCTTTTCTTATAAGAAATTTCATCTCACTTTACATTGCGTGTCCTGCCAACACAGAGTCTCTACTAAGAAAAACATGTCCATACACTTCCCTATCCACTCCCTAACTGCTAGTCCATCCAACCACAGAATCTCTTGCCGAGGGCACAGAGCGCTGTCAGCGACATTAACACAGTCTATGGCGCCACCAACATACAAACAGGCTACTTACAACCTTTTCGATAAATTGAAGAAAAGACGAGTTTAATTTTCGTCTCGAGATATGTTTTCGTTTAGAGAACACCGCCAGATTCCGTACGATGTGTGCTCCTTATGCTAACTACTCCATATACTATCTTCACACGGGACGAAAAAGCGATCGTGGACGAGCATCAGGTTGAGTTTGTGACGTTAATTTCACGATCCACAGCACTCCGTTGCGTGAAAGATTGAATAAGACAAGTCACATTTTTGCATCGTGGAGAGAATGTGGCCAATGGCGACGTCACAAGCGGCATTTAGGAGACGTCATATTGAATTTGATCGTTTTGAGTTGAAGCTCATTTTTGGTGGAATTATCATTTACGTCTGAAGAATGTAATAATGCTGCTTGAAAGTAACAGTAGGCGAATGATGCATTAAATAATTTTTTTTCACCCCATCTACAAGAGCGACTTGCACTACTTGCAGTAGGATATTTTACATTCTCTTGTTACAAATCTTGTATTTCACATACTCTAAGAATTCCGTTACTGAACAGAAATAGTGATATAGTAGAACGAAATCAGGGTTGTACTACAAAGTGAGAACGATTTGCCGGTGTGGAAGAGTACTGTAAATTTGTTTCGCACTATTTGTAATGCAACTATTATAAGCTGATGTCCTAACTGAGTGAACAGGGAACTTTCCTTTTTGTCTTATAACATGCCCATGGACATTGAAGTTTTTATTTATGTATACAGTGAGTTCGCAAAAGTTATGGGATAGCGACATGCACATATGCAGATGGCGGCAGTATCGCGTGCACAGGGTATAAAAGGGCAGCGCATTGGTAGAGCTGTCATTTACTTCAAGTGATTCAAGCGAAAAGCAGGCCAACGTGGCCGAGCGGTTCTAGGCGCTTCTGTCCGGAACCGCGCTGCTGCTGCGGTTGCAGATTCGAATCCTGCCTCTGGCATGGATGTGTGTGATGGCTCAAATGGCTCTGAGCACTATGGGACTTAACAGCTGTGGTCATCAGTCCCCTAGAACTTAGAACTACCTAAACCTAACTAACCTAAGGACATCACACACATCCATGCCCGAGGCAGGATTCGAACCTGCGACCGTAGCAGTCGCGCGGTTCCGGACTGCGCGCCTAGAACCGCGAGACCACCGCGGCCGGCGGAATGTGTGTGATGTCCTTAGGTTAGTTAGGTTTAAGTAGTTCTAGGTCTAGGGGACTGATGACTTCAGATGTTAAGTCCCATAGTGCTTAGTGCCATTTGAACCATCAAGTGAAAAGGTTTCCGGCGTGGCTATGGCCGCACGACGAAAATTAGCAGACTGTGAACGCGGAATGGCAGTTGGAGCGGGACGCAGGGGCATTCCATTTATGGAATCGCTAGGGAATTCAATATTCCGAGATCAACAGTGTAAAGACTATGCCGAGAATACCAAACTTCAGTCATTACCTCTCACCACGTACAATGCAGTGGCTAACGGACTTCACTTAACGACCGAGAGCAGCGGTGTTTGCGTAGAGGTGTCAGTGATAACAGATAAGCCAACTGTGTGAAATAATCCCAGAAAACAATGTCGGACGACAGACGAACATTTCAGTAAGGACAGTGCTGCAAAATTTGGGGTTAATGGGCTATGACGACCGACGGAACTGCCATTTCTAACAGCATGAAATCGCCTGCAGCACCTCTCCTGGGCTGGTGACTATATCAGTTGGACCCAGACTCCTATAAAACCGTGGCCTGGTCAGACAAATCCCGATATTAGTTGGTAATAGCGGATGGGTGGGCTCGAGTGTGACGCCAACCCCAAGAAGCTCAAATAATGCAATTGGGTCTGAGCACTATGCGACTTAACATCTGAAGTCATCAGTCCCCTAGAACTTAGAACTTCTTAAACCTAACTAACCTAAGGATATCACACACATCCATGCCCGAGGCAGGATTCGAACCTGCGACCGTAGCAGTCGCGTGGTTCCGGACTGTAGCGCCTAGAACCGCTCGGCCGCCGTGGCCGTCTCCCCAAGAAGCCACAGATCCAAGTTGTCACGCGGCACTGTGCTAGCTGGTGGTGGCACCATAACGGTGTCGGCTATATTTAAATGGAGTGGACTGACAATGCGCCATGTCACCAGACCACAATTGTTCGCAATTGGTTTGAAGAACGTTCTGGACAATTCGAGTGAATGGTTTCTCCACGAACCCCATCGCACAAAACAGAGCACAGAATTCTAAATCGGCAACACTTTCTCAATTATGGACGGCTATAGAAGGAGTATGACTCAGTATTTCCGCAGGGGACTTCCTACGACTAGTTGGCTCCATGCCGCTTTTAATTGGTGCACTACACCGGTCAAAAAGTCAGACACCATATTAGGAGATATCCCACGTGTTTCGTCGCCTCGGTGTACTGCAGGCAGAAAAATATTACTAACTTATGGACAAGGGAAAAAAATGTGCGTTTTAATAGAGCTAATACAAGAATTTTACTCCAGTCCATTTTCGTAAACAAACAGTGTGATTTGCGAGCCAGGTACAACCGACAACTGCCGCCGAAGAACGCTGCAGTCACAAACAATGATGAGGAACGCATTCCACGTGATGCACCAGCTCATTTCTAAGCGTGCATCAACCACGATATAAATCACGTGTGGCACGCTTAACGATGAGAAACATGTCCCGTGTGCAATCTCCATAAAGAAACCTGTTTCAATTTAAACTCAGCAAACGCAGGGACAGGGAGGTTGGAAGTTTTCCATATCTGCACGCATGCTCATACATTGAGGATATTTTCAAAATGTGGTGCCACACAACGTGGCACTACACAAAACTGGCGCTAATAGCATAGGCACATAGGGAACACACAATACACAGATCTGTAAGTCCGCGATATTGGTGATAAGTTGAGAAAACCGACCCGAAACACATGTGCTACAAAACGCCACTGTTTTCTGCGCATGTACTCCGACATCAATACTCTGGATCAGGTGGCCGAGCACCTGCTGGGGTACAGCCTCCCATTTTTGCACCAGTGCCTGTCGGAGCTCTTGAAATGTCGTAGGGGTTTGAAGACGTGCAGCGAAACGTCGACCAAAAGTATCCCAGACGTTCTCGATGGGGTTTAGGTCTGGAGAACAGGCAGGCCACTCCTTCGCTTGATGTCTTCTGTTTCAAGGTACTCTTCCACGATGGCAGCTCAGTGGGGTCGTGCGTTATCATCCATCAGGAGGAAGGTGGGACCCACTGCACCCCTGAAGAGGCGGACATACTGGTGCAAAATGACGTCCCGATACACCTGACCTGTTGCGGTTCCTCAGTCAAAGACATGTAGGGGTGTACGTGCACCAATCATAATCTCACCCCACACCATCGCACCACGACCTCAATACAGGTCCCTTTCAAGGACATTAAGGGGTTGGTATCTGGTTCCTGGTTCACGCCAGATGAAAACCCAGCGAGAATCACTGTTCAGACTATACCTGGACTCGTCCATGCACATAACCTGGGAACACTGTTCCCATGACCATGTATGCGTTTCAATAGAGCTAACACACGAATTTTACGCCAGTCCATTTTCGTAAACAAACAGTGTGATTTGCGAGCCAGGTAAAGCCGACAACTGCCGCCGGAGAACGCTGTAGTCACAAACATGAAGAGCGCATTCGACGTGATGCACCAGGCTTTACGGGCTCTCCTGTGACCAGTGGTCAGTGGAATGCACCTTGCAGATCTCCGGGTGAATAAACCATGTCTGATCAGTCGTCTGTAGACTGTGTGTCTGGAGACAACTGTTCCAGTGGCTGCAGTAAGGTCCCGAGCAAGGTTACCTGCCGTACATCGTGGCCGTCTGTGGGCACTGATGGTGAGATATCGGTCTTCTTGTGGTGTTGTACACTGTAGACGTCCGGTACTGGACACGTTTCCTATCTGCTGGAATCGTTGCCATAATCTTGAGATCACCCTTTGTGGCACACGGAGGGCACGTGCTACGACCTGCTGTGTTTGACCAGCCTCCAATCGCCCTAGTATTCTACGCCTCATAACGGCATCAATATGTATTCTCTGAGCCATTTTCAACACACAGTCACCATCAGCACGTCTGAAAACGTCTGCACACTTACTCGCTGCACCATACTCTGACATGCACCAACACACCTCTGCGTATGTGGACTGCTGCCAGCGCCACCGTGCGACGTCCGCAGGTCAAATGCACCGCATGGTCATACCCCAAGGTGATTTAAACCCGCAAACCGCCCACCAGAGCGTTGTTCCACCATGTATCAGCATTATCCTTAATTTATGAGCATGAGTGTAGAAAGGCCATTACACGCGACCATAAATCGTGTTCCTGCATTGTGTAATACACTCCCATTACGGATACGTTCGTTCTACGCCCCATGTTGATTTCTGCGGTTATTACACGCAGTATTGTTTATCTATTAGCACTGAGGACTACACGCAAACGGCACTGCCCTCGGTCTTGTTGTGAAGGCCATGGGCCACTACGTGGTCGATGGTGAGAGGTAACGCCTGAAATTTGGTATTGCCGGCACACTCGGACACTGTGACTATCGGAATATTTCCAAAGTGGAATATCCCACGCGTCTAGTTCCAGCTACCATTCCAAGGTCAGTTAATTCTAGTCGTGCGGTCATAATCACGTCGGAAACCTTTTCGCGTGAATCGCCTGAGTCCAAATGACATCTCCGTCAATGAACTGGCCTTTTATACCTTGTGACTACCGCCTTCTGTACGTGTGCATATCGCTGTCTCGTGTCTTTTGTCACCTCGGTGTAAGGGAGTCTACAGTTGTGCGCTCCCGTGACGAAACCAGAGGGACAGACTCCTGTACGTAGTTGCGAGCCTGCGGCGGGATTCCTTGTGCCAGGGCACTGACTCCGCCCCCTCCCTCCGGCGTCTGACACGGAGTGAAGGACAGCGTGGGGAGGCGCCCGCGGCCTGTGCCAACAAGAAGAGCCAGCCAGCTCTGCCGCTCCTCCACAAACACAGACCGCGGCTCTGGGGTGAGTGACCCGCGGGGTACCGTAATCTCCCGTGAGCGGGCCGGGCCTCGCCACCGCCAAAGCGCCGATCACACGCGCGTAAATAACGATAAACGGCCCGGCCGCCGCCCGCCGCACGCCGCACCAGATACAGGACAGCCCAAAGGTCACTGCTCCGGGGCTCGTCACCTTCACGCACCATAGTGCGACGGGGTCCAACTGAAACTATACGAGCATCCACGCTACGTTACGGGATCACCTTCTCGCATTTCTCCGAGCGAGGTAGCACAGTGGTTAGCGCACTGGACTCGCATTCGGAAAGACGACGTCTCAAATCCGCGTCCGGCCATCCCGTTTTATGTAGCAAAATTAATAACATGATCCATGAAGCCGTCGTTTTATTATATCTCAACCAGTTTCGGTGACTCAACACACCATCTTCAAACCCATACTCGATCCCATCAGTGGCCAACGTATATGAACTGGCAACCATTGACGGTTGCAGACACAAAATCGTTTTTACGGTATTCTACGGAAGCCAGTTCATAGATATTGACCTCTGATGGGTTCGTGTATACGATTGGCGTTCATTCCCTGACGATGGTGTGTTGAGTCACCGAAACTGGTTGCAATATAATAAAATAACATCAATTCGTCTTTTTACGTAAGTGAACGTCCGAAGTCCCGCAGACTCTGTCACAGGGATGTCCTTATTTAGTTTTCCCGTGGAATTTCCGAAAAAATTGTTCAAATGGCTCTAAGCAGTATAGGACTTAACATCTGTAGTCATCAGTCCCCTAGAACTTAGAACTACTTAAACCTAACACATCACACGCAACCATGCCCGAGGCAGGAGTCGAACCTGCGACCGTAGCGGTCTCCCGGTTGCAGACTGAAGCGCGTAGAACTGCTCGGTCACAGCGGCCGGTGAAGTTTCCGAAATCGCTCCAGACAAATGCCGGGACTGTTCCTTTGAAAGGGCACGGTTGACTTGCTTCCTCATCCTTGAATCAATCCTAGCTCAAGCTCCAATGACCTCGATGTCGACGCATTAAACCATAATCTTCCTTCCTTCCTTCCCTCTCGCATTTCAAGATCGCTCATTTCAATAATCCTGATTTTCTCAAGAACGAGCCAAAACACCTTTTCATTCCTCTCAACCGACTTGTAATTAAACTGCGTGCCTGTGAAGTATCGTCAGTTGTGTGACTGGATTCGTAACTTCCTGTCAGAAAGGTCACAGTTCGTAATAACTGACAGAAAGCCGTCGAGTAAAACAGAAGTAATATCTGGAGTTCCCCAAAGAAGTGTTAGGCCCCCTGTTGCTCCTGATATACATAAACGATTTAGGAAACAGCCTCAGCAGCCCTCTTACATTGTTTGCAGATGATGCTGTCATTTATCGTCCTGTAAAGTAATCAGATGATAAAAACAGGTTGAAAAATGATCTAGACAAGATATCTCTATGGTTCAAAAAGTGACAATTGAGTCCAAATAACGAAAATTATGAAGTCGTCCACATGAGTACTAAAAGGAAATTTCAGTTACACGATAAATCACACAAATATAAAGCCTATAAACTCAACTAAAGCCTTAAGAATTACAGTTAAGAATAACTTAATGGGATAATCTTGTGGGGAAAGTAAACCAAAGACTACGACTTATTAGCAGAACACTTACCAAATGTAACAGGTCTACTAAAGAAACTGATTACACTACGCTTGTCCGTCCTCTTCTGGAGCATTGCTGTGCAATGTGGGATCCGTATCAGATAGGACTGACCGAGGTCATCGAAAAAGTTGAAAGAAGGGCGGCTCGTTTCGTATTATCACGAAACAGGGGAGATAGTGCCACGAATATGATACACTAACCGGGGCGGCAGTCATTAAAACAAAAACGTTTTTCGCTAAAGCAGATCCTGCTCATGAAATTTCAATCAACAACTTTCAACTTTCTCTTCGGAGTGTGAAATAAGAAATAACACATGTTTAGTTTTCGAACAGATTAAGGCCATGGCTGTTAATCGACCGTGACTGTTTCAGAACTATGAAATTTTTTTCAAAGACTTCTGACAGTCACAAAATTAATTGACACTCAAAATATTTAATGAAGCCGCATGTTTCGAGGTATAAACGTCATCTTCAGGCACCAATGACAATACAGAAGTACACATCTACATTAAAGCTTCTTCTGCACCGCATTCGCTAACCATTATGTGGCAGTATTCACTTCCTACGTTGGTCTGCCGTTCATAGAAAAAAAATTTGAATAATTACTCACTCTGTTCATATGAAATGGCTGTCTTCTTCTGGTGTGTTTCCATTACCTCCACTGATATGGCTCCCTGTATCTTGGTAGCCCCTGTTCATAGATTTGAAAAGGACTCTTAAGACACGACATCATTATCAACTCTACTGTGTAGTAGAAACGAGATGTCGGTCAAAACAAAACTCGTTTCGATTTAACCATCGATGTGTCGATACTGGTATTAGTCACTTGCAACGTCTTCTGAACGTCTGGCTGTCGCATCTCTGTTGTTGTTCGACGAAATATGGTACAGTGACACAGACTGTAGCAACTTGGTGTCAAAATGGCCGATTCAGAATTATTCTAAACAAAGATATTGTGGGAAATCTTTTCAAACTTTATGTGACTATTCCTTGCTTAAAGGTTCCCCGATTATTCTTCCGGTGCCACGTGCGCGCATCTTATCGATTAACTTCACCTCTGACACCAAAAGTCACTGTCCAAACGGATACGTTCGTTCTATGTCCCACATCGATTTCTGAAGTTATTACACGCAGTGTTGCTTGCTGTTAGCACAGACGACTCTATACAAAGGACGCTGCTGTCGGTCGTTAAGTGAAGGCCGTCGGCCACTCTGTTGTCCGTGGTGAGAAGTAATGCCTGAAATTTGGTATTGTAGGCACACTCTGGACACAGTGGATCTCGGAATATTGAATTCCCTAACGATTTCCAAAATGGAATGTCCCATGTGTCTAGCTCCGACTACCATTTTGCTGCGCGATATTGCACCCCATCTATATATTTGCATGTTGCTATCCCATGAGGACGTAGGTTGCAAGTGCTACTCTGAGATGAAGAGGTTAGCACAGGGAAGGAATTCGTGGTGGGCCGCATCAAACCAGTCAGTAGACCGATGATCAAAAAAAATAATCCCATGACTTTCGTCACCTCAGTGTATAATATGAGATGGCATAGCAAATAACCTCAACATAGTACTTCGACGCTGTGAGACACTGTGCGTGAGGAACCAGTCTGCTGAAGCGGCATAAGGTTCTGATGGTAGTGATACCCAGTGGTGCCGTTTACGTTAATAGGAAAACGCAATAATAATATTTGTAATCAATGACTGCAAATATGGCTGTAATTAAATTAATAAGCAAGAAGAAAAGTGTCTTAGAGTTGACAAATAAATGATCTGAAGAGAGTTGCGCGTATCAGACATCTTTGAGTATGTTTCCTACTAAAATTGCTGGATGTAATGGGAATACACTCCTGGAAATGGAAAAAAGAACACATTGACACCGGTGTGTCAGACCCACCATACTTGCTCCGGACACTGCGAGAGGGCTGTACAAGCAATGATCACACGCACGGCACAGCGGACACACCAGGAACCGCGGTGTTGGCCGTCGAATGGCGCTAGCTGCGCAGCATTTGTGCACCGCCGCCGTCAGTGTCAGCCAGTTTGCCGTGGCATACGGAGCTCCATCGCAGTCTTTAACACTGGTAGCATGCCGCGACAGCGTGGACGTGAACCGTATGTGCAGTTGACGGACTTTGAGCGAGGGCGTATAGTGGGCATGCGGGAGGCCGGGTGGACGTACCGCCGAATTGCTCAACACGTGGGGCGTGAGGTCTCCACAGTACATCGATGTTGTCGCCAGTGGTCGGCGGAAGGTGCACGTGCCCGTCGACCTGGGACCGGACCGCAGCGACGCACAGATGCACGCCAAGACCGTAGGATCCTACGCAGTGCCGTAGGGGACCGCACCGCCACTTCCCAGCAAATTAGGGACACTGTTGCTCCTGGGGTATCGGCGAGGACCATTCGCAACCGTCTCCATGAAGCTGGGCTACGGTCCCGCACACCGCTAGGCCGTCTTCCGCTCACGCCCCAACATCGTGCAGCCCGCCTCCAGTGGTGTCGCGACAGGCGTGAATGGAGGGACGAATGGAGACGTGTCGTCTTCAGCGATGAGAGTCGCTTCTGCCTTGGTGCCAATGATGGTCGTATGCGTGTTTCGCGCCGTGCAGGTGAGCGCCACAATCTGGACTGCATACGACCGAGGCACACAGGGCCAACACCCGGCATCATGGTGTGGGGAGCGATCTCCTACACTGGCCGTACACCACTGGTGATCGTCGAGGGGACACTGAATAGTGCACGGTATATCCAAACCGTCATCGAACCCATCGTTCTACCATTCCTAGACCGGCAAGGGAACTTGCTGTTCCAACAGGACAATGCACGTCCGCATGTATCCCGTGCCACCCAACGTGCTCTAGAAGGTGTAAGTCAACTACCCTGGCCAGCAAGATCTCCGGATCTGTCCCCCATTGAGCATGTTTGGGACTGGATGAAGCGTCGTCTCACGCGGTCTGCACGTCCAGCACGAACGCTGGTCCAACTGAGGCGCCAGGTGGAAATGGCATGGCAAGCCGTTCCACAGGACTACATCCAGCATCTCTACGATCGTCTCCATGGGAGAATAGCAGCCTGCATTGCTGCGAAAGGTGGATATACACTGTACTAGTGCCGACATTGTGCATGCTCTGTTGCCTGTGTCTATGTGCCTGTGGTTCTGTCAGTGTGATCATGTGATGTATCTGACCACAGGAATGTGTCAATAAAGTTTCCCCTTCCTGGGACAATGAATTCATGGTGTTCTTATTTCAATTTCCGGGAGTGTATATCCCAACAGAGCAGCTATAGTAGCACAAGCCAAGGTATGGGTCGTGGCCAGAATCGTACTGTTGCGGTGAAGCGTTAGTGCAGCGTTTCGCCTCACCATCTGCCTAGGTGCCGCAGCACGCCTATCTAGTCAATGAGCATTGAAACTACCGTAATTTTCGGCGCTTCGACAACGTTGCGGCAAGTGGCATGTGACACTTAGGATACTCACTTAACAACTAGCTCACCTGGGCATGTATAAATACTGGACCCTCGCTCAGGCTGGGGATGGAACTGAATGGTCATCAACATGGCTGCTGTTCTCCTGTGTGACACGTGAAAAGGTGTGGGATTGGTATTTTTTTATTTATTTCATTAACATTACAGCGTAACCCACCGCCTTGAAATGTAAGGTGGGTCGGATGCTTCTGAATCTAATAGCAAAGACTTCTCATTGTTACACTCTTATTGGTATACAGTTGTTAACGCTTTTTTTGATAATATAAAGAACGTAATATATAAAGATTTCTCTGAGGTTACAGCGAATTGAATGCCTAACAATTGTTAAAATGGTTCCATATAATTTGTTACTACCTAGTTAATGAGAATATAATTTATGTAATGCAAATGTCAAAGAATAATTTAAAAAAAGAAAATGTAACACAATGAGCGTGGTGAAAATAATTTGTAGTATGTAGAGGGAAGTGATATGCTGTATTTGGAAGTGTAATACAGTCTAAGTAGCATGTTGGTTAATAATGGCCTATTTCTACCTATTTCAGACGAGAAGGTCTCGGTACAACCTCGATTTATTCTCATCTGAAATGGTTTGCGCTAATGTATGTTTACACAGATTATGCAGATTACATGCTGATTGACCACTTAATACACGAAATTCAGAATTTTAGCTTTACAAGAGAAATACGCTTATCTTTGTAACTTGTTAGTAGAAATAGAATATAGTTCATTGCTACTTGAATGCATTATTCCTTAAATAACTTAATACATTTCTGATACATAAAATTCATTGATAGTAGCTTTGAATAGAGAAGAGATTATACTTCCGTCTGCACACAATAAGACGAGCAATACATTACTGCTTGTGTGCAGTGTACTTTAAACACTATGTAGGATGTCAGTGGGGAGGAGGAGCCTCGGAATAAAAGTTCTTCGAGCCTTCTCCTCCCAAGCGACATTGGTAGTATGTTTTGCTTTCCTTTTCCTTAGCTTCTGTAAATCTGTTTACTTTCACGCCGACGAGGGCTGACTAAAGCGGATCAGTTGCGCCCGCGAAATTAAAAGTGTGCTGGAGTTATTTGGGAAATTTTCGCCAGTGATGGGCTAGAGGTGCTACATTGCCATATGATTCCATGTGTGGGGAAACTTCCGCGTGGCAGCTTCTACTTCCGATGCGCTTCCTGCATTCCAGGCCTGGTTGTTAACTTTAAGAAGCACCTTAAGAAGGCAGCTAGCCTATGAGAAGCACCTTAAGAAGGCAGCTAGCCTGAGTGGATGAAATTTGTCACATGACATCGAGGACTAGAGGCTGTTACTCCAGGACGATCAAAGAAAAAATTATTTGGTGCTAAAATTATTTGATACTAAAATTATCTCTCCAGATCTCACTAAAAATTGGTGCTGAACAATCGCTTATTATTGTTTACCAAGGTTCAAACTTCGTATGTCTGTTTCTCAATATTATTTACTGTGAGTGATAGTATTTACCTTATCTTCTTCTGGGTGGAACACTGTCAAGTGTTTTTATTACGCTACGGTCGCAGGTCCGAATCCTGCCTCGGGCATGGATGTGTGTGCTGTCCTTACCTTAGTTAGGTTTAATTAGTTCTAAGTTCTAGGCGACTGATGACCTCAGAAGTTAAGTCGCATAGTGCTCAGAGCCATTTGAACCATTTGTTTTTATTACCTCAGCTGAGGACCTTATACAGCCCCAATGTTTGTGTTTGTTAAATTATATGGTTACCTTGGGAGTGCCAAAGTAGAACATAGTTTCCGCAGCTCTTAACCCCAATTATCTCTGTCAGTATTCTGTTTAACATAAATATGTTCCAAGATCTTGTTTCAAGTGGTGCTTTAACGATGCGAATTCATAGTTTTAATTGTGTTTCTTTCTTTCTGCTATACGAGGGCGTACTGAAATTGTAACTCCGAATTTTGTGTGTGAAAATTCTTACAGATTTTTAATTAAAACAAATGATATTAACATTCTTCGTCTTTATTCTTCATGTCTACATATTTGCAGCAATCTACCACTAGCAGCCTCCGAATTATAGGGTGTAACATGGCAGCGTATAACATAAATATGTCGGTGTGCTGTAATCTAGGGCCAGACCACATACGAGCGGTGCGACATCTGCAACAATCCGACGCTTTGGATTCACTATCATCAATCATCTTCCATACAGTCCCTACTTGTCCTCATCTGATTGTCACCTGTTTCCAAAACTTCACTTTTATAGGGATGAAGCGATGCAAGCATAGGTGAAGTTGTCTTTCTGTCAAAAAAAGTCGAACATTCCCTCATTGGGAGTAATGTGTTCGCCACCAAGGTGATTATGTTGAGAAATAAATATGTAGACATGAAGAATAAGGATGTAGAATGTAATGTTGGTTTTATTCAAAAATCTTTGACAGTTTTAGTATAAAAATTCGAAGGTATTATGCTTAGCACACTCTCGTAGTTCTTCATTATTTAACCTGACTAATCGTTATAACTATTCTGCAGTCTGGAACCGCAAGACCGCTACGGTCGCAGGTTCGAATCCTGCCTCGGGCATGGATCTTTGTGATGTCCTTAGGTTAGTTAGGTTTAACTAGTTCTAAGTTCTAGGGGACTAATGACCTCAGCAGTTGAGTCCCATAGTGCTCAGAGACATTTGAACCAACCATAACTATTCTAAAGCTTCAGTCGACTTATGTCAACATCAGTAAATCAGAGTTACGTTTTATTGTCTTGAAGTAAAAGTTGTTTAACCAATTCTGTATGTGAATGGCTTTATTCTTATTAATTTCAAAGTGAATGGTTAACTATTCAGTTGAGTATATATTCTTTTATGATTATATATTGAGATACTTTTTTTTCAGGAACTTGTATGTTTATTATTTTCGCACAACAATAAGCTAAATAAAATTTATGCTGATACCCTGGTCAAAATTATTCTTGGCACCTTACCACTTATTCTCCTTCTACCTGTCACTGTAATCTGCCACCGTGAGGACCCAGTCACTTATATGTCATGCTCACAGCACTGATTAGGTAGATGCCCAAACATAGCACTGATGGGCTACGAGTTGAACTGAGCCACTGTGTGCCTGCCACCACCAGAAGCCGTCAGGCAGATGAGGGTCCAGGG
Source organism: Schistocerca piceifrons (assembly GCF_021461385.2). Lineage (NCBI taxonomy): Eukaryota > Metazoa > Arthropoda > Insecta > Orthoptera > Acrididae > Schistocerca > Schistocerca piceifrons. The sequence continues at coordinate 369,057,364 of NC_060144.1, read as the reverse complement.
TTCGAACCTGCACGCCTCTGCCGCCATACACTGGTGTCTTCCACCAGCCAGCCTTATCTACGGACTCAGCCTAGGGATGCTGACTGGGCCTCAGCTGAGTCACATCATCTCGTCGCCCTGGAATATGAGTCTCGCAAGTTCACCTCGTTGCTGTTCTGAGTCAAAGACTGCTAGCAGTGTCTTGTCCCTGTATAGTGCACCGTGTCCAACAGTTTTACACCTGAATGAGATTTTCACTCTGCAGCTGAGTGTGCGCTGATATGAAACTTCCTGGCAGATGAAAACTGTGTGCCACACCTAGACTCGAACTCGGGACCTTTGCCTTTCGCGGGCAAGTGCTCTACCAACTGAGCTACCCAAGCACAACACACACCCCATCCTCACAATTTTACTTCCGCCAGTACCTCGTCTCCTACCTTCCAAACTTTGTAGAAGCTCTCCTGCTAACCAAGAAGGACTGGAAACATCCCCTAGGCTGTGGCTAAGCCATGTCTCCGCAATATCCTTTCTTTCAGGAGTGCTAGTTCTGCTTGGTTCGCAGGAGAGCTTCTGTAAAGCTTGGAATGTGGGAGACGAGGTACTGCAGGAATTAAGGCTGTGAGGACGGGGCGTGAGCCGTGCTTGGGTAGCTCATTTGGTAGTTCGGCGCTAGCGGCCGTGCGAAGCGGAGGTCCGATACTTCCGCCTGTGCGGCGTGTGCGAGTATTTGTTTACTTGTGGACTTAGTCTGCGCGCGGGTTAGTAACAACGATCATGGCGAACAAGTACAGGAAAACTACATTACGATTCAATTTCTGCAAAGACTACGAACGACCAAAGGCTTTAGCTGTGGAACGATTCATTCGAGAGGACGTCAAGATACCGCCAAACGATATTGTCGGAATTCACCTGTCCATCGTTAGTCCCATGGTGTATGTTAAGATGATAAATGACGCGGCGTGTGAGAGAATTCTACAGGCGACAAAAGCAGGTCTCCGATTTTGCCATAGTGACGGGAATGTCGGCACGGTAACTGTAGAACATGCTGGTCTGGGTGTACGGACAATACGTGTTTTTGAGCTGCCATTTGAGCTCCCGGCTGACGAAGTTATCGAGGCTCTTAAGCCAAACGGCACGGTACATGGTCACACAGCAGAACGCTGGACTCAATTCGCCACGTACCCCGTTCTTAACGGAGTGCGACAGATCACTATTGATCTTCAGAAGCATGTACCGTCCTATTTGGCAATTGGTGGTTGTCGGGCGGTGGTGATTTACGATGGTCAACCACGTACATGTTCTGGCTGTGGCCAGGAGGGACACCTCAGGTCGAACTGTATGCAACGGCGGATTACGCAATTGCCTTCAGACGTGCGGGAGCCGTCGCCGGCGATGACAGTACTACCGATCACCTATGCCAAAGCCCTCACTGCGTCCGCTGATGACGGAAAAGACACAGCCCCGGTGGAAGATCAAGATGGCACTCTCCGAAACCTTGTAGCAGACGTCGGGATGACAGAGGATGCTGCCCCATCGAGCATACAATCTACGGCGACAACATCAGATGAGACCGAACTCCCACCAAGCACACCGATAGTACACGAAGCAGTTCCAGCCCCTACGGATGCTGTTCCATCTGGAATGCACCCTGTGACGACAACATCAGTTTCGACCGAACTCCCGCCAAGTATAACGATGGGACTCGAAACACTTCCTGTTCCTACGGATGCTTTTCTGTCGGGCAGCCGTGATTCCCTACAATCTGAGGACACGGAAGGAAGATCACGCAAACAACGTTCCCCGAAAAGGAGGAAACGGCGTCGTCGCACGACATCTCCTAGGGATGACTCCCCTGGCCCCGACGACGATGTGCCTGTGGACCAAGACGACACACAGCCTCTACGAAACAGGATGAGGCACTGGAAACTGTTCGATCAGGCCCGCAGCGGTCTGTCACATTGACGGTGCCGGGACGTGGTGATGCTGAAGAGGAATCACAACCAGTTGGCTCTCCAGACGCAGATGCTGTGGCAGTGGACACGAATATATCACTGCCTGCAAAGATGTGGTATGACGATATTGAGGAGGCACCGGACGTCATACAGAGGCAGCCGGCACTCACGAAGACAGCCTAATAATTGCTGAAGGTGAAGGGAGAGGGGCGAGAGAACGTCTTCTAACTCAGCCCCCAGCGCCGATGCAGGGAGATGTTGTTGCGCATCGGCGTAGTGGGATTCAACGCCATGCGAACCGTATTGCGACATTAAATATAAATGACGTGCGTTCACCTGCCAAAATACACCTACTGAAGGAAACGATTTGGGCATCTGATGTGGATATTGCTTTGCTGCAGGAAGTCCACATAGCTGCACTCCCATACATCGCAGGCTACCAATCCTATTCGTCACATGGAGATCACAATGGGAGTGGGGTGGCAGTTTACGTGCGAGATGGCCTCCCAGTGGAAAACGTGTGTTACCTTCCGTCGGCCAGGGGAATGGCTTTCACGACGTTTGGGACGTGCATCATCAATCTTTATGCACTGTCGGGAAACAATCGGCGGCGGGAAAGGGCGTGATTTTATGCAGAAGACATTGCCCCACTTTTCCATGGACGTTATGAATGTGTAATAATTGGTGGAGATTTCAACTGTGTTCTCAGCCAGAAAGACCAATGGCGGCAAGCAAACATCAGCCAGGAGTTGCGAATCGTTGTCAACGACCTTGTACTTAGTTACACGTGGGAATTACACATGGAGATGCACCGGGATACACCTATGTGACAAGTCATTCGGCAAGCAGGTTAGGTCGCATTTATATCTCACGGGCTCATGCAAATGATGTCCAGGACGCGGAACGCTGGCCATTGACATTTTCCGATCACAGCGCTAACATCTGTACGGTGCTTCTTCCCCGTAGAGAGGTGTGGAACAGTAAGGCCCCATGAAAACTAAACATTCAACATCTACATGATCCTGAATGCCGTCAACGGATCCTTGAGACATGGACGACGTGCGAGCGAAGGGTTGGAAGGTATGCGACGAAGCTTGATTGGTGGCTGACTTGTGCTAAACCGGCGCTTCGCCGTACGTTCATCTCATATAGCAGGGAGATGGCAGAATGGCGCCGCCGTACGACCGACTTTTATTTTGCAGCGCTGCGCGACCTGGACGATGGTCCGCCGGGACAGGACGTCTGGATCGAACACAAAAGGATAAAAGCTAAACTAGTGGCTTTAGCTCGGAAACATCTTCAGGGAACCATGGTGCGCGCCAGATGTCACGATACGATAATGCACGAGATTCCTTCCATGCACCACGTCGTGAATGAACGAAAGCACCGACGACGCGTTTTGGTACGGGAATTAATTACCCGCGAAGACCGAAAAGTGACGCGTCAAGCGGACATTGTCTCTGCATTCGTCGACCATTACCAACACATCTATCGGGAAGAAGCAGCACCTGTCGATGACCTCGAACGTATAGCCACGTATGTCTCCCGTACACTGACGGTTGAAGCTGCGGGAACCTTACTGGAAGCAATTAGCTGTGAGGAAGTACATGATGCGATCGCAAAGGATGCGTTGAATCGGTCCCCAGGCATTGATGGACTTCCTGCTGAATTTTATCGAGAATTTCGCAACGAAATGGCACCGCGATGGACGGAAACATTTCCGAGATGTTAAATTTCGATGCACCTATTCCACCGGCTTTTATGGAAGGCCTCTTGGTGCCAGTACATAAACCGAAGCCAGGAATTACGGTCACACATTATCGCCCCATCACCCAGCTTAATGCCGACTATAAGATCTTTGCACGGTTGCTCGCGTCCCGATGTCGTATGTTAATTCGTAGCGTTCTCTCTCCGGAACAGGCGACACCGGGTGGATCGGTGAATGTGCAAACAGCTACTGGCGAATGCCGTGATGTGATAGCGCTGGCGGAGGAGTGCCGGCTTAAAGCGGCGATGGTGGCGGTTGATTTTGACAGTGCTTTTGATAAGGTGCGCCACAACTATCTGTACGCTGTACTGGAACAAATGGGATTTCCAGACCGTTTTACTGGTCTCATTAGAAGGATTTACGGGGGCGCACAATCCTTGGTACAGATTAATGGGCGTATAGCAGGGCCCATTCAAATTCGACGATCCATTCGCCAGGGCTGCCCTCTTTCGATGCTGCTGCGCGACTGCTTCGGTCGCAGGTTCGAATCCTGCCTCGGGCATGGATGTGTGGATGTCCTTAGGTTAGTTAGGTTTAAGTATTTCTAAGTTCTAGGGGACTGATGACCATGGATGTTAAGTCCCATAGTGCTCAGAGCCATTTGAACCATTTTCGATGCTGCTGTTCGCGATAGCGTTGGAACCATTAATTGGGAGGCTAACAAATTCTCTTTCTGGGTTAGAACTGCGGGGCTACACCTTCAAATGTCGTGCCTATGCGGACGACCTCCTGCTACTCGTTCGTTCTGAGGAAGAGGTGAAGACGGTCCTTGAACTGTTGTTGGACCACAGTGTGACGGCGGGTAGTGCAGTTAACATGAACAAATCGGCGGCAATGCCGGTTGGAAGGGACCTTACGCCGGAGGAAATCAGTCCGTTTCCTTATGTGCAACGATTCCGCTATCTCGGCATAGACTTTACCTCATCTGTAAAAAATACTGCGGCAGTTAACTACCGACGTATTTTACAGACAACACGTACCATGGTCCGACAACATCTCCTACGGCGCCTTGATCCTTTGCAGCGAGTCGAATATCTGAACACTTATGTAGTTTCTCGAATGGTGCATATTTCGCAGATCCTGCTCCTACCACTCACGCTCGGACGTCGACTTCAATCAGCACTAGGCTATTTTGTGATGATTGGATCGCCCCTCAAGGTGCGATACGAAACGCTCACGCTCCCTATGGACAAGGGGGGACTCGGACTTACGAATGTTCACTGCCGAGCGACGGCGCTCTTTCTAGCCACTATGTACAAGCAATGGCGTAGCGAGCGTGATTCCCTTACATCCCGCCTACTGGATCTCCTAGTTCCAGCGTCCCTCACACCTCCGGTGGCGGTGGGCAACATTACGTCACATTTTGCGCATGTATCAACATTTATCGTGGAACTTAGTTATATCAGAGACGAGCTTCCGCGCACGAGACCACCATGCGCGAAGGATTTTTATGTTTGGCTGCTACGACAGATCAGTTGTAATGTCATTGAACTCAAACACCCCAAGTTGCATCGGCCGAAGATTTGGAGACATGTGCACCAAAAATTCCTTCCTACCTTCGTTCGGGCACTGTGGTTCTCTGTCACCTGTGGCAAGTTCAACACCAACCAACGACTCCATGCAATTGGACTAGTGGACACTCCACTATGCCCGAAATGTCGCTAAGTGGATGACGACCATCACCGCTTAACTTGTATCGCGGTGGAGGACGTATGGCTCCTAGGAAGACAAATGGTGGCTTGCTACCTCCGTGTGACCCCGCAACATATTACACCTGCTTCCTTCTTACATCCGGAGAGTGACTACTTTCCGGCGACTAAATCACACTCGATCATCTGGGTCAAGGGTTGGACGATCGCGTACCTCTATGGGGATGCTGCCATGTTGCGACTCGACTTTTGGTATTTCTTGCGGCAAGCCCACAATGAAGTTCATAGATGGTCACACTATCGGAAAACCTTTGCCAACTATCTTCAGGCAGTCTTCCTCGACCCCCCACGCAGTTGGGATGTGCCGGGTGCAGTCGGTGTGCACATTTGACAGCTGATAATGACCCTCACGCTTCTCTCACCGCTCCATATATAATGCACATACTATACCATGAAATGATCTACATGTTCCTTTTAACAAAGTGATCTTTATGGAAAATAAATCAATATATAAATAAAAACAACATCCCTGTATCCCTGTTCCTTTACATTTGTGATTTGTTTTACAATGATTTTGTTTTTTTTTGTTTTTGCAGAGGATGCACTTCATTTTGTGTTTGTGAACTGCCTAAATTTGTATAAAAAAAAAATTGGTAGAGCACTTGTCCGCGAAGGGCAAAGGTCCCGAGTTCGAGTCTCGGTCTGGCACACAGTTTTACTCTGCCAGGAAGTTTCATGTCAGCGCACACTCCGCTGCAGAGTGAAAATCTCATTCTGGAAATATCCCCTAGGCTGTGGCTAAGCCATGTCTCCGCAATATCCTTTCTTTCAGGAGTGCTAGTCCTGCTTGGTTCGCAGGAGAGCTTCTGTAAAATTTGGAAGGTAGGAGACGAGGTACTGGCGGAACTAAAGCTGCGAGGACCGGGCGTGAGTCGTGCTTGGGTAGCTCACTTGGTAGAGCACTTGCCTGCGAATGGCAAAGGTCCCGAGTTCGAGTCTCGGTCTGGCACACAGTTTTAAACTGCCAGGAAGTTTCAGTTTTATACCTTTCTGACTTGTGCACGAGTCTTCTGTAACAACAAATTGTTGGGAAGTAAACAAAGGTTTCAACTATCTTCGAAATGCCTATGACCCATCTTGCCCACATACCTCTACCAGGGTGTCCTGGCATCCCTACACATCTATGAGATGTTTCACTGGATACTACAGAGTCAGACAAACAATGGAATACCGTACATGAGATGTTTCCTGACAGGTTGAAGCCGGTTGACTGGGTCTCTGACCCACAGCCTTGTCTTTCTCGCTCTGACACACAATTTTAATCAGTTAGGAAGTTCTAAAACAGCGCATACCCATTAAAAGTGAAATACTCTTGCTGGAAATAGCCGTTAGGCTACACTATGCCACACAACGTTTCTTACAGGAGAGCTAGTCCTGCAAGGTATTCAGGGAGTTTACGGTGCTGTTTGTAACGTAGAAGACCCCGGTCCTGGCATAAATGAAGCAATGGGGGCGTGCCGGCGAGAGCATTGTTCGTGAAAGATAAAGTGCCGAGCTGGAATCCTGGTTGGGTGCACCGTGAAAATTTTATCTAAGAAGAGATTGTTTGAAGGCACGAAGGAGACTGTTGGAACATGTCGGTCTGTGAGCGTCTCTTACAAAAATTTCAGGAGGAGGAATGTTTGTTTCTGCATCACTTTGTTGCCTTCAATTAAAAGTGGGTGTGTCATTAATCGAGTCCAGATTTTCATGCACTGTCAAATTGTGCATGCATTCGTACAGTATCACATTATGAAACAAACACAATGAGGTAGGGAAAAAATAAAAATTCAGTTCAATATTTATGTCTATTTTCTTCTAAAACGGTTCACAGCAACCAATTTCACCTAATTTTCTTCACTTAGACCCATGCGTTTGTAGTAAGAGAGATCAGTTTTTGTTAGTGGAAGATAACCCTTCTACGTCACAAGGATTGACAGGTGCATGCCTTAATGAAGAATTTTCGGAAAAGTCAGATCAAGTTGAAATGTCTCTCTCTCTCTCTCTCTCTCTCTCTCTCTCTCTCTCTCTCTCTCTTTTTTTTTACGGTAGTGTAAAGTGAGAAGCAGTGTTTGATCAGGTAACTTCGTTCATCTTATCTTCTGTCTTCTGCTGAAATATGCACTTCTCCATAGCATGATTACAAAGTTTTTTCAATTTTTAAAATAATTGGAGAGTCTACCAGTCACCTGTGGCCTCAAACTTCGTTGCTGCCGCAGACGAACGCCCAAGATTCGATTTGATGTAAATCGAGTTTTGTTTCAGACCTATCTTTTTTAATTCCACTTCTTTTATGCAGGCTGCATTAGTGGCTTCGAAAGTGTCTATGACTCAAAACCCGTACAAAAAAAAAGTGGTAGTATCTCAAGGCTTTTCAATAGAATGGAGCAGGCAGATGTTAAATTCAACAAATTCGAGATAATTTATGGTCTCCTACCGACTACATCAAAATTATCACGGTAAAAGATGGCAGCAATTATGCATGTACTCCATCTGGTTGAAATACATGGGCTATAGTGGTAAAGCTAAATCCGACAGAATATCTCTGATATCTGACTCGAACAAGTGCTTTCAAGAATCCCTGCAATAGGAAAAAAGTCTGTGTATGACTCAATTAAGGCTGTCAGGATTATCAAACTTCTGTGTTTTGTATGTTTATTTATCTTGTTTGTGGACGATAACAGCGTATTCAAATTGTCATATTTCAGACGTCCATCTAACACATGGACTAAACACGTAATCGTGCCCAGGTTAATTGCTTTCCCGGCCTCGCGTAACAAAAATGGGACTGTTTTTTCTTTAAATTTACTGACATGGAGTATATAGACTTCTACATGCAGCTACCGAGCAGAAGTAAGGCAATTGAGAGCATTATTATGTTAACAGACAGTAACAAAATTCATAAAATTACACATGTTCTGCCCTTACGGCGGAATAAAAAATGCTGTTATACAAGTTATCGCAATATATGCACTGAGGCCAGAAAAATGATGTAATAGAAAAACGATATAATATACATTATAAATGTTTGAATTCATTCATTTATAGCGATGAAATCTTCGAAATATGCTTTTATATCCGAAACGGCAAAAACATGCAGACATGCCCGCAATAAGCATTTGCATGGAAATCAGGGCTCTGAATCAAAAGAAACAAGCAGGGAGTAGAGAAAGAAAGTAGACCCCGAACCTATGAAAACCAAATCATGGCTGTCAGTTGGCAAGTTTATGGAAACTGATTATTTCGACGTTGTGGTTTCTTGCGTATCTAATTTTTAGACGGATGTTAGACAATAAACGCTGCACACTACTACGAGAGGTTCCTTTGAATTGGCACAGCCGATTTCCTTTCCCATTCTTCCCCGATTATGGTTACGCTCAGCCTCTAATGGTCACGCCCTTCTTCCAGTTCTGTCACGGAATTTGTGTGTTGGATCCCAGGAGATTTATCAGTGTATGTTGTGTTGTTTACAATTGTTTTGAGTTTTTTGTTTTGTTAGGACTGTTTGTGTCGTATTACATAGTGTTAGTGACGTACCTTCAAGCTTTCCATTGCTTCTTAAAGTAAGCTAAGATTTCCACTTAATTGCGCAATTATAGATTTGTTTTGTAGAGTTCAATGTTTCTTAGGGTTTTTTTATATAATGAAGTAATTTCTTGTTTTAACCACATTATTTCCGCCTTCCTTTACACATTTTGTGTATCAGATAACATAAAATTCAGAGTGATTTTTATACAGTCTGGGACTTGATTGTAGGTTAAATCCGTCGACCTTTATACTGACTTTTGTTTTTTTTATGGTTTCAGTGAGGCGTTTCGGTATTTATTGTAGAGTTTGCTCAGAAATGTCTGGTTAGGCGTAGAAAGCGCCGTCCTTTGGTTTTCGATGAACCATTAACATCCACTTTTGTAGAATAATCTATGGGGTTCGGTTCCTCCTGTTTATACAAAACCTCAAAGCTTCTCTTGTGTTACTTTTATTTGGTAAGAAAAGTAACATAAGAAGATTTCTGTAGTTTATATAAAAAGCCTTTGTAACGAAATCAATTGTTTTATATAGTGTAGTATTAAAAATTTTAGATGTTACTTAACTGCTCTTTCACAGAGAATGGAGAATCATTTTGAGAGCTACAATTCGTCCTGTAAACCTGAATTCTTAAGCACTGTATTTTTACTAAAAATCAAAAATTCTGTTAGAGATTGAAGTCCTCTTGGAGTAAAAAATGTGTCATTTTTAACTGAAAATCTTCTTTATATGTAAGTTCTTTTTGAAATCTAACCAGCAATAATCCCTATATTCTGTGTTAGAACTACGTGTATTTAATTCTGGAATTTGTTTCGTTACTTGTCGCTTCAACAGCCAATACTGTAGGAGAAGGTAATCTAGGAACTCTTCCATGATGGTTGTTGGTCTTCGCAGGGTAATTTGAGAAATGTGAGCAGATTCTGTTGTAGCTGTTGTGTTTTCTCACCGAAAATTGCCCCCCACGCACGGCGCAGCAATTATGGGCTAGACGTCACACGAATGTTTTAATTTCGTTGATGATGATGCGGCCTCATTCCGTGTTTAGTGCCGCATTCGCCTCCGGACGTGCTGCCGTGGTTTTGCCCGTGGCCCGTCTGTCAGAGCAGAAACGCACAGAGTTATGGGCTTACAGAGTTACGTTTCTGATTTACGACAGTCCGTAACTCAGGATGTGGCTGGCTCTGATGCTTTTTACTGGAGGGAGCCAGCTCACACGAGCGTTTTTCTGCTTCTTCCGTCGTGCACGTATTTCTTCACAAGGGCCGGCGTGGCACTTTGTGGATCTCTAACAACCTCAACAACAGTCTCTGTTGATCCATTGTGGAACTAGGACAGTGGCTCGTCAAATATTTGACAAAGAAATTCTCCAAACAGCCGTGCAAATTGAGAAGTTCTTTTACTTTATTTTCGAAGAATGAACTTGAAGGAAGCACTTGAGAATTCACGACATACAGAAACATATGGCCCCATTATGCCAATATCGATTATTTTTGAGAGATGCATATGGGGTCTGAAGATGGCATAATGACCTGACGAAACTGGTAGCGAAAATAAAATAAAAGAACTTCTCAATCTGCACGGCTGTTTGGTGAATTTCTTTGTTAGAAATCTCAACAATAAGCTCAGAGACGTTGCGAAGAGTTCATTTAAAATGTAGGTCGTAAAAAAATGTTGCAGAAGCAGTGACGAGCTCTACGGTGTATGGAATACGATAATTCTGCAGGCAAAGACAATCATCGGGAAAATCGCTTTTCTTGCCGACGACTTACGTAAACACTTCCACAAAATAAAAATAAAAACTGTGTTGACTTATAGCACTACAAAGTCGATACTCAAGTTATCTTCTCCCAAATCAAATTCATTAAACAATACTCAAGACGAACTCTCCACATTTTCTTTCTCATCATATATCACACCAACATAAATCTGTCTTCAAAACGCTCGTTTCATTTTGTCAGTAACCTACGTCACGAGACGTGTAGGTTCGTTCAAGACAGCATTATAGATTGTCCGATAAGGACAGATAAACTACCGATGATCCAATTTCTGAAGGAAACATTTAGTTATTAACAGTTCCTGAAACTTAAACATAATGTCGTACGACTTACGATTCACTTCAGAAACCGTTGCATGACTATAACACCAACGACGACAGGAAGATATGCATCACTCATTCGAAATACGACTACCAGAGTAAACATAATAGTTTAGAACATAAAAAGTGACGTTTGGGTGTAGATCCCTGAACCCTAATTCTACTGCCTTCTACTGAGTTAGGCGTTACGTTAAGCATTGAGCCTGGTTTGTGCTACTTGCGGAAGCGCGCAAGACTTGGGCTAGTAGTAGGCATATTCTTCTACTTAATCGATTTATATCTATCCATAGTCACTCCTAGGATTAGCGAAGTCTATCGGTATTACGTCTTTCAGAGACCACTCAATCAATTACCATCACTGTAATTTTCAATTTATATTCTGTTTCTGCTTCAGTCGCTATTTATTTACGTTCAGTTTTCATACAGTAATCACCTGATGCCTTTCCTCCCGTTTTACATTTTGGACTGCCCTTGTGGCAAGCACACCTGCTGTACATTTGACAGCCAGTTGTGGTATCACACCGACCACAATGTCTGCCCATTTAGTGTTTCCGACGATAAATTTATTGCTCTCATTCATATCTATGGTTTATGAGTAAGGATACTTCTGTAGGTAGAGAAAGCTTGATCTTCGTGTCAGTCTGTCACTTACAGTACTATAGATTAGAATAAGAATAGTAAAAAACTTTCATCTAAGCTGTTAAGTAAGACAGAAGCACGCATGTGTTTGACAATTACTTGCCGTACTGGTCGGCATAAGGAACAACACAGCAATGGAGCGACAAGGTATGGGAACTATCTTGCATTATGAGTAAAATATTACGGCGATTAATTTTATAATGGACAGGAGGGAAGCCAGAACCGAAAATACTACAAGAGAAGAGTCCTAAAGATTTCGTGAAACAGAGAATAACCGACGAAGAAGTCTTCAACAATACTGAGGAGAAAAGAATTCAGAAGAGGACAATCAAGAAGGGAAGAACTGAATTAATTTTATTTTTTTTCGTCGGTCTTCTGACTGGTTTAAAGCGGCCCGCCACGAATTCCTCTCCTGGGACAACCTCTTCATCCCAGAGTAGAACTTGCAACTTACGACCTCAATTACTTGCGCTGGATGTATTTCAACCCCTGTCTTCCTCTACAGTTTTTACCCTCTTCAGCTCCCTCTAGTACCACGGAAGCTATTCCCTGATGTCTTAACAGATGTCTTATCATCCTGTCCTTCTCCATGCCAGTATTTTCCACATGCTCCTTTCTGCTCCGATTCTGCGCAGAACTTTCTCATTCCTAGACTTATCAATCCTGCTAATTTTCAACATTCGTCTGAAGCACCACATCTCAAATGCTTCGATTCTCTTATGTTCGGGTTTTCTCACAGTCCATGTTTCACTACCATACAATGCTCTGCTCCAAACGTACACTCTCAGAAATATCTTCCTCAAATTAAGGCCTTTGTTTGATACTAATAATTTCTCTTGGCCAGGAATGCCCTTTTTGCCAGTGCTAGTCTGCTTCTGATGTCCTCCTTGCTCCGTCAGTCATTGGCTATTTTGCTGCCTAGGTAGTAGAATTCCTTAACATCATCTACTCCGTGACCATCAGTCATGATGTTATGTTACTCACTGTTCTCATTTATGCTACTTCTCATTACTTTCGTCTTTCTTCGACTTACTCTCGATTCATGTTCTTTACTCATTAGACTGTTCATTACATTCAGCAGATCCTGTAATTCCTCTTCACTTTCATTCAGGATAGCAATGTCATCAGCGAATCTTATCATTGATAATTTTAATTCCATTCCCCAACCTTTCTTTTAATTTTATCACTGCTTAATCGATGTACAGATTGAACAGTAGGGGAGAAAGAATACATCCCTGTCTTACACCCTTTTTAACCCGAGAACTTCGTACTTGATGGTCCACTCTTATTATTTCCTCTTGACTCTTTTACGTAATATATATTACCCGTCTCTTCCTATAGCTTACTCATATTTTCCTCAGAATTTCGAACATCTTGCACCATTTTACATTGTCGAACTCTTTTTCCAGGTCGACAAATCCTATGAACGTGTCTTGATTTTTCTTTAGTATTGCTTGTATTATCAACAGCAACGTCAGAATCGTCTCTCTGGTGCCTATACCTTTCTTAAAGCTAAACTGACCGTCATCTAAGACATCCTCAATTTTCTTTTTCACTCTCCTGTATATTATTCTTGTCAGCACCTTGGATGCATGAGCTGTTAAGGTGGTTGTGCGATAATTCTAGCACTTGTCAGCTCTTGCATCCTTCAGAATTGTGTAGATGATATTTTTCCGAAAATGAGATGGTATGTCGCTAGACTCATACATTCTACACACCAAAGTGAATAGTCCTTTTGTTGCCACTTCCCCCAATGAGTTTAGAATGTTACCTGTCTCTTCTGCTTTATTTGATATTACGTCCTCCAAAGCTCTTTTAAATTCTGATTCTAATACTGGATCCCTTACCTCTTCTAAATCGACTCCTGTTTCTTTTTCTACCACATCAAACAAATCTTCCCACTCATACAGGCCTTCAATGCACTCTTTCCAGCTATCCGCTCTCTCCTCTGTATTTAACAGTAGAATTCCCGCTGCATTCTTAATTTTACCACCCTTGCTGTTGATTCCAACGAGGGCTGTTTTGACATTCCTACATGCTGAGCCACTTCGTATTAGCTTCCCTGCACTTCATTCCTCAGCGACTTGTTTTTCTGTATTCCTGAATTCCCGTGAACAACTTTGTACTTCTTTCTTTCATCGATCAGCTGTAGTACTTCTTCTGTTACCCATGGTTTCTTCGCAGTTACCTTCTTTGTACCACTGTTTTTCTTTGCATCTTCCGTGATAGTTCTTTTTAGTGAACTTCAAGCGTATCTCGTCATTCCTTAGTACTTCCGTATCCCACTTCTTTGCGTATTGATTCTTCCTGACTAATCTCTTAAACTTCAGCCTAAATCTTCCCGTATCACCCAGCCTTTCCCAAGTACATCTCTTCCTCTTGTGATTCTTGAACAGAATATTCGTAACTACTAGCTGAAATTATTACAGAACTCAATTATTCTTTCTCCTCTCTCATTCTTTGTCCCAAGCCCAAGTTCTGCTGCAATCTTTTCTTCTGCTCTTTTCCCTACAATTGCATTCCAGTGCCCCATGACTATTAGATTTTCGAATGTTGGGCTCCATAAGGTTCCCATTATGTGCAGCGACCGTTAAATATAAAATTATAAAGATTGTAGCAACCAGTCGCGGCAACATAATTTATTTATCTTGTTGCAAATCGATTTCGACTGATATCGTCATCATCGGTGCATTTTTCTAACCGACACATGCCATAAGTAGAAGTACTGCCCTTCATGATAGAAATCTGCCAAGGACAGTACTTCTACTTATGGCATGTGTCGGTTAGAAAAATGCACCGATGATGATATCAGTCGAAATCGATTTGCAACAAGATAAATAAATTATGTTTCCGCGACTGGTTGCTACAATCTTTATAATTTTATTAGAGTTTCATATCCCTTTAAGTGCTGTATTACCCTTTCAACATCCTCATATACTTTCTCTATCTCTTCGTCTTCAGTTTGCGACGTCGGCATGTATACCTAAACTGTCGTTGTCGATGTTGGTTTGCTGTCGATTCTGATAAGAACAACCCTATCACTGAACTGTTTATAGTAAAACACTCTGCCTTTCTATTTATAACGAATCATATTCCCATTATACCATTTTCTGCTGCTGTTGATATTACCCTACACTCATCTGACCAGATATCCCTTGTCTTCTTTCCACTTCACTTCACTGACCCCTACTATATCTAGATTGAGCCTTTGCATTTCCCTTTTCAGATTTTCTGGATTCCCTACCACGTTCAAGCTTCTGACATTCCACGCCCCGACTTGTAGAACGTTATCCTTTCGTTGCTTATTCAACCTTTTTCTCATGGTAACCTCCCCCTTGGCAGTTCCCTCCCGGAGACCCGAAGGGGGGACTATTCCGGAGTCTTTTGCCTATGGAGAGATCATTATGACATTTTTTTCCCCTACAGGCCACATGTCCTGTGGATTCACGTTGTGTGTCTTTAGTGCAGGGGTTTATATTGCTTTCTGCATCCTCATACGTTGATCATTGCTGATTCTTCCGCATTGAGGGACAGTTTTCCACCCCAAGGACAAGAGAGTGCCCTGAACCTCTGTCCGCTCCTCCGCCTTCTTTGACAAGGCTGTTGGCAGAATAAGGGTGACTTCTTATGCCGGAAGTTTTCGGCCACCAATTAATAGCAGGAAAATGTGTGAGAAGAATGCACGAGGAAGATGACCAAGACTTCATTGCATCAGAAAGATGATAAAAGCAATTTATGATAATGACAACATACGCGGAAATATAACCTGCCGGAAAAACTACTGCACCTGGAAAGACGACGTCGATTTTGGTCCTATGACGGCAAATGCCACCTGGGGGACATTAGATGTACTGATAATGATTTCAACGTCGTCCGCCAACAGATAGCGCAGTAGCTTAGCTACCTGAGCGTTTTCTGAGCCTACTCTTTAATAGGGAATGCTCACAGCCAGAAGGCTGAGTGTGCTGCAAACGTGTGAAGCAAGCAGGCAACCATGTTAGAGATGCACTCGTGCTTCCTGCAGGCAACTGAGGGAGTTCGAAAGTGTCAAATTGTGGTCTTTCGAGTGACGGGATGGTCCTTTAGGAGAACTGCCACACGAGAGGGTCGTGCTGCGTATGTTGTGCAACGATGCTGGTATCATTGGTCACATGAGCAGTCTCACAACTGTAGGCGAAGTTCTGGAAGTCCGAGCGGCATAGATGTCCATCAGGTTGGTCGTGCTGTAAGAGCAGCGGTGACAGATCGTACAGCTGCCGCAGCACAGATATAAGGGCTTGTGAGCTCACACTTTCCACACGAACAGTAGCAAGCCGGTTATAAGCAGTGAGACTATGGGCAAGCACACCTCTATCCTACCACAACATCGACGTGCATGGCTCAACTGGCGTCGTCAGAGGATCACTTGGAAGATGGAATGGCGAGCAATGGTCTTCAGTAATGAAAGCACCTCCTGCCTGCACGCAAGTGATGGTCGTTTGCGCGTACTACGTAGACCTTGTGAGCGATGCCTCGTAGAGTGCATTCGTCCAAGACATAGGCCCCACCCAGGTCTTATGGTCTATGGTGCCATAACTCCCGCTCACCATTGCTGTTTCTGGAGGGGACGCTAATATTCGCTCGACACGTGCAGAATTTTGTTAACCTCTTCTTTTGCCTTCCTTGCAAAAGGATGATGACGTAATGCTCGCCCAAACACTGCCCGTGAAACTCAACGTGCTCCGCAATGCCTGCAGCAACTTAACTGTGGCACGACCTCCGGACTTGTCCCCAATTGAGCACGTATGGGATATGATGTGATGAAAAGTGACTCATGCGGTTCGTCAACCAACAAGTCTTACAGAACTAAGTGAACACGTCGCACAGGCATGGCATAACGTATCTTAGGACAGTACTCGCCACCTGTACTATAGATTGGATGCCAGAGTGAAGCCTGTGAAAAACTCTGACGTTATTTAATTTGCAAGCAGCTAAGCAAAACTGAACGAACTCAGACAGTTCTCTCTTTACTTACTCTGATCATCACTAAACTGACACACAATATTTTTAGTGCAACGCAATCTGACTTTCAATAATCCCTACAAAAGAATGGCCCTGACTAACAATAACCTACACCTTTCATGAATCACTTACCTCACAAAAATCTTCGTTACTCGATCTACTGCAATACAGCGAGCGCCAATATTGCCAGCTAAATAAAAGATTCTAACTATTGAAGGCACTAACTACTGATAGGCATAGTTAGCAAATGAAAGATTTTGATAGAGAACAAACAATGTATTTACCTTAATAGTGTTCCAAAGTCATAATATATATGACATCCAGTCTTACAAACTTCCTTTTTCTGACGGACACACGTCCAAATCTTCCGCTCTCAAAATTCTGCCGTCTCTCCCCACATCCACCATTGCTGGTGGCCCACCTCCAACTGTGCAACGCTCCACGCTGTTCACATCCAACTGCCCAATGCTTCACTAACGAATATTCCAGCAATGAGTCCAACCAGCCACTGACTGCACAAAGCGCAGTCAGCGATTTTCATACAGAGCACTACGTGGCGTTACCAACATAAAAATCTAAACAGCCTACTTACACCTATTAAGGCTACATCCCATACTAATACGGGTTTTTCAGCATGGGTCGATACCTCGTACCTCAGAACGGTTTGTGCAATTAATCCGTAAATAAAATCATTTCATGTACTCCAAATCCATTGTTGCAACGATGAATCTTGAGTGAATTGGAAACCTGTGAAATAGTGTACTAATTACATATTTCTAACGTTTCATCCGATCGAAACACATCACATTTAATGAGCATACCAAAAAATTGCAAATCGTGGTGGAAAACAGAACAAAATCCACATGATGATACGCCATACAATGCAGAGTAATGAATATTGGCAGAAAGTAATGTAATCTGAACAGTGCATCATCATCTTCCTATCAAGCACGGAAGAGTAAGGTATGGTGGGCGGCTAAATATATGCGCTAGTTGCCTTGTTCCTTAGTTACACCTGTGTGATGCGCAGTGTTGTGGTACTTCCCAAGCAGAGATAAACAGTTGCAGCACAGTCACGTTGTGGATATTGTACAAATGAGAAAGGTACTGACGGAATTGAAAGTGTTTGGGTAGGCAGTGGGTAGTGCCTGGATAACTCAACCATTAACAGCGTTGCCCACGAAAAGCGAGGTTCGGTTTCGAGTGGCAGTTTTAGCCTGCCTCAAAGTTTGATTCCCCAAATGCATCTTACGCCGTATGTACAGACATACACCATGTAGACTTCAATTCGGTAGGAAAACGCTCCAAATGCCCATCTTAGGATCCTGATTTAGGTTCTTGGTGCCGGCCGGTGTGGCTGAGCGGTTCTAGGCGCTTCAGCCTGGAACCGCGCGACCGCTACGGTCGCAAGTTCGAATCCTGCCTCGGGCAGGGATGTGCGTGATGTCCTTCGGTTAGTTAGGTTTAAGTAGTTCTAAGTTCTAAGGGACTGATGATCTCAGATGTTAAGTCCCATAGTGCTCAGAGCCATTTGAACCATTTTTTAGGTTGTTGGTGCTTTTTTTCCAAAATAATTTCAGTTGCTTAAATGTGTAACCGTCATATTTTATCCCCATCCCACTGCAGCTGAACAAATAAGCCAGTGTAATTATTAAGGCTTTCGAAGTGGAATATTCTTACTCTGGCAGTTGTGTCCATGCATGCACTCAGTTGAACTCTGTTGAACATCTGTGTAACAAAAATTTACTCTGGTTCCAAAATACGAATTGAATGAACTCATTTCACCACAACAAAAGCAGTTTTGGGCATATTGGTTCCAGTCAACCTGAGGTACGAAAAAGAGATTTTCAGCACACTACAGTATGCACGTTGGTAAGTATTTATCTCAATATTTAATATTCAGCGCTAATATTTAATAAATGTTTAAAAACAGCGGAAGAACGTATTCGATAGGTGACATTAGGAAAATAAGCGAATAATGAATATTGATACTGCAGGTACGAAGACAGCAAAAGAAAAGAAAATCTCAAACGGAACAATCAGTCTTAAAAGGAACCGGGATTTTGAAGTCCTGAGAAAGGATGACGCGCATTTGAAGTTGGCTAAAGATGTTGATACCGCGCTAAGAAATACCACAATAGGCAGTTCAGTTGAAGAGGACTGGACATCTCTAAGAAGAGCTACCGCAGATGTTGGAAAGTCATAAGTACTAGGAATGTAGCTGAGAAGAAACCTTGGGCAACAGAAGAAATACTTATATTGATCTACGAAACAAGGAAGTACAAAAATATTCAGGGAAAGACAGAATACAGCATTATAAATTCAAATGGTTCAAATGGCTCTGAGCACTATGGGGCTTAACTTCTGAGGTCATCAGTCCCCTAGAACTTAAAACTACTTAAACCTAACTAACCTAAGGACATCACACACATCCATGCCCAAGGAAGGATTCGAACCTGTGACCGTAGCGGTCGCGCTGTCCCAGACTGTAGCGCCTAGAACCGCTCGGCACAGCATTATAAATCACGTAGCAATGAAATAAACAGGAAATGCAGGGAAGCCAAAATGAAAGGTTGCAGGAAAAAAATGTGAAGAAATAAAAAAAGAAATGACCATCGGAAGAAATGATTCAAGTCAAAACAACCTTCTATGAAATCAAAAATAAGGGCGGAAACGATGAAAGTGTGACGGCAATTCCACTGTTAGCCGGCCGCTGTGGCTGAGCGGTTCTAGGCGCTCCAGACTGGAACCGCGCACCGCTACGAACGCAGGCTCGAATCCTGCCTCGGGCATGGATGTGTGTGATGTCCTTAGTTTAGTTAGGTTTAAGTAGTTCTAAGATCTAGGGGACTGATGACCTCAGATGTTAAGTCCCATAGTGCTCAGAGCCACTTGAACAATCAGATGAGAGAGTGGATAGGAGTAAACAGTACAATGAAGGCCACTATGAGGGGGAGGAATTATCCGACTACGTGATAGAAGACTAAATTAGACTCGTTATGAAAGACTTAGTGGATCTAGAGCCAGAATTTAGAAGAGCTGTGGAAGACTTAAGATCAAATAAGGCAGAAGCAAATTTCTAAAATCATCTATTCAATTTGGTGTGTAGAATCTATGAGAGTGGCGACATATCATCACACTTTAGGAAAAATATTGCCCACACTGTTCTCAAGATAGCAAGAACAGATGAATGCGAGAACTGTCGCAAATCAGCGTAACAACTCATGCATCCAAATTACTGACAAGAATAATATACAGAATAGTCGAAAGGAAAACTGACAATCCGTCAGATGAAGATCAGTTTGGCTTTAGCAAAGGTAAGAGGAGCTTGATGATGGAAGCGAGACTTAAGAGTAAATAAAGAGACGTTCATAAGAAAAATGGTGCAAGATGTTCGAAATTCTGAGAAAAAGAAGAGTAAGCTATGGGGAAAGGCGAGTAATACACAATACGTACAAGAACCAAGAGGAAACAGTAAGACTGGAAGACCAAGACTGAATAGCTCGGGTTAAAAGGGACGTAAGACACGGATGCAATTTTTCGACCCTACTGTTCACTCTAAGAAACAATTATGGAAATAAAAAAAGGTTCAAAAGTGGGATGAAAATTCAAGGTGACAGAATATCAGTGATAAGATACGTTGACGACATTGCTGTCCTCGCTGAAGATGAAGAAGAATTACGGGATCTGTTGAATGAATTTTAAAGTCTGGTGAGTACAGAATGGATTGAGAGTAAACTGAAGAAAGACGAAAGTAGTGAGAAGTGACAGAAATAAGAATAGCGAGAAATTTAAGACCAAAATTGGTGGTTAAGAAGTAGACGAAGTTAAGGAATCCTGCTACCTTGGAAGCAAAATAACCCATGACGGATGGAACAAGGAGGACATAAAAGCAAAATAGCACCGCCAAAAAGGACATTCCTAGCTAAGAGAAGTCTACTAGTATCAGGTCTTAATTATAGGAAGAGGTTTCTGAGAACGTACTTTTGGAACACAGCATTGTATGGTAGTGTAGCGTGGGTTGTGGGAAAACCGGAACAGAAGTGAATCGGAGGATCCGAGATATTGTGCTATAGAAGAATGTTGAAAATTAGGTGGACTGATAGGATAAGGAATGAGGTTCTCCACGCAATCTGCGAAGAAAGGAACATATGGAAAACACTGACAAGAAGAGATGGTAGGTGACGTGTTAGGACATCAAAGAATAACTAGAGGGAGCTATAGAGAGTAAAAACTGTAGAGGGAGACAGAGATTGGAATACGTCCAACAAATAATTGGGAACGTACGTTGCAAGCGCCACTCTGAGGTGAAGAACTTGGCACAGAAGAGGAATTCGTTGCGGGTCCCATCAAACAAGTCAGAAGACCGATGACTCGGAAGAAAAGCCAGTCCTACCCATCGATTTTATACCTAGAGTGGAGGCCACGAATGCAGCGACATACTCTTCACAGACTACGACACGGCGGACAAAACAAACTGAGCGGATTGTGGTTTTTTGAGACAGAGCTCGACCTCTTTCTACCACGACGAGAGATTTGCTTCTGCAAAACGAAAGTTAGCAACAGTCGTTCTTCTCGAGTACCATTCGAGACTGCAACATAAAGCTAGAGAAGTGACAATATTACCCAAAGTGTGTAAGGTGTCAGGCAAATCTAACACCTTCCATGAAAACCCTGACTTGATAAGCAAATCCAGTAGTATGTCACATAGCTCCGAATAAATCGTGACATTGAATTAACCAAAGTAATACGAGTAACGAGTGAGCAAATGGAATACCACAGACTAACACAAGAATGCCTAAATGCATGTCATACCTTCCCACCGTGAGACAGACGCAGTTCCGAGGAAAGACACGAGAACAGAAGCCGAGAGCAGAACCGTGTTAAGCTGGAAGGCCCTACGATAAGGGACGGACACCCACGTGGCCAGCTAACCGCTAGGACCACACCCCAGCCGCAAGTTTTAGCGTGAGACTTTTTCGCGTCTCTCTTACGTCAGGACCACCCCCCAGCCCATGTTAAAAGCTAGAACCCTCCAGAAGAACAGTATAGATCTTACGATAACACAAAAAGGGCCACCCCAGCTGCAAGTTTTAGCGTGAGACTTTTTCGCGTTGCAAACTTTATAAACATTGCCCCACCACGAAAAGTATAACGTTTCTCATTGGATAGACAAAATTTTTGTAGGTGGAGCTTAAGGTTGGCATTGAGACCCTGATTGGTCAGATGAAAACACAGCCAGATAGTTTTTTTAAACCAACTTCGGTAAATTATAGTCAGGAGAAGATAGGGGAGAGTTGCTTCCGAGACGACGAGGTGAGCGGAGCTGTGCTGTCCGCCGCCCCCTGAGGAACACCGACAAGGTAATGAACGCACGCGATGCCGCATAACAGCGCATAAAGCTTCACTCAGAACTGCAGAAGTCTCATCTGTTACATCCCCGTTTTGCGTAATACTAGTGTCGATCGTCAATTAATGCTCATGGTATTCACATTTGCTACGTAAGTTAAAATCTGAAACGTGATGATTTTTCTGTTATATAATTATTGAGAAGCCACATCAGCCACTGTAATTTACGACAAGTTAGATAAGTAATTAAAGATAATTGAGGGTCTCATTTTGATAGTTTTCTCTCTTGTGAAACTTAATTTAAACATAGATTATAGATGTGATATGGCATAGGTCATCCTTCCATCCATTGTAGAACTTGGAAACCCACTCAGGGAATATTCGTTCACATTTTTGTTGAACGCAGTTGGTTTTTACCATCCTGTATTAGAACATTTCCTTTTATCAGTAGTGCAATTTATAAACAATGTTTTGTGAGTAGAATAAAATTTCCAATGGTAAACTAAACTGCTTTTTCGACGTTATTTTACCAGCTAACTAAAAATAGGAAAGCCTTGAACCCCTTCCACTAAATTTAGTTAGTATTAAGATTCTTTTACAGGGAGTGCAGTGGAGCTGACGCTGAAATCATTAAGTATTTGGTTATATCATCGCTAGTCTCACTGAACTCTTCTGAACTCTACATGTCATGTGTGGTCTGGCGTCTCCTTACCAGCAACAGGTCCCAGGTTCAACCTAGTCAATTCCCTAAAAAACACGCTCAGAGTGTCGTTGCAAGAAAGTGGTAGGGAGACACGATATAGAACAAACAGACACCACACAGAATGTCAGAAAATGGCGACCCTGCCAGGATGGTAAAACACCATGATTGAAGGTCGACCACATGCCTAACTAGGTCAGAAAAATATCCTGTTGAAAAATTTTCGTAAAAAAAAAAGAAATTTTTGAACGTTATAAATAGTTGAAAACAATAGCTGCAGTGATGGATAGTGAGACATTCTAGCAGTGACAATAGCATAATTAAGTTACGAATTTTAAAAATTGTTAGAATTAAGTTTTCTCTCCAATGCAAGCGCACAGGTGGCGGATACATCGTTGACAAGTTGGTTCTGACCCAACAAGTAAGTGAATGGTTTGTCAAGTCGTGTGAACAAAAAGTTTATGAAACACGTGAGATCGTATGAGCACATGTTGACTCGAAGTAGGGCGCTTGAATTGCTTTTAAAACAGAAAATAAGGGATTCGGAAAGATTAACAATGGCAGATCGAGACCTTGAACGAATTGTGGTAGAGATCCATCATGAAAATGGACAGAGAATAGAGGACAGTACAACAGACGATGCAGTATCGCGAGAAATAGGACATATAACGCACCATAACGAGGATAATGTACGTCAAGGCATAGAAAACATAAGTCAGCATACGACAGAGGAGCAGGAAAGTGGAGAGACAGTCGATGAGGATTCTAACTTGCGTCTTGAATATGTAGAACCCATAGTACAAGTAACCAGAGCTCTCTCACCACAGAGTACAAGGAATGCGAGCAGAAACGTGTCACAGCACAGTTCAATGCAATCGGTTGCAAACCAACACTTGGGCGAAAACACAGAGCGTAGGACGTCGGAAGAAAACGCAATAGGACCCACCAATCTGGCAGAATTATTACAATTAATGACGGAAACCATGACAAGACAAAATAAAGAAATTGCGAACCAAATTAAAATTCAGAATGTAGAAATGACGAAACAAAATGCAGAAACCACGAGACAAATGCGTGCGATTAAAGAACAAAACAAAAAAATTCAGTTAGACCTAAGTCATATTGAAGACGAGGCAAAAGAATCTCGAGAAGTGGTAGGAAACTTAATAACAGGTCACAATCAATTGAGAACAGACATTGACAAGATACAAGCGGACGTACAAACATTGCGTAATGACATTCAGGACGAGATCAAAACATTATGTAACAACACCTAGGGAGAAGTCAAGAAACTAGAGAAACAGATAAACGTAATTACTAGACAAGCAGCAGGTACAGCGCGTGAAATTGTTGAAAATAGTGTGTTACACAAACGTATCACAAAAGCAGCGCTGAAAATATATGATAAACGCATCATCAAAACAGAAGCGCAAACGAAGCGACAATTTCAGAAATTGCGAACAGAGTTGTTGCAAACCATTGAAGAGCGTACCGAACAAAATCGAACAAGCACTGAGTCTGCAACCACATCCGTATCTGTAACAGCACCGGAAAAACTATCAGTTAACGAAGATATCATGCATTTTCGATGCCAATCACAGGCGGAAAGTAACATACGTGAAACCAGACAGCCTGCACCGCGTGTACGCGAAAGTTACAGTGGACAATATCCAATGGATCTACCACAACCGGAAAGAACGACGGGAGAAATGATCGGAAACAAGAGTGGCGAAGAATCACGAATTTCGTATGGAACTATGACGAAGTACGACAACGATCATTTCCTCACAGTCAGAAAATTTCAACACTTTCGAGAAGGAAACTCATTACATCCACGAAATTTTATTGATCAATTCCGAGTAGTATTACAAGAACACTGGACGCTAGCACACAAATTAGACTTTATATGTGCACACATGTCAGGAACAGTCGCAGAAACCATGCAGAATGTTGCAGCGACATGCCGATCGTACGAAGATTTCAGAGAGAAGTTTCTCTCACGATATTGGTCCAGCGAAGCACAGAACAGAGTGAAGTACGAATTATTACAGAACCCATATTTTGAAAATTCAGGAGAGAAGAGTCCCGTGAAATTTTTCGAATTAATGGCAAAGAAAAATCAATGCTTAGTTGTACCATACAGTGATGGAGAGTTGATTAAATTATGCGCAATGAAGCTACCATTGAAATACTAGCAATCATTAGTAGGTCGCGGAAGCAATGACGTCGAAGCATTTAAAGGTATTCTAAGGGAACTAGAGTTCATATTTTCGGAAGATGACGCAAGAAAAAGATGAAGCGCACGTGAAAACGAAAGCAAAAAGCAGTGGAATCCACAAGACACAGTACAAAGAAACAATAATTACGAACCATGTGATAAATTCGCACCAAGAAACGACAATAGATTTCAACAAAGAACCGGTTATGGATTTAGAAGAGAATATGGCAATAACTATAATTCACCCAGGAACGGCAACAACTATTACAGAGGTAATAACGACAACCGGAACGGGTACTGGAGAACAAAGAAACCATTATCAACAAGCTGAACAAGAAAAGAGAATACAGATAGAAGAGGTGGAGGTAAGACCACCAAACCCCGATAAACGTTCGAATTGACAGCTAAGCGCCCATGCCAAAGAGAATGACGCACCGACCCAGGACAATTGCAGCATCTTGAACAGAGAAGTAAAAATCTTATCACAAGAAGAGGAAAAGGAAGAAACAAAACCGCAGGGACCAAATGAAAACGAAGACAAGAAAATAACAATATAGTATTGGGACGAAATTAATTGGGAGAATACTGACGAGGAAGATGAATTACCAGAGGCATGCACAACGAATGTAGGAGGAAAGGACGAAATAATGAGTATTGCAGAGCTATTTGAGATGGAAACCAGGGAAAGCGAATTCAATGAGGATAATGCGCAGTCGACAGAAGTTGAAAATAAGTTACGAGTGGGCACACTACCCAACGTACATAATGAAGGAAGTAATGAAGCGATAATTAGAGCATTTAGATGCGATAATGTGGAAGTAGCGACGAAGAAGGAGAAGATAGACGAGGACGAGGAAAAAGTAGTGGATGTTGAAGAAAGCGTAAATGAAGGAAGAAATAGAGAAGAGGAAATAAAAGAGAGAGAAGTAGCAATCGAAGCTTATTCTACAGAAAGTTCGAATTCACAAGGGAAATTCCTAAAAAGACTCATGTATGATTCAGTGGAGGATTCGTTGATGCAAGAAGAAGAAGAAGAAGAAGAAGAACAGAACCAACCCTTTCAAATTCAACCAGTTGTGAAGGCCATGGTAAAGCATATCCCAGTCAATATTGTAATTGATAGCGGAAGTGAACTGACTGCGATCTCAGAAAATTTATTCACGCAGTGTAATGCCAATGAGGAATTGCCAGTTCTGAAAACACGTAAGATTAAAGTAAGAGGTCCTATTAGAAACAATGCTGCGGAAGTTACGAGACAAACAAGGTTAACTCTTTCGTGTCAAGGTCAAAAGATCGAAGCCAACTTCGTGATTATACCTAAATTAACCGTAGATTTGATTATAGGTGCAGATTTTTTAAATGAGAGATGAGCGGTAACAGATTTGGGGAAAGGTAGCGTAACATTCGGGAATGTCACACTTCTCTTTGAGCAAAAGCTAAAATTGGAAGAAATACCAGTTATAAACAAACAATTAAGAATGACGCGAGATGAAGAGGATGAAGGATTAGAATGGTATGCACAAAAGGGGGAATCGCCTCAACTCATGTTAGAAGTCCATAAAGAAATCGACGAAAAATTCCAAGAAGTTCAAGGTATTTCGGAACACAGTAAAAGAGAATTATAGGGTATTTTAAGAGATAAAGCAGAGGTATTTTTACCTAAGACTGGCAGTATTAAGCACTTTCAGTACAAGTTTGAAGTAAAACAGCACAAACCATTTAGAGTGCCACCCTATACAATCCCATTAAGCTACAGGAATAAAGTATTCCAGGAGATATCTAAAATGTTAGACGACGATATTACTGAACCAGCTACCTCCACATATAACAGCCTGCTCCATATTGCACAAAAACGAGATGGGAGCATCAGGTTAGTGCTTGATTCTAGATAGATCAACACAATCATAATCACTGAGACAGATCGCCCAGAAAAATTAGAGGAATTGATACAAAACTTCCACGGTGCTAAGATATTTTCATCAGTTGATTAACGGAATAGTTTCTGGCAAATAGAATTGGCCCCAGAATGTAGAAAATTTACAGCATTTATCGTATTCGGCAGATTTTACCAGTTTAAACGATTGCTATTTGGTTTAAACATATCATCAGCGGCGTTTATTAGGGGATTTAATACTATACTCAGTCCTGAAATTTTACAAAAAATTACTTGTTATGTTGATGATGTGATTATAGCAGCACCCTCTTGGAAACATCACAACGACGCATTAAATCAGTTTTTACAGATCATGAAAGAGCATGAGGTCACAGAAATATAACAAAATCCATATTTGGAAGGCGAGAGGTCAAATTTCTAGGACACATAATTTCCGAGAAAGGGGTAATGCCCGACCCAGAAAAACTAACGGCAGTCAAAGAATTCTGTACTCCATATAATAAGAAAACTCCCAGAGGATTTCTAGGTCTCACCGGATTCTGTAAAAAATTTATTTGGATCGACTCTCTCACAACACCACGCCTATGTGCATTGACTGGAAAAAACACGCCATGGGTGTGGGATCAACAAGCCAATGAAGAATTTTTAAAAGTGAAAATGCACTAACAACAGCACCGATTTTACCACATCCTGATCTAACACAAAATTTTTGTATGGCCACTGATAGCGCGAAAACAGGTTTAGGAGTTGTTTTATTCCAAGAATACGAACAGGCAGGGCTAAGATCATATAGAACAATTGCATTTGCCAGTCGGGTACTCACAAAAAGCGAGAAAAACTATTAAGTCACGGAGCTGGAAGCATTGACCATTGTATGGGGCTTCCAACGTTTTCGATACTTCCTATTCGGAAGAAAAACAAAAGTATACACTGACCACAAAGCATTAGAATTTCTGTTATCCGCCAAACTAACTCATGGGAGGTTAGCCAGATGAATGTTAATACTACAAGAATTTGACTTCACTATTACACACATACCAGGACCAGCGAATGTATTAGCAGATGCTTTATCACGATGTCCACAGGGTGCATCCAATAACATAGGTTTGGAAGCAGCAGAAGACCAGTTTACAATGTACTATATGAAAGAAGTACCTTTCCAAAACTACATTACGACACCATTGAAAAACATAGGCAAAGAACAGGACAAGGATCCCGAAATACTAGGAATCAAAGTGCAGAAGTAAGGATTTTCCAGACATTCGACAGCACTATCTCGTAAAAAACAATGTTTTATTTTTTAGACGAAATGTTGCAACGAATGAATGGTTAATTTATGTCCCAGATGAACTAATTAATAAGTACATATGGTATACAAATTTAAGTAATGGCCACTTTGGACCAAAGAAATGCTTTTTAAAAATAAAACAAACAAGCCACTTTCCTAATATGGAAAGACGAATTAGAACAGTATTGTTGTTGTTGTTGTGGTCTTCAGTCCTGAGACTGGTTTGATGCAGCTCTCCATGCTACTCTATCCTGTGCAAGCTTCTTCATCTCCCAGTACCTACTGCAACCTACATCCTTCTGAATCTGTTTAGTGTATTCATCTCTCGGTCTCCCTCTACGATTTTTACCCTCCAGGCTGCCCTCCAATACTAAATTGGTGATCCCTTGATGCCTCAGAACATGTCCTACCAACCGATCCCTTCTTCTAGTCAAGTTGTGCCACAAACTTCTCTTCTCCCCAATCCTATTCAATACCTTCTCATTAGTTACGTGATCTACCCACCTTATCTTCAGCATTCTTCTGTAGCACCACATTTCGACAGCTTCTATTCTCTTCTTGTCCAAACTAGTTATCGTCCATGTTTCACTTCCATACATGTCTACACTCCATACAAATACTTTCAGAAACGACTTCCTGACACTTAAATCTATACTCGATGTTAACAAATTTCTCTTATTCAGTATTAGAACAGTATTAGTCAAATGCAAAAAATGTATGAGGGCTAAACACGTCACTTTCCAAACCAAACCACCTATGTTTCCAATAATCCCTAAAAGATTAAAACAAATAGCTGCAACAGATTTGATGGGGCCCCTCCCACGCACAAAAAATGGATATATTTTCATAGTTGTCGTTTTGGAACTTACTTCTAAGTATGTTACCTTGACCCATTAAAACGGGCAACAGGTCTTACTATAAGTAAAGCATTTAGACAAGATTTTCTCAGACAAGTAGGTCGAGTGGAACGAATAATTTCGGATAATGGCCCACAATACAAATCAGTGCAATGGCAGAACACGTTAAAACAACACAAAATAAAACCCATCTACATATCTAAGTACAAACCTAGCGTAAATCCAGCAGAACGATCTATGAAGGACATAGGCACTTTATGCCTATTATATGCAGGCAAAAGACACAACACTTGGGATATATACCTTAAAGATTTTCAAGAAGTAATAAATGAAATGCCACATAGCACTACACTACTAGCTCCAGTTACTGTACTTAAAAATATTGAACCCCCAAACATAACAAGAGAAAATGTTAGATTTCCTATTGTACCATGTAGACAGCACAAACAAGTCATAGCAACAGCACTCTCCAACATCAGAAAGGCAGCCATTAAAAGAAAAGAAAGAGGAGATAGAACAGCAATTAAAAGAACATTCTCAGTAGGCCAGAAAGTATTTGTAAAAACACACCATCTCTCCAGCAAATAGAAACACAAAATACATAAGTTTTACACTGCATACAAAGGACCTGTCATAATTAGCCGAATTGCTCATGATAATGCTGTGGAACTAATGAACCCAAAAGCAGGCAAAACCTTAGGACTTCACCATGTGAGCCATATCAAAAAGTTTGAAGATTAATTTTGTTACTGGTAAATAATCAGCACAATATTTTAAGATTATGTTGCAGATGAGATCATCAGGAGAAAGAAGAATGAAGAGAGAGGAAGGTGGGAAAAAGAAAGTAGTTTCAATAAAAACAAAAACAAAAATAATACCAATAGTACCATAGATTAAGGTGAAGGAATAAAGTGTAGATAGTCTAACAGCATGAAATACTAAAATGCTATGCACCACGACATTACACAAAAAATAAAAAACGAATTTGATTATTCTTTTAGAAGTTAAGACTCAAAATATCTTAGAATTGTAACATGGAAAGGGTGCCGAAATTTGTAAAGCTTTTTAAGAAGGCGTAAAACATTGTAGGTACTACACATATGTTAGATGATTATAAGTAAAACTTTTTGTAAGAACCATTGTAAAAAACTCCAGCAAGGATGAGATGCAATGACCCACTAGTTGCAATGAGAGAAGCATCAAGAAAGAAAAGGACGTAATTAGCAAGACACGATTCCTACAAGGCAGAAGTGTCGAGAGAAAGGAAAGGACAGCGAGACCAACAGAATGCCCTTGTATCGAAAGTGGGCAATAAATCTGTCCACTAGGCAGAACCCTGCTGGGACGGAACATGGAGCCGCACAGTGGCGGAGCCCTGCAGAGATGCGACGGGAAGCCGAACGCCGGAAGGGTCTCCGAGGGCCCCAACTCGGCGGAGCGAGCAAAAAACGGCCTGACAAGAAGATGGCTTGGGCAAGCCACCACTGGCAAAAAAATATGTGTTAAAGTCACACTACTGCTATTAAACAGCACGCTGATGCACGAAACTGGAGAAAACATCCACAAAGTAGAAATGACATGTCTAAACCATTTATCAAACTGTTACTAGGAGGAGAACTTCAAAGCGACTAGTTATCAATAAATATTTCCATATCCTGCCCAGAGAAGAACCAAGAAGCAAGTAAGAAGCAGAGAAAAAGCAGGAAGAACAGAAGTTGAAGATTCGCAAGATTGAGACCAAGAAAGAAGATGGGTGAAGAATAGACGACATACCTTACCAAATCCCTATCCTATTGTAAACTAGACATCTGCGAAGTATTACAAGGAAAAACGACCACTTTCAGCGACACATAACGACGACTTTCATGCATACAAAGCCAGTAAACCACGAGATTCTGCACTCACAGCCCCATTCCATTATGGGACCTCCACAACAGCAACACACACTTGCAAAGCCAACAAGGAACGACGAACAAAGCTGTACATCAAATACTTGCCCACATCCATCTTGCTCAAGTCCATCAACTTCGTGCAAAAAAAAAAAAAAAAAAAAACATTCGCCAACCTCATGCTTAAACATTCATAGGATTGTGTGGATGTGTGAAATCAAATTATGTGATGTAGGAATTGTGCAAAAGAAACGTGTTAAAAACTAAATAAGTTAAGCACACCAGACAGCTAATAAACTGCAAAATAACAGTCATTGACTATGGACTTAAGTAAAAAATAGACTATCGATAAAAATAAGTCATTAGTTCTGAAATGGACAGTATATGAAGAACAAAAGTAAGGCACAATAAACACTAAAACTATATGCCACTTATTTTCTCCTCATAAAAATAAAAGGATAACTATATTTTACTTATTTTCTTCTTATAAAAACAAAGAATAAAAAATTATCTTGTTGGATGTTTTCCCTTTTTTTAACATTTGTACCATTTGTTAGGATAACATCTCAATACTTGTGTATGTATATTTCTTTGTCAAAGCAATTCTTGGAAATAATTCTTATTTGTTAGTGTAACAATGTTGAAATGAGTGTCTAGAAACAAAAACATTTTACTTGTACATGATATTTAGAAAATGTGTTAGGAATAGATTTTACTTAATTACTACATTTATAAAAAAAAATATATTTTTAAGAAAATCGATGTGAAAGACTCCTCACTTTCGATAACAAACTTCTTAAAAAACAAACTTCACACTTAAATAAAGAAAGAAAATAATTAAAAATTAATAGTAGCATAAAAATATTCTTCTCTTATCATTTTTGAGAATAATGTGGACGAATATAAAAATATAAATTAGTAACACAAACTAGCATAGAACCAGAATAACGTGGCTGAACAGTAGGCAACAAAATTAAGATAAAGGAATAATTTTTGCCTGACTTAGACAACGATTCAATCATTGCCTAAATTCAGTGCAAAAATTAAGTTCGAAGGGTGGTGATATGTAAGGTGTCAGGAAAATCCGACACCTTCCATGAAAACCCTGACATGATAAGCAAATCCAGTAGTATGTCACATAGCTCCGAATAAATCGTGACATTAAATTAACCAAAGTAATACGAGTAACGAGTGAGCAAATGGAATACCACAGACTAACACAAGAATGCCTAAATGCATGTCATACCTTCCCACCGTGAGACAGACGCAGTTCTGAGGGAAGACACGAGAACAGAAGCCGAGAGCAGAACTGCGTTAAGCTGGACGGCCCTACGATAAGGGACGAACACCCACGTGGCCAGCTCACCGCTAGGACCACACCCCAGCCGCAAGTTTTAGCGTGAGACTTTTTCGCGTCTCTGTTACGTCAGGACCACCCCCCAGCCCATGTTAAAAGCTAGAACCCTCCAGAAGAACAGTATAGATCTTACGATAACACAAAAAGGGCCACCCCAGCCGCATGTTTTAGCGTGAGACTTTTTCGCGTCTCTATTACGTCAGGACCACCCCTCAGCCCATGTTAAAAGATAGAGCCCTCCAGAAGAACAGTATAGATCTTACGATAACATTAAAAGGACTACCCCAGCTGTAAGTATTAGCGTGAGCCATTTTCGCGTCTCTGTTACGTTGCAAACTTTAAAAACATTGCCCCACAACGAAAAGTATAACGTTTCTCATTGGATAGACAAAATTTTTGTAGGCGGAGCTTAAGGTTAACATTGAGATCATGATTGGTCAGATGAAAACACAGCCAGATAGTTTTTTTAAACCAACTTCGGTAAATTGTAGTAAGGAGAAGTTAGGGAGAGTTGCTTCCGAGACGGCGAGGTGAGCGGAGCTGTGCTGTCCGCCGCCCCCTGAGGAACACCTACAAGGTAATGAACGCACGCGATGCCGCATAACAGCGCATAAAGCTTCACTCAGAACTGCAGAAGTCTCATCTGTTACATCCCCGTTTTGCGTAATACTAGTGTCGATCGTCAATTAAAGCTCATGGTATTCACATTTGCTACGTAAGTTAAAATCTGAAACGCGATGATTTTTCTGTTATATAATTATTGAGAAGCCACATCAGCCACTGTAATTTACGACAAGTTAGATAAGTAATTAAAGATAATTGAGGGTCTCATTTTGATAGTTTTCTCTCTTGTGAAACTTAATTTAAACCTAGATTATAGATGTGATATGGCATAGGTCATCCTTCCATCCATTGTAGAACTTGGAAACCCACTCAGGGAATATTCGTTCACATTTTTGTTGAACGCAGTTGGTTTTTACCATCCTGTATTAGAACATTTCCTTTTATCAGTAGTGCAATTTATAAACAATGTTTTGTGAGTAGAATAAAATTTCCAATGGTAAACTAAACTGCTTTTTCGACGTTATTTTACCAGCTAACTAAAAATAGGAAAGCCTTGAACCCCTTCCACTAAATTTAGTTAGTATTAAGATTCTTTTACAGGGAGTGCAGTGGAGCTGACGCTGAAATCATTAAGTATTTGGTTATATCATCGCTAGTCTCACTGAACTCTTCTGAACTCTACATGTCATGTGTGGTCTGGCGTCTCCTTACCAGCAAAGGGTCCCAGGTTCAATCTAGTCAATTCCCTAAAAAACACGCTCAGAGCGTCGTTGCGCGAAAGTGGTAGGGAGACACGATATAGAACAAACAGACACCACGCAGAATGTTAGAAGTGTCATCCGCGAGTATGGATGTAGATTGTATTTGGGACAGAAAACCTCTATGACACGAAACCCTTGCACTCGTGTATTATTCCTGTACATCCAGTTGGGCCGTGCGTAGCTCGTGTTCCCGCCATCATGTATTTTACACCCTGTTTTAACATACTTCCAATTCACTACGTTAATTTAAATTACTACTGTCACTGAGTGGCTGCTTTGCCTGACCGTGAGCGGCGTTAGCAGCGCATATCAACATATCCCCTCTCGTAGTATCTTTGCTTGACTGCTATTACTTCCCGGTCGTTGTCTGTCGTAGGTAATTCCGGTCGCGAGTTCGGGTCCGCCAGTGAGTTGGAACGCATCTGGAGCGCAGTCCGGACCTGCTAGTTGGGAGTTGAAATGCAGCACTAGTGCAGTCGGGTTGGAGCAGCAGTGACGTCTACGTCGACATGGCTTGCCCAACCATTGCCGCCACACATCACTTGAGCTGGGCCACGGTCTTGGCGGATCGTCGGTCGGTCGTCCTACCGGACGAAGGGTTTTGGCTCGCCGATCGTTCATGAGTCGGCTGTGTGTGTGTGCATCGACTCCCGATTTGTCTTCGTGTGTTGGGTATCGTTCAGGTCTTCGTGCAAGTGTTTGTCAGGTTGTGTGTGTACTCGGGGTTATTTCCATTGACGTCGATTTTAGATGTTGTCGGCATTCTGAGGCGAGTCGGTCGGTTGTTGCGGACCAGGGAATTTAACTCCATGTGGTGCAGTCGGCTGGGTCCGCTGGCGGTCCCTGCACAGTGTCGGAACATGTATGGAGCTGTCCGATGGCTACGAGCTTCGTGGTTCACCGACCCAGAACGTCAAAGTTGAGTAGTGGTTTCAACTACCCAAGCCACGTCCATTCATGTTGTGGTGGTTCGTTTCGGTGGTTCACTGTTGGGGAGGTTTTCCTGTGAGCAACACCGAGTGTTTCTACTGCTGAAATTTAGCCACCATGCGGTGCAATTAACTATTTTGGTTGACTATAATTCGAGTGCACCGGTGGAATTTTCTGCCTTGTGGCCGTTAGTGTTCTGGTTACCTGCCCTGGGCACTGACGTAATTCAGGAAGTATTCTTTTGGGTGAAGTTAACTGTATTACCGTGTTTCAAATTCAGATGTACCAGTGGAATCTTCTGCCTAGTGGCCGTTAGTGTTCCGGCTACCTGCCCTGGCCACTAACGTAATTTCAGGCAGTGTACTTTACTCATCTGTTGTCGCTGTCCAATATGGTGTGTAATTTTGACAGCTAATACCTACTCGATTGTGGATTATCATGTTTGTAAGCGTTTCTGTTTGAGGTCTCATGTACTGATTGATGGGAAGCAAGTCGTTGTGTCGGTCGGTCCGTGGCTGTCCCCTGGTTGGGGTTCCGAAGGATCAAGTGTAGTTGGGCTCACCACCTGTCCCGCCTAAGTGAACGAGAGCAGACTGACCTCCCTGGAGGTTTCTGAGTGCCGTTGTCTTTATTGTCTTTCCCACCGGTGTTTAATTATCTGTTTTCAGCTACTTAAAATTTAAGACTTATGGTAATATATTCTAAAATTTTGAAACTTAATTGTGGCTTTCAGCCTTTGGTACTGCACCCTGCATGTGTTTGTTCTATCTGCTTTGTCTTGAGACTTTCCACTTAGCCATGATATATGTATTTTTTTATTTTCTTTTTTAATTGCATTTTTATCTTGTTGATTTTTAAGATTTCCTGTTTTTAAACATTGTGGCCTTCTGCCTTTAAAGTCTATGGTAATATATTCTAAAATTTTGAAACTTAATTGTGGCCGTCAGCCATTTGTCTTGCAACTTGCATATGTTTGTTCTACCTACTTTGCTTTGAGGCTTTCCACCTAGCTGTGACAGATGTCTTGTTTTAATTATTTTATTGCTATTTTAATTGGATTTTTCTCTTGTTAATTTGTTAAGATTTCTTGTTTAGAGGCCTTCAGCCGTGAAAGAGTTGCATTTGCTAAAAGTTCGGCTATGTGCCGATTTGGTTGTAAATGTGTTATTAAATTTCAATAAATTACAATTAGAAGGTGAAATTGACCCCAACCTTATTTGGCCCTTTCCCTTTCCTGTTCTGCCCAGCGGGTTTAGCGGGCGTATCACCAGTTTCTGGCCGAAGCACTCGCATATTACTGAGGGCATTCGCCACAACTTGGCCACGTGAGCTAAAACGGCGGTCGCCATTTCGTGTTGTGAGCCCCTCGGCAACATGGCAGGCCAGGGCAATTCCGGGCAGATGCTATCAGCCGGCGCCGGCCAGCCTACCGCAACGTGCCCAGCCGCGGCCGCAGTCGCTGCCCACGACACCCATAGCCAGTAAGCACATGGAGCTACTCACCGCTCCGTGACACTTGGTTGGTTTGGGCAGTAACGGGGCCAAGCTACGGCGTCATCAGTCCCTGTTTCCACATTCAAGCAGGTCTCGTATTAAGATCAGTCCCAAAAGGAGTCGGGGAAAGTAAAAGGCGTAAAACTACTTTACCTTTCTAGACTCTGAGAAGCCCATCTGCAGAAACCAGCACGGTTTTAGCTAACAGCGGTCATGTGAGACACAGCTGGCCCTCTTTGGGCATGATATACAACAGGCTCTAGACACCGGCTCCGAGGTTGATGCCATATTTCTCGACTTCCGAAAGGCGTTCCACTCAGTTCCGCACTGTCGGTTTCTCCAAAAAGTGCGCGCTTACGGTCTATCCGATGACATATGCGGTTGGATAGAAAGTTTTCTAACAAACAGGGAGCAGTATGTCGTTCTTAACAGGGCGACTTCAACAGAGACAAACGTTAACTTCAGGTCTGCCCCAGGACAGCGTAATAGGTCCGCTACTTTTTACGATTTACATAAACGATCTGGTTGATGGCATTGACAGTGGCATTATACTGTTTGCCGATGATGCTGTATTCTATAGGAAAGTAGTATCACACGAATGCTATGAACAAATCAATGAGGAGTTGCAGAAAATAAATGACTGGCAGTTATCTCTCAATATTAGTAAGTGTAACCTACTGCGTATAACAAGGCGAAAATCTCCATTAATGTACGACTACAAAATAAATGCCCAGTCTTTGGAACCAGTAACATCCGTCAAGTATCTGGATGTGACTATTCGAAATGATCTCAAATGGAATGATCAGATGACACAAGTAACGGATAAGGCGAACTCTAGGTTGCGGTTTATTGGTAGAATCCTGAAGCAATGCAGTCCTTCAACAAAGGAAATGGCTTACAATACGTTAGTTCGTCCAGTCTTTGATTATTTTATGGGACCCTTACCAGTTGGGTCTGATTCAAGAGATGGAGAAGCTCCAAAGAATAGCGGCAAGATTCGTGACTGGTACATTTAGCCATCGCGAGAGCGTTACAGATCTCATAGAAAGTTTGAAGTGGGACACACTTGCAGATAGACGGTGCCCTAAACGGAAGGGGTTGCTCACTAAATTCCGAAATCCGATCTTCACAGAGGATGTAGAGCATATATTATTACCACCAACTTTCAAATTGCACAATGATCACCATTCAAAGACATGGGAAATTAGAGCTCGTACTGAGACGTTCAGACAGTCGTTTTTCCCTCGCGCGGTCCGCGAGCGGAACAGAAAGGGGGGGGGGGGGGGATATGACTTTGGCGCTAATTGTGCCCTCCGCCACACACCGCTTGGTGGCTAGCGGAGTACATATGTAGATGTAGATGTGACGTCGAACCACACTGAAAGAGAAAACGAAAGAAGTTTACAAAGGCAAACAATAGAAAGTCCAGGACGGAATGTAACAATATTATGAAAGGGAAAGTTGCTACTCGCCATATCGCGGAGGTGCTGAGTCGCAGATAGGCACAACAAAAAGACTGTCACAAGCCTTTATCGAAAATAGACGACACGCACCATTCACACGCACACTCACGCAAACGCAACTCACGCACACATGACTGCAGTCTCTGGCAGCTGAAGCGGGAAGTTTCCCGCATACTGATAACCAGA
Source organism: Schistocerca piceifrons (assembly GCF_021461385.2). Classification (NCBI taxonomy): domain Eukaryota; kingdom Metazoa; phylum Arthropoda; class Insecta; order Orthoptera; family Acrididae; genus Schistocerca; species Schistocerca piceifrons. The sequence goes on along the minus strand of NC_060144.1, from coordinate 369,019,767 downwards.
ACGCCAGTCCGCTTAGTTTGCGAATTTTCGCGGATGGGCCAGAACAGTACAGCTGCTGCAGCACATTCTCCTCCCCCACAGTGCGCCGTTCTCTGCTGCTGCCTGAATCAAGGTGAAAGGGTAAAGTCTTGCTGCGCGGGCGTAGGGTTGTTAAGTGATATTCATAGCTGTTCTCAGGTGAACCATAGCTTGTGGTATACATGGTAGTAGTTGATTCCATTTGAATAGAGTTGGACTTCCCAGTGGATTCATGTAAACAAAGTCAAAATGCGTTGTAAAAGCGATTAATGCAAGGGAGAATTTGTACAGCTTCCATCTCTTTGTATACTGTGCCAATCAAACACCATTCCCTTTTCTCATTTGTGTATGATTTATCAGACAGTTGTAGTTAAAAAGGGTTAATAAAACTTTTCATTATTTTGGTAACTGAAATACTCCACTGTTATCAATAATACTCCCTCAACTATTTTTATTTTATTGTGCTGGTAAAAAGGCATACCAGAAATTTAAGATTCATTCTTATTAAATTAATTACTTGGATTATTAACTTGAGTTCAGAAACTGACCATTATAATTAAGGATGTAGCTCACGATTTGAATGTTACTAAGAAGAAAATACTTTTCTTTGTGTAAAAATAATAATCGTTAGAATCACTGTGACATATATTTGTCATGTATTTGCAATTGATTGTTGAAATGTCTGTGCTTATGTGAAAGCATAAGGTTCGTAGACTGTGTGACTTATGAATGTTTGAATCGGCCCTGGAGGCATGCTTGGGCAGCCAAAGTGGTTGAGCGGCTTGTTTCAGTATGCAGGAAATCTGAGTTTGGGTCTCCGTCTGGCACAAATTTTCATTTGACGCAAAGAGCTGAAATTAATCCATATTTGTATAGCAAAAAATGAAGCATGGTAAAGAATATGTGCCAAGGTGAATAGCAAATTAGGATTTGGGAGAGCAAAAGAAGCATGGTCAGTATTAAAAGGGCTTCGACAGGATACAAAAAGCAAAACTAATCTCCAACTGATAACACAAAAGGAATGGGGAGAGTATTTCCAGAAATTATTAAATGAGGACAGAGAAGAATATCTAGAAGAAGGAACAGTGGAAGAAAAAGGACACGAAGATGATGAGATCCAGATTTTAGAAAGTGAAGTACTTCAGGCGTTGAGAACAGGAAAGAATGGTAAATCACCGAGACCAGGCAATATCAATCTGGAGTGTCTGGAATATGGTGGTGACAAAATTGTGAAACTGATGACACAGCTCTTGAACAAAATGATACATGGAGATTCAATACCCAACGAGATGAAGCTAGGTTACATTAATACAATATTAAGAAAGGGAATCGCAAAATTTGTTCAAACTATCGAGGAATTTGTGTTACAAACACATTAATGTGAATTTTTGCGAAAGTAATTAAAAACAAACTGGAAAAAAATTTTAGAACCCAAGAAGAACAATGTGAATTCACGGCTGGGAGATCATATGTAGACCATATTTTCACATTGCGACAGATTTTGGAGAAACAGGGAAAAATCAAAAAATATAGGATTAATTTTCATAGATCTAGAAAAAGCGTATGATACTGTTCCAAGAAAATTACTTTGGAGAGCACTACATATGGCAAACATAAACGCTTCCTTGATTAAAATAATGCAAGAGATGTATAAAGATAACATTTGCCAAGTGAAGGTTGGTAATAAACTTTCACAGAAACTTAGAACAAGCAGAGGCCTTTTACAGGGCTGTCCCATGTCACCATCATTATTTAAAACCTATATAGATATTAGACTTAGAACATGGTCTCGTAAATGTAATAGTATGGGATTAGAAATAAGAGATGGAGTTTACCTACATCATTTATTGTTTGCTGATGATCAAGTAGTCATAGCACAAGATGGGGAGGATGCTAACTACATGTGCAATCAACTAGCAGTAGCCTACAAAGCTTGGCGTTTGCAGATTAATTGCCAAAAAACAGAATACTTGACTAATGATTCAGATGAGCTATACATTGAAGGAAAGAAAATCAAAAAGATAAACACTTTCTGTTATTTGGGATCCATTTTAGAAATCGAGGGAAAATCAGAGTCAGAAATCAATAAAAGAATTAGTAGCAGACGGAGGATCATTGGGATGCTTAACTCAGTCTTATGGAGCAGGAATGTAATGAGCAGAACTAAAAAATTAATATACAAATCCATATTAGAGAGGGTGGTTCTGTATGGAACGGAGGCCTGGACAATTAACATGAAGCACATTAAAAAATTACAAGCTCTAGAGATGGACTTTTGGAGAAGATCGGCAAGAATCTCCAGGAAAGAAAAGATAAGGAACACCGAAGTAATAAGGAGAATGGAAATAAAAGAAAGAATATATGACGTAATGGATAGGAAGATATTACAGTGGTACAGGCATGTACGACGAATGGAGAAAACCAGAATACCAAAATTGATACTGGAGTGGGAACCGGAGGGCAGAAGAAGAAGAGGACGACCTGTGACCACGTGGCTCTAAAATGTACAGCACACAATGAGGAGAATGGGCGCAGAGGAAGAAGACACACAAGATCGAAACACCTGGAGGAATATTTTGAAAATATAGTTTAAGAACGTTTATTGTTTGTATTGTAATTTCCAAGTAAATTATTATGTTGGAGATAAGCCTCTGTAATGAGTAAAAGCTCAAAATAATAACAAATAATAATAAAAATTTGAAAAATGTGAAACCACTTTGCATATATGAATTTGCCTTTCTGGGCGAGCTTTGGAAGCTAGGAGTGCTATGAACATGAGACAGGTGATTTGAAGTGAGGCTTGGCAAAGCAATTCCTGGGGGGCCAGGGGCTCATGTACTTTTCTGGAACCACATGGAAGGGGAGCAGCAGAAAGAGATGTCTTACCTGGTTGCAGAAAAAGTCGCTTCGGCAAGTGGAGTAGTGGTGCAAAGGCTATTGAGGTGTTTATGGCATGGGTCCTTTGTAAGGGTGGCCAAGCTAAAAACATTTGTTCCAGAGTACAGAAATCTGTCAGCGGGAGTTAGGAGCAAGTTTCATGTTAGGTGAAATACTTCAGCAAGTAAACATGTCTCAACTTTCCAAAAGAAACGTGGTAAAACAGCTCTGACGTACTACATGTTCAGAAACTGCAGCAGGTTGGCAACTAGTCTCATTGACAGTATTTTAGCTTCCCTCAAAGGCTGTAATGCGAGGCTAGCTGGTGATTGAGAGAGTACCAATTAGTGAGACAGAAGTGATGTCAGGAGGATGAAACACTTAACGGGATTTTTTTTCTTTTAGAAAAGAGGGGTGAAAATCGAGTTCATCGGCTTGTTGACGTTTCGCCTTTCCTTGGCGAGATATTTTGTTAGAGACACAATTATGCCAGCTTGGAGTTGAACAGACTGGAACTCTGCAGGCTTTACTCTCAGCTGGTGGAACTGAAGGGAGGCCAATGTTTGAGTCCTCAGCTGTCAAACTTTATGGCAGCAAGGAACGGGAATGATGTCTTCACTCTGGTTGTAGTATGTCAAACAAAGATGATGGTGAGTGTCACTTTCAGCCCCAGCATATTAGGAGAAGCGAGAATTTTTTGTTCAGACTCATGATAAGTTTCATCGCCTCATGTTCGTCATTGCATCCTCAGAGTTTTTGGATTCTTCAGTTCTTGATTCCGACAACCAGTCACAGTAATTGTCACATAGCCAGGCTGCGCAACATTTCACAAGGTCAGATATGAGACTATTAAGTAAATTCACCCTTTCAAGTAACTTTGTCAACTGACAGTCACAGTTTTGCAATTGTCACGCGAAAGTAGGTCACAGTAATTTGAGAACTGATTTGAATCGTTCATGATTCCAGTGCTTTTTATAATAAACGACAGAGTGCATTTAAATCTTGAGTTTATTACTAGATTTAATCATTTTCAATGGCAAACATTATGTCAGTACTTCACCTTAGGAGTCACTGCTAGGGCCAAAATAATTTATAGCGTGAGTAAATCCATTGCGTACATTAATTTCAACACTGAGTCTCAAGGATACCTGTTTCACTATTAACTCTGATACAGATAAATTCTCTTACACATGCGCGGATTTACAACTTACCTCTATTGGTGTGAGAGGGAGAAGGTCTCCTTAAGGATACTTAGCACAGGTAAGTTTAAAATGGAGAGGAGAAGTTCTTGGCTTCGTAGGAAGTGAATAAGGATACAGACACTTCAGGATACAATACAAGAACATTTTATTTCCAAATAATTCAACCTTATTTGGATAGCTGCCTTACAGTGACTTTATACTCACACATAACAATAACTACACTCCAGCACTCTATATGTTATTCCCTTCCAACAACACCCGATTTCTGAGCTCTATCTTCCACTATCAGAGACCATTGCTCTGCTTGCAACTCATTTCAATAATACACAGTCAAATCCTCTAACAACAATGTGGGACCCCACTCTTTCATTCTGTATTCCGACAGACAGAAAATACTAATTATCATCAATTGCGATTCACGCAAGTATACAAAGACTGACATTAAGAGACAAGTGTAAGACACTCTTGTTTCTTTGTATATTCCGACACACAAAAATACTATTTATCAGTCGTTGCTACTACTAGACACAAGCTCTACAGAGCTTGTTCTTTACTAACAGCCAGAAATAATAACGGTTGTTACGCCGTTATCAGAAACTCAGTTGCCTTCCCTCAAACGTGTACCGGCTTCTTATGGTTTTTACAGCAGCAGTATCAAAGTGTCACTCTCCAGTGATTCCAGGGTCCAGATATAGTGCCGCTCTCAACGACTTAACTGTGCCCTGGGTATGACTGTAACTCCAACTGTCTCCAATTTTGACTGCAACTGCCTTGTCCTGTGTGCTCCTCGTTTACTTACCGATTTCTTCAGGGAGTTCTGGATGAGTTTCTTTACCAGTGTGGCTTTCCTCTGCTGCTTCTGAAGGTCCTCCTAATGATTAAAATCTTTCCAGGCCCTCCTAGACAGCTGTCAAACAGTCAAGAAACTTTCAATCTCGTTGGGATGACTCTCAAACATGGTAGCTTTACCCGAGCGCTTCCGTGTTTTGCTTCATCCGTCTGCTTGTGGGTACTCCTCCTACATATAGGCAAATTGTCCCCCAGCAGTGGCCATGAGTACGACGTATCACTTTTGCTTCGGTGTTGACACTTAAGTTCTCTCTACTTTCCGCTGGCCATATGCTACATGCATCAAGTCTTCCTGACACCATGCTTGTGCCTCGTCTCACTACTACTGTTGGCCGGCCGCTGTGGCCGAGCGGTTCTAGGCGCTTCAGTCCGGAACCGAGTTGCTGCTACGGTCGCAGATTCGAATCCTGCCTCGGACGTGGCTGTGTGTGATGTCCTTAGGTTAGTTAGGTTTAAGTAGGTCTAAGTCTAGGGGACTGATGGCCTCAGATGTTAAGTACCATAGTGCTCAGAGCCATTTGAACATTTGAACTACTCTCCTTACCTCGCAGCCCTGTCATTACTTCCTTTAATAATATTTGGTAGCCATAACACCGCTTACATTAATGAAGCTTGACATGCATGACACCACTTAGATTAATAAAAATGACAACTGTGACCAAAGTAATGAAGGCAGTGTGACAGAAGTCATTCGGCTGCTGCTGACGTCTGTGCGGTGCATATGTCTCCATACTGCAGTGAAAGAAATGGTTATCGAAATGCTGTATTCTAATCGGCTGCAGTCTGACTCACAGTAGATATTTGATTGCTCTATATGGCTCTGCGAAAGTGACGTAGCGTCCAGTCACCACAATTGTGATCATCCTGACGGCAGTTTATGCATGTGGACACATTGTCTCTACAACACTGAAAAACCATACTAGGCACTGTTGGCCTTGGAAACCAGAATTCTTGTGTAATCTTCGATATTCGAAAACTCTTCCATCTTGCACCGGTTATCAGCATGCCTATTCTCAGTCAGTTAACTAGCATCTGTCTGTAACGCACTGCTCAGATATTGTGTCTACACTTGGCTTCAAATGGTTCAAATGGCTCTGAGCACTATGGGACTTAACTTCTGAGGTTATCAGTCCCCTAGAACTTCGAACTACTTAAACCTAACTAACCTAAGGACATCACACACATCCATCCCCGAGGCAGGATTCGAACCTGCGACCGTAGCAGTCACGCAGCTCCAGATTGTAGCGCCTAGAACCGCACGGCCACACCGGCCGGCTACACTTGGCCATCCGCACAGTCTGACCACAGCATTCAGGTGTCATACACGCACCTTTTCAGATGAGACAACCCTTCCTGTAGATTTTGACTACCGAGTGTATTTAACAGTTGCCTTCAATCGTTCCATTCCTGGTCAGCTCTACTGTCTCACTAACATCTCATGCAACACCCACAGAACTTATGGCAGAAATGGTAGAGGTCTATGGAACTCTTCTGTCCCTGACGTTTCGTCCAAAGCTACGTTGGACATCTTCGGAGGTGCTCCTGGTTGTGCTGAGTCAGCAAGACTCGTCCAACGTCAGGGATAGAAGAGTTCCATGGACCACGGCCATACAACCCGCAAGAATTCTCAGCAGCTGAAACATCCTCTCATGAAAGCCTTGATTGTATGATCAGAAATGGTAGACCTGCGCCTGACACAAGAACATTTCACTGATCGCCACCAACGGCCCAATTGGACAGACGGATCGACATAAAGTGCCCCATGCCTTTACCCCAAGAGACACTATGGGCAGAAGTTTGCGATTAAACTCAGAGGCCTGGAACATTCCCTGGTAATCAGAAAATTTACAGACCCTCATAACGCCCCCTTATCGGTCATGAGCAGACATTAACGTGAGTTAGCTGTGTCGACTTTGTAAGCACGCAAACTAAGTTACACATTTCTACAAATACGGGGTGTTTCAAAAATGACCGGTATATTTGAAATGGCAATAAAAACTAAACGAGCAGCGATAGAAATACACCGTTTGTTGCAATATGCTTGGGACAACAGTACATTTTCAGGCGGACAAACTTTCGAAATTACAGTAGTTACAATTTTCAACAACAGATGGCGCTGCAAGTGATGTGAAAGATATAGAAGACAATGCAGTCTGTCGGTGCGCCATTCTGTACGTCGTCTTTCAGCTGTAAGCGTGTGCTGTTCACAACGTGCAAGTGTGCTGTAGACAACATGGTTTATTCCTTAGAACAGAGGATTTTTCTGGTGTTGGAATTCCACCGCTCAGAACACAGTGTTGTTGCAACAAGACGAAGTTTTCAACGTAGGTTTAATGTAACCAAAGGACCGAAAGGTGATACAATAAAGGATCTGTTTGAAAAATTTCAACGGACTGGGAACGTGATGGATAAACAAGCTGGAAAGGTAGGGCGACCGCGTACGGCAACCACAGAGGGCAACGCGCAGCTAGTGCAGCAGGTGATCCAACAGCGGCCTCGGGTTTCCGTTCGCCGTGTTGCAGCTGCAGTCCAAATGACGCCAACGTCCACGTATCGTCTCATGCGCCAGAGTTTACACCTCTATCCATACAAAATTCAAAAGCGGCAACCCCTCAGCGCCGCTACCATTGCTGCACGAGAGACATTCACTAACGATATAGTGCACAGGATTGATGACGGCGATATGCATGTGGGCAGCATTTGGTTTACTGGCGAAGCTTATTTTTACCTGGACGGCGTCGTCAATAAACAGAACTGGCGCATATGGGGAACCGAAAAGCCCCATGTTGCAGTCCCATCGTCCCTGCATCCTCAAAAAGTACTGGTCTGGGCCGCCATTTCTTCCAAAGGAATCATTGGCCCATTTTTCAGATCCGAAACGATTACTGCATCACGCTATCTGGACATTCTTCGTGAATTTGTGGCGGTACAAACTGCCTTAGACGACACTGCGAACACCTCGTGGTTTATGCAAGATGGTGCCCGGCCACATCGCACGGCCGACGTCTTTAATTTCCTGAATGAATATTTCGATGATCGTGTGATTGCTTTGGGCTATCCGAAACATACAGGAGGCGGCGTGGATTGGCTTCCCTATTCGCCAGACATGAACCCCTGTGACTTCTTTCTGTGGGGACACTTGAAAGACCAGGTGTACCGCCAGAAACAATTTAACAGCTGAAGCAGTACATCTCATCTGCATGTGAAGCCATTCCGCCAGACACGTTGTCAAAGGTTTCGGGTAATTTCATTCAGAGACTACGCCATATTATTGCTACGCATGGTGGATATGTGGAAAATATCGTACTATAGAGTTTCCCAGACCGCAGCGCCATCTGTTGTTGACAATTGTAACTACTGTAATTTCGAAAGTTTGTCTGCCTGAAAATGTACTGTTGTCCCAAGCATATTGCAACAAACGGTGTATTTCTATCGCTGCTCGTTTAGTTTTTATTACCGTTTCAAATATACCGGTCATTTTTGAAACACCCTGTAGCTTCTCTGCAAAGTACACATCATTCACAACCACAACATTCCCATGAATATGAAATGTAATGCTTGAGGAGAAACGAAGTTCAGTTGTAAAACATGTGCCTCTGAAAAGAGTCGAGAAAAGCAACTAGAAGATTCCTGCAGCACTGACGCAAACTACCTGCACGAACATAGTACATAGTGTCGTTGTTTTGTGACCTCATCAAACGCCATGTCTCATTCAAGAGTGTTATTTTCTGATTAATGGGCGATGTATCACAATTCCACTGGAGAAATGTGGATTTGTTTCCTAGAGAAAGTATCCATTATGGCAAGAAATGGAAAGAACCCATTTCATAGTATGATACTGGCTGGGATGTTATCAAGATATCCCTTCTGATACTATTTTGTAAAGGGCACGTGAATGGATATTCTTACTTGAACATGCTGCAAACGTGGTTAATACCTGAGCTCGAAGATCATGTATCATGTGTGGCTGGAATAGAAAGGAAGGCCAGCACACTTTCCAGTCAGGTGTGTGAATTCTTTGATCAAAAATTTCGAGTTCGCTAGATTGGGCATGGTTCAGCAGCATCTACAGCACTATTGAAATGACCGTCATGAATCCGGACTTTCCCACGGCAGGCAATTCATTATGGACAATAATTAAGCACCATATGGCTTGGTACTGGAGTAGGGAGAGGCATAGATTGTGAAGGACACGATATTGCACATGCAGTGCTGCTGGACACATGTAGACACTGGAACATACAGTACACGATTTACTGCCTTGACCTACAGCTAGTGACTTCTCGGATGTACTATAGACTTCAGCAGCCACGCACTTCTCTGGGCATATGTGGCACTGACCTTGTGAAATGGACTCCTGTTGTTACACAACGAAGCATTTACAGCTTTCCAGCTGAGTAGAATTGTTCAAAAGTATTATACATTATCTGACCAAAATCATCCAGCTACATGTTAGCGGACATTAATATGAGGTTTGTCTAAATTCGCCTCCGTTGTGGGTGAACTCTGTTGGGAAGACTTTCCATGAGATGCCTGAATGTCTGTGCAGGAATGGCAGCCCATTCTTCGTCAAAAGCCTAAACCAGAGAAGGTACTGATAATGATCCAACTTATCCCACCGGTGTCCCATTGCGTTCAGGTCAGGACTCTGCACGGACCAGTCCGTTATTGGAATGCTTTTGTTATCATTGTCTCACAGATCCTGCTCTGTGACAGGGCGTAGTGTCATCCTGATACAAACAACTATCGTCTCCAAATTGTTCCTCTACTGTATGCAGTACACAATGTCCTTCCACATTTAGCATTTCCTAAAGCGTAATATAGCGACCACGGTAACACCAGCTCCTCTGTACTTCACTGTTGGCACTACGCACGACGGCAGGTCACGTTACCCAACCATTTGCCAAAACAAAAATCCTTCCACCGAATTGCCATAGGGTATAGAGTTATGCACACTCCAAACCACTCGTTTCCAGTCACCCACTGTCCAATGGCGTCGCTCTTTACGTCACCACAGGCGTCGCTTAGAAATGAGTAGAGGAATGCTCGACCATTTTACCCCATTCTCTTTACCTCCCTGCGGACATTGTGCTACCTGGACTACCGATACCACATTGGAACTCGCAACTGATTCCTTTCGCCAATTTAATGCGATTTTCTTAGTCACCCTCCGCAACGGTCGGCAGTCCCTGTCCGTCATTAAATGAGGAGTGCCTGAGCTTGGTTTAACTACGGTTATTTCGCGTTTCCGCTTCTCAATCACAACAGTCGACTTGGGCATATTTAGAATGGTTGAAATGACCCTTATGATATGCTTGTTACCCAGGTGACAACAACACTTCCCACCTCCTCTTCGCGTGCGCCTCAAGTGACATCTAGCGGTCAAATCCGCATTATTTAGGGGTGTCCTGATACTTTTGATCAGACGGTGTATTCCATCCGGCATACATTTGCCCGGTAGGAGTGTCGCTGCCCATTTTCCTCGTATCCGCTAGCCGCGGCCCGCGACATGGCAGCGCGGCTGCAGCGCGCCGGTGACACGGCGTTGCCGAATTGCCCGTGACGTCACGCGCAGCGGCAGGAATGCGAAGCAGCGCCGGCGTCTGGCGCGGCTTGTGCAGCCCTCGCGCAACAAGTGCCGCCGCTGTGCCGGGGGGCCGTGCCGTTCCGCCTGGCCGCGAGGACATCCAGCCTTCCTGCCCCCCACCGCCGGCCGGCGCGCCTGACTCACTGCGTTCCTCATCACGATATTGCTCCGCTTGCTTGCCTGCCCGCCGGTGCTGAACGGCGGCGCCGTGCCACCAGCTGGACTGGGCTGCCTCGCGCTCGCTGCCTGACGCCACACTCTTAATACCATACTGTTCTTCCAGTGGAGACATTCGTGGTTCGCATCTTTAATAAAGTACACTTGAATCGGTCATTTTATAAGCAGCGTAACTCCATAAACGCATATTTTTCAAAAAACATAAAAAACTATATTTAAAAGAAAATTCAACACATATCAAAGGTTGCTTCGTCCTTTTTAAAGAGTATAGTTAGGAGAGTAATTTAACATATAATATAATCTCCAACTCCTAGTAGGCCCAGCCAAAACAGTGAGCAACCTAACTGAAGTTAACGTTTTTTTCCCCAAAATTTACTCAGATGCTAGTGAAACGTGCTATTGTTATCAACTTAATAAAAACTTTACTTTCAAAAGCTGTGAAACATACAAAAACTGATTTAAGCAGCAAACTTATACAAATGCATTACAATCAAACAAATGGCTCTGAGCACTATGGGACTTAACTTCTGAGGTCATTAGTCCCCTAGAACTTGGAACTACTTAAACCTAACCAAGCTAAGGACATCACACACATCCATGCCCGAGGCAGGATTCGAACCTGCGACCGTAGCGGTCACGCGGTTCCAGACTGTAGCGCCAAGAGCCGCTCGGCCATCCCGGCCGGCAAAAGCATTACATTAGTAATGTATTGCCCTTAACGTTAATTTGGGACATCTAACATTTTTAAAATATTACACAACAAAAATAGTCTACAATGTTATGACTTGCAATGTAAATGCAAGACTGAAAACAATTACTCCAAATTATCAATGATTGATCAAAATTTCAAGACCAAATTGCTGATGTCTACGGCAACATCTTCTTCAGGTCAGATAATTAGCTTCAGTGATTGAAGACAGTCTGCTATATGCCCTTGTTTGCGGTAAACACACGTTTTGTTGAGGCAACTACTGCCCCCGGATGCTGAGGTGAATATTTGACATTCCGTAAAGTTGATATCTGGAATGCAGTACACTCGTCTCGTGAAATATGTTCGCTTTCTAGTGAATTTACTATCTTCCTAGAGGAGGCTACCAATCCTCCAAATTATTTGCATCTTCGACGCCTACCATAGTAACCATGAACTTCTCAGAGAATCTCGACTTATCTCACATATTTCTTTTTGAAGATAAATTCGATCGTACTTTGACAAAAGCCTCTCCACAACAGCAAAATCACGGTCATTCGGGAGAAAAAAATGTCCTCTCAGGAGAAAGAAGTGCTGGGTTTTATCAAAACGCTCTGTTTCTACAAGAGCCATTAAAGGCCTTACGGTGGTGTGACTGATCACCACAGCTATCACTAAAGAGATGCATTTCTTCACATCCTTCGGAATGCAATTACCTGTGTAATGCAGAAGAAAAGAAGCTGCTTCATTTGGTCCTTTGTTACCCTGGGTTTTACTATAGAGGTAAAAATGACCTTCTGATTTTTCATTATGAGTTTCAGGAACGTTGAGGGTTAAGTGTCAAAGACAACACAACTCCTGCACCGGAATATTAGGCTGAGAAATACTCTGCACACAGTCAAATGTTACAAGAGCCAGATCCTCCCTTTCTATGCACAGATTCGTTGAAGCTTGAAGAGTATTGTAAAAAATTTTAGCTCTTCTTTGTGGATCATGGATCATTAATTCTGTTTTAACAACCTTCTTTGTCTGCTTGTTATGGAGTGGTTACTTCAGTTTCTGTTCCAGAACTTCAGGTGTACAGCAGGTATGTACTTGAGGCCTCCCAAAAATAAGGCGGAAATGATCTTTGAAGTATTTACCATAGTACTGGTATGTAAAATCTACGTCAAGATGTTTTTCGTTTAACATCTGAAACATGATTTTCACATTTAACTTTGCATCACGGTAATTTTTCACCTTACAGGAATAGTGAGTCTATTTTCTTGCAAAAGACACCGTATGGTGATGAATCAGCTTCTTAATTTCGGCAGGTTTTGAATCTGCTGTGTGTTTTTTCTCTTAAATCAAGTGGGCATTTCTAGACGGAATATATCTTTGTACATTGTTACAGGAGATGAGGCATCGTAAGCACATATTATGTTCGTCTTTGTTCTTGAAATTATTGAGTCTATCTAACAAAGATGTCTGATGAAATATATCAGTTGCTTGTATCACCTGTTTTTCTTCCTGGATTGTTTTTCCTGGATAGTTTACGTATTCGCTTCCTTGAACACGTGCTCTTTTAATCACCTCATTCTTGCGTTTATCTTCATTAGTCACACCTCTCTTTCGTATTGTGGAGCTGTCCACTATCGCACAACTTTAAAATAAAACTGTTATCACATAAGATAACCAAGACCAAGAATGTTCTGCTCTCTCTAAAAGGCAACCAACTCTTCAACAACGGCCGGCCGGAGTGGCCGTGCGGTTCTAGGGGCTACAGTCTGGAGCCGAGCGACCGCTACGGTCGCAGGTTCGAATCCTGCCTCGGGCATGGATGTGTGTGATGTCCTTAGGTCAGTTAGGTTTAATTAGTTCTAAAGTTCTAGGTGACTGATGACCTGAGAAGTTAAGTCGCATAGTGCTAAGAGCCGTTTGAACCATTTTTCAACAACGACAAATCTTATTACTAGAATAAACAGATCACTCAGCACTGCCAACAGAATCAACAGTGTTGCCACGGTAAGATTAGAAACACCGTAACTCCAGGAGTTACGTTGTTTCTAAAACTGACATAAACTTACCAGACAGAAAAGACATACACAAGTAGAAGGAAATTATGCCGTTTCTATACAGAACACTGCGGCTATGTTTAAAGAGAGCCTGGACATCAATAACTCATTTTTCCTAAAATGCAGTATTATGTTGTTTCTAAAATGACCATTCCACTTTAGGAAATACTGCAGCCAGCCACAGTTTTGGAAATGATTTTATTGTACCGTTATTAGTTTCGCGGCTGAGCACATCGTCAGATGATAGCACTGATTTCTTGGAAAGTTTACATCTGTATTCTAAAATGCGAGGGCTATCCAGAAAATAACATACGGTTTGGCCCATCGCGGTGGTGGGTGGGACTACAGCAGCCGTCTTAGTGCCCACACTCAATACCCATCCAGCGGTGATAGCGTCTGGTCTGATTCTCCGATACTTTGCTTTCCGTGGCGTGTTAAAATGTGCGCTGCAATAGAAAATCCCGCCACTTCTGAGGTGCGTTCTGTGTTTTGTAAACAACTGCAAACCAAATGAAAATTATCGCGACGTTTGTGATGCGTACGGAAAAGGAATAATGAGAGAAAGCCGACTGAGGCAATGGTGCATTGACTTTAAAAATGGCCGTACCAGTATTGACGATAAGGATCGTAGTGATAGGCCTACACTTATTATTGACGAAATGGCGATGGAAATCAACGACAAAATTCGTGAAAATAGTCGTTTCACGATTACGGAACTTCCGCAACATTGTACTCAAATTTTACGGAGTTTCGTGAATGAAACTGTGGCGGCGAAGCTTGGTGACCACAAATTTGATGCTAGAAGGGTTCTCAAAATCCTAACAGTAGACCACAAAAAATAGAGACGGTTGCAGCACTCAACTTCGTCGAAGATTACGAGAAAAATAGTAACAAGGTTAACGGTCGTATCGTAACTGGGGAAGGGACTTGCAAGAAGCTTGTCAACTGTGAAACTTGAAAGCAGTCGATGGAATGGAGATACACAAATTCTCCCAACAAACCAAGGAAATGTTGGCAAACGCTGTCAGCAAGAAAGATCGAGGCTACTGTGCTTTGGGACTTTAAAGGAATGATGAACGTGGCACAACAGTTAGCTCAGACTGGTACTTTCAGCCACTGAGAAAGTTAAGACTGGCGATGCAAAGCAAGCGTGGGGGAAACATTAGCACAACAGCTTTACTTTTTCATGGTAACGCACGTCCACAGATGGCCAGTCGTACTGGAGAGTTCCTACGGGGATTTGAATGAGAAGATTATCCATCACACAGTTCTACATTTGTGTCATAAAGAACTTAACAAACTGCACCACAACAGAAGCTGATAATGACATAATTTTTTGGATCTAAAAATTAGTAAATACAATGTCAAACATAAATTTTAAAAATGCAGAAAACCCACTACAACTTATGTCACAATCAATAGTTCATCACGTCGCCAGGAAGCAACGTAAGATTGCATACTGAAGGGCAGTGGTCAACAGAATGGAAAAAATCCCCTTGGACACTGAAGATAAACAACAACTAAAAACGATCAAACTAATCGTCCACAATAATAGTTATAGCTCTGAACCATCAACAAACTTCACAATAGAATTAAAAAACAAATACAGTAATGAAGATAGCAACTTGTCCACATAAACAGTACTTCAGCACAAATAGCTCTTCAAAACTCTGTAAAATATGTCAGTGTGCCATTCATTGGTAAGGTGTCATGTCAGATTGCAAATCTGTTCCGTACCAAAAATATCAAAATCAGTTTTTCCACAAACAGTAAAATGAAAGACAAAATTGTTCATAACTTAAATGTAAAGAATGAAGTGCACTAGATGTCTAGCATTTATAAACAAACTTGTTCCATGTGCCACAAAGTTTAGATTGGCCGAAATGGAAGGGGTTTCATTCTACGATACCGAGAATATATGGACGTTCTCAGGCTCAACAACCTATATAAATCATCTTTCGCTGCTCCCTTGGACCAACATAGACACACAGGGATAATCATAGCAAAAAACGTGTAAATATTACATATTGTGGAAAAAGAAGTACAAATAAATTTCTTAGAAAAATTAGAAATACAGAACCACATTCACAGTAAATCTGGCTGCATCCTGAATGACCAGGTAGAATTATAAAACTTAATTTAAGCCCTACCTCAAAAATTTCATTCAACACTTATAGGTTTAATGATAGAAATAATAAGTGAGAGAGTGAATATTTTTCATTGGCCATTACCAGCAGTTTTCAAACCTAAATTAAATGTATAACTTTAAAATGATGTGTACTACAAAGAAGTATCTTTGTAGTAACTTCAGAAATATGACATGTCTGTATACATGTCATGTTCTTTGGCACATCAAGTCTACAGCCGACATAAACAAATGTATCTGCCATCTTGTATTTAGTGATGCCCATAGATCAACATGAAACGAAAAACAGAATCAAATTTATCTGTAATAACACGTAAAGAAGAGCTTTTCATGATGTAAGTCAGTGTATAGCGGTTATATACAATATAAAACCTTTTATAAAGTATATAATCACAAAAAATTAGTTATATTTTGGGACACAAATGTAAAACTTGTCAAGAAATCAACGCCCACGTCTGATGATCTGCTCAGACATGAAACTAGTAACGGTGTAATAAAATCATTTCTAACAAAAAATTTGTGTGGTTGCAGTATTTCCTATACTCTAATTTACAAAATATCTTCAGTTTTCTCTAATTGTAATGGATAAAAGAATTTAATAAACTGCTCAAAAACATTTAGCGCGTCACATAGGCTTTTTATTGGGAGCCCCTTTCTCAATAATCCCTTGACCACAGGAAATCGCCAACTACAGCCACCTGTCAACACGTTTACATGTGACACAACTTTTGGAAGAAAACAAGAGAATATCGGACATCGTTTTTTGGCATCGTTTTCACATTTTAAGGCCCAAAACGGTTTTGCTAGAACGGTTGGTTTTCCGATCGTCAGTTGTTTTACTCAAAAAAGCATCTGTAAATGAGCTATTCAGGTTTCTAACTTAGTCATCACAATGGATGTTTCCCTTCATTTAAATACTGGCACTAGAAGTAGACAGCTTATGTTCAGGGCACACTTGTTGTCGTTTCCTTGTTGTCATTTATACAAGTGGTAACTCACAGATCCTTAGATGTCTGTGCATTACCGCATTTTAGTGCGTGCAAGTGCTTGAACTTTCGCAGGCAAAATCCTGAGTGGCTTACTTCAATACTAAATGACTTGGAAACGGCGCACATTATAGAACTTTTTCTGAACAGTTATTTCTCAGCACAACCTCCTCTGCAGCACCTTTACAAGCTGTTCAGACTGTTTCTCACCACTCCATATACAGTGTGTAATGGGTACAAGTGCAGATATTTTTATTGGTAACTGAGGACGTCATACTTAACGACATTACATCAGCATTTACTTCATTTGCAGAATGCTTTTGGGTCAGCTAGTATTTCCAAGTACAAGTGGCAAGAGCAGGCCACTAATGCCTACTTACCCCTGGGCAGAACGTCAGGTGTTAAGCAAATTATATACCGTATTTGCAGAAAAGCTGTTTGAAGCAGTGAAAAACTAACGAACACACTGTCTGACACTCCACTCCTTTTCACATTCGTCAGACATCAGCAAAAATACCCTGTGAGTGCGTTAGCGTCTATAGAATAAATGACTGGGGTTAGGAGTAGACCCTTATTCTATGACAGAGCATATCGGTGTTTAGCTGTGCATAATTCGTTTAATTTCATAATTATTGTCAAAGAAGTACACGAATTTACATAGATTGTGACATGACAATGTCAGGACACTTGTCAAGATAACGTAATACGTCATGTTTAGCCGCAATTACACTGAACATAACAATATCAAATTTAAATAGAAGGTTCTCTACAAGTTGAAGTTGGCCATTACTACGACACATCATCCGATTCCCGTTCAAAGTTCGGTACATTTGGGATGACAATCAAGTCTACGGAGGATGGTTAGTTTTTGTGACAATAGTAGTCAAGGTTGCTCGAGTTCACAGTGGACACAAGCTGGTGAGCGAACAATTTTACACCTCTGCTAGCGGCATTTACTTTAGCTGCGATGAGCTGTTGCCTGCAGGGCTGCTCTCGCCCTCTGAAAATCATATAAATAGCTAATCAAAATCTTTACTGATCTCATCAGCAGAAACTGTTCTATATTTCTCGTTAGGAGAGAAAACATGCACACATACCTGGTCCGGTGGCCATATACACACGCGTAGATGGAGCAGCGTGTATACTACAATGCCCTCTCAGTTCTTGCAAGAATAATTAACTACGTGGTCGTTTCGTTTCTCCGCTGTTGGAGTTCAACAACTCTTCAGCTAATTTCTAGCTGAATGTCAGCCAAAGTGAACGTGGTGTGCACCCAAAATTCCTCTTTTTGCGTCGTACAGAGCATGATGCGCCCTGTTCGACACTTGATTCTGGTTCAGACGAGAGCCCCCGAAGTTTTCGGTCTTGTGTCTTTCGTAGCAAATTGTCCCCCACCTGTGTCCTTTCATGTTTCACATCACCTCTTTTTTGGACCAATGGGAGCATTCCTTTCATCTTGTGGAAACTACCTCTGCCAATCGCAAAAGGCCTACCTTCAAACTGCATCGAAATTTCGCCCCTTTCTACTCCTTCCGAGTTTATTCCAACCAATCGGACATTTTGCACCGCTCCTGACGCCTAAAAGTTACACGCATATCTCACGTGCACACCACGGGCATTTCACATGATCAACTGTGTCGCTGGTCTGTTTGTATCCATCTGGAAATTCCCCAATACAGTTTGCTAAAGAATTTTTCCATAGCAAGCACCGCTGGCCCGCTAACTGCTCTCCTTGATGTATCGCTCGGTGCGTTCATTGTCCCTTTCACCACAGGTCACCAATTCCTTTTTTAAAAGCGTTTCGTTGTACTCGGACCGTGATGGTGCAACTTGTATCTACCCCCAAACTAAAACATTTCCTCCAGCAGCTTTTTTCACATTTTACTCATTGACATGCAGTATTTAGGTTCAGTGTGTTAATACTGTCGAACAGAGTGTCATCCCTTCGCATTACATACTGTACATTTTAATAGGCAAATCTGCTCATTATCACCTAAGTATGCCAGGCGATATACTCATCCACTTGTTACGACATATAAAATCTCTCATATAAGATGTGAAATTGGCATTCCTTCAATCTGCCACCTTACAACTGATCTATATACACATTAAGGCACCAAACTTAAAAATATCTCCACTTATACTCATTACATGCACTATGGGTTCATCTGGCATGTTGGTCAGTTATGTGAGGGTATCATTTTGGATGTTGAGCATCTTACATCACTTTCAAAGACAGTCTGATGTCCAAACAATTTCGAGACGGGATACTCCAACCTACTGTCCAGTTCTACAGTCAGCATTTCCATGACAAGTTCATCTTCCAACATGATTACAGACGAGCACATCGTTTTACTTGTAGAGCTGCACCTCCCCCCATTTACAATGTAGCCCCCCTTTACCCATGTCTCCTCCCCTACAGCAGCACTTGTGAAGTTAAGTGCCAAATGATACTGGGTGCACTCTAGCAGTCTTTCAGTACTTGCTGGGGCAATACTGTGGA
This sequence comes from Schistocerca piceifrons, assembly GCF_021461385.2. Lineage (NCBI taxonomy): Eukaryota > Metazoa > Arthropoda > Insecta > Orthoptera > Acrididae > Schistocerca > Schistocerca piceifrons. Next base: position 369,000,680 of record NC_060144.1, on the reverse strand, counting down.
TGCTGTGACCTAGCCTTGTAACATTAGCCAACATGGTCTTGCAGTGTTGGTCTGGCTGAAACGAAGGGGAGATTGGTCAGTGATATTATCGGAGACTTGCACCTTTACTCCAGGGTCTAATGATGGCATCCTCTCGAGGAAAGTATTCCAGGCGTAAAATCTTCATTTGGGTCTTTGAAAGGATGTTGCTCAGGTGTATGAAATCAAGAAAATGTAAATCTATGTTTTGTGGGTCGGAACGTGGTTTATTAGACTCCTTAATCGAGTAGGTAGGTGAGAGAACTTGAGAAGAGAAATGGGTAGATTGAAATTAGATATAGTGGGAATAAACAGATTTCAGTAGCAAGAAGAATGGGAATTCTGGTCAGTTTAGGGCATCATTATCAACAAAACATCAACTAGGTAATTCAAAAGTAAATTCAATAATGAACAAGAAAATGGGAATAAAAACCATATCATGAAATAAAATAAGTTATTCAATACATTAAAAATTTAATTTTGATGGGGGACAGGAAACTGATAGTGGGAAAGAAGAAAACTAGCAGGACAACATGAATTAGAGGAAAGGAATGAAAGGAAATGATGGCACCTGGAATAATTATTGCACAGAACACAATTTAGTCACTGATGCAAATACTTAAGACTCATGAAAGAAGACCGTACACGTGAAAGAGACCTCGAGGCACCATAAGGGCATGGATAGGCTACGTCATGATAAGACACAGATTTAGAAAGTAGGTTTTAAATTTAAAAAACTTCCAGGCACAAAAGTGACCTCTGACGCTAAAATAAGCAGAAGTTTATAACAACGATTTGCCAGCGTGAAACTATACAACAAAGTCAGATAACAATACACTAACACTCGTAAACAATTAGAGAAATAAGGAAACAGTATTCAACACAGACAATGAATAAACAGCTAACAGATCAGTTCCAAACAGGAGCACATAATAAAACCACTAAATTTGGTGCCCTCTACAAACTAAATATTTCTGCCACTAGTGTTGTTGGCTGTTGCACACGCCCAGAGCCAGAGCACTATAATATAATGTCAGCCCACGTGACACCGACGCTCGAAAAATACGCAAACACTTCGGAAAAATTTTGAAAAAGGATTATTCGAAACACATAGACAGTTCTTGACTGTTTGGGAGAAGCGTGTTATGAAAACATACAGCTAACAACGAAATTCATAAACGCTGTTTTAACATTCTCTTCATATTTTTTTGGAAGGGTTGCAGTTGCAGTTACACAACATTGTGTAAGTCGGAAAATATAGACAAAAAATTAGTGTTAGGAGTATATGCAAACATCATCTAACTTTTTGTTTTATCGGCACAGCTATAATATGTGTTTGGCAATAGTCTTTTTTTGTTACAAAACGTGCTATTGCCAGTAAACTATATGAAAGAAAAGATTACTTCTTTATTTAAAGCTATGGTTAACTTAGACTCCTGTTTTGGGGGGCCCAAAAACGTTTTGCTGTACCCAAGGCCACAACCGATCTTAATCCACCACTGGACATAATATAGTTCTGGAAGTGTTATTATCAGAAAAATATTCCTTTTGCAGATTTTAGGTTGGCAACATACTAGCCATATTGGTTCTTAAGCCAATGTGTTGTTTTCGTGTTTACGTATAAACTGGATACATTATACGTTATTAGTGTTTCTTTTAGTTAGTTAGCCGTCGTCGAATAAACTAATAATTCAACGAATCTGTGATATTCGAACTGGACTACGCAGTGGTGCACAAATATAAGTATTTTATTAATTCCAACATTGTGTTGGTACCAGCATCACCAACTCAATTTGTTAATTAAGGTTTCCGTCAGAGTTCCTAATACTGTTTTTATTAGTGGCTAGTTTCGAACATTTTTGTTCATTCTCAACTCTGACAGAAACACTAGTTAATGAATTACAAATAATTATTTTCGCCTACTGTGGAAAATGGGCATTCCTGCAGTTGTGGCGCTCACCATGTATATTTCCACATGTGCCAAAATTCATAACGATTCTGGCTAACTTCATAAACTAGGAGAAAACGGAAGAAGTTTCCGAAACCTGCCTGTAAAGAGAGAGTCACTACAACTACTTATACAGTTAGAACAATCTGCTGCACTTAATAAATAAGTTTGGATTAGTTTCGCATTTTTTGCATTTAGTTCTGTTATTACAGCCCTCGAATGACGAAGTGGTGTCAACGTGAGACAGAAAAGCCGAAGACCAAAATACTCGCCAGTGTGCTTAAGACGTGTCGTGGGCGACACTAGTCTTAGGAGGGTCCGCTTAGGGTGAAAATCATTCGTTCACCTGACACGACCGTCCAGGGCCCACTCCTCTGTAATCATTCACATGTCATTTCCTGTTCTGAATGACTTGTGAAATTCATGGCTCCTGCAGTACTCGAACAGAGTTGCGTAGTAACAACACACAATATTTCTACATAGGATTCCAAATTTGGTTTTTCCGTAAACCGATTTTCCAGTTTCGTTTCAGATTGGGCATGTGAACACTCCAATATCGAATCTGGAAATCCGGTTGTGGCTGCGGATTTCACATTCCACAATCGGTTTTTGGCTTCGTGTAAATGCTCTTTCGCATGGGGGGCGCCGGCCGAAGTGGCCGTGCGGTTAAAGGCGCTGCAGTCTGGAACCGCAAGACCGCTACGGTCGCAGGTTCGAATCCTGCCTCGGGCATGGATGTTTGTGTTGTCCTTAGGTTTAACTAGTTCTAAGTTCTAGGGGACTAATGACCTCAGCAGTTGAGTCCAATAGTGCTCACAGCCAGCATGGGGGGCGTGAATTGGTTCTCAGTTGTACTTGCTTTTATTAGTATGTGAATGAAATGAATTTTATGTGAAATGAACGAAAAGAACAAGTTCTTGTCCGATTAAGACTTATTAGTTTCCTTTAAGTAATGAGACGCTCTTTTTTTCGTTTTGAGATGGAAAGATATACGTGAATTCTGATATACAGCACAAATCACTTCAAACTCGAACCTTTTCTATGTCGTGAACGGTTCAAGATATCGACACGAGATTTGTGGCAAATGATACTAGGCAGAGATGTGTGTATTTTTGTTATATGGTTAATACTGTTATCTACTGCATAAAGTGAGATATTGAAGAAAGTACGCTACTTTTTAATACCAATGGTAGTAACAGTAGTAGTAGCTTTATTCGTCTGTAGATCATTTCTACAAGGATGATCGACTGGCCTTGGTATTCCGATTTAAGAACAACAAAAATACAGTTCGTGTGTCCATGCATTTACATACTTACAGGTCTAGTTTGACAATGATGGGATAGGCAGTCGGCCGTGGCGTTATAACTGCCACTGAAAACCACTGAAACCACTGAAAACCTAAATCAGGAAGGCCAGATGAAGACTCGAGCCTCCACTCTGCCGAATACAAAACCACTCTATTAAGAACAGTGCTGCCTCATTCAACTTGTCCCTAGTGTACGATACCATTTTACAAAGAAGTTATTTAATAATGTAGGAGGTTATTTCTTGTAACAAAACAAGAGTAAGGATTATTGGGCCAACTGATCCTTATGATACCACTTTCACTTGATATAATTTTTTCTGATCTCGGTCCTAATATACGCAATTCATTATCTTTACGTAAGCGCGTGATATCACCCCACTCGTTTTCTTCCAGAGATTTCGAATGCAGTTAAAAAAAGGAAATCGTTCCATTTCAAAAGAAGTGAGTGTTAAAGAGCAATGAGTTTAGTCGATAGGTCCGTTACTAAGAAACTCCACATCTGTACTGTACTATCATAGAGCTTCCGACTAGATAAAATCTTCAGAAAACTTGATTCGCCGCCAAAGTCTACCAAATCAGAGTTCCAACAACTTGCAGCTCCAATAGGACTTTATTACACGTTGACTATACATCACGCACGAGATTAGTTACTAGCATGCCTATTTATGTTACCCTGACAGCCACTTCAGATTATGACATTCGACCAATTAAACTACTTCAACAAAATTCAGTATATGTTGAAATTATTGCTATGTATTATGTTGAGTCTCTGATATTCCTTGCAGCCACGCTGAGCGTAGTAGTCTCTTTGCTGCACTCGCAGTGACGTCAACGACAGCGCTACAGTTCTCGGCTACACACGAAGTCCATAAGGAATACCGCAGGCAAATAAATAGAACAGCCACGACAGAACGTGCTCCGTATCAAATCTTCATACATAATAAAGATGATTCTAACTCTGGAAATGACTTTTCCTCTGAACTCTGTAACACCCCACGCGTCACTTATCTGGATTTGGCGTGTGTTCACCCCAGGTAATTGACTAACAGATCAACACACCCGCAAATGACAAGCACAGAGGTGCTTAAACATGTGTATTTGCCCTTTGCGACATGTGTCCTTGTAATATAATTGTAGTTTTCTTTTGAGTACTCTGACCAATAATTGTCTCAGGAATCGGCAGAGATTAAAGTAAAATTAGACTAAATAATGACCACGTCTTTAACGGTAAATCCAGTCACTGAAGGCAGGTACCCTAGGAATGAGTGGGAGTTTGCATCAGATAGGAGGTCCATTCACTCTCAGTTATCCATCCCTACTAGACTTAAATTACCAAAAACATACATGAACAATATTTGTGTAACATTTTGTGAAGTTGATAGTAGTTGCTCTCATTAAATTATATGTTAATCCCTCTTTGACATTTTATAAATACATGTTTTTTGTGTCTGTCTCTGGACGTTTATATTGTGCATGGTGTAAGTGTCATCTTCACACAACTCAACAAGGTCTCGCCCAGTCCAGTGTCTGGATTGTGTACGCACAAGTCGAATTTCCCCGTTCCTTTTATCTACGATCCTGAGGGGGCTGTTGTACTCGTATTGTGACTTTACTGGCTCTATCACATCCTCCCTCTGCATCCGCTGGAGTTCGATAAAAACACGATCTCGGTACGACCACGGAATCGGGTACGGCGGTACTCGAAACGATTTGTGCCTCTTTACGTCAAATTTACATTGGTAGCCCTTTATGGAGCCCGTCTTGGGGACAAAAACTTCAATATTCCTTCTTAGCACATTGTCTAACCCTTCTTTGTCTGCGTCTCTTATGACTTTTATGCCTTGCAATTCCTCGCTTATTTCCTTATGTATTTCTATTAACTGTGCTTGTTTCGAAGTACTATCTCGATTGTCCAGTCCGCCGTCGGCTTCAGCTGTTGACGCCTCCTGGTTTGGAAACTGTAGTCTGAGACAGCTCTTTTGTACCTGCCCTGGGATTGCCTGTTCATCGAAACGAAGATGGATTTTGTCACCCTCTCCTAATGTGACTTCTCCTCGACCCAAATCGATTATGGCTTTTTTCGTTGATAGGAAATCCATACCAATGATAATATCGGTGGACAGTGTAGGAATGACAAAAAGATTAGCAGTCAACTGATGTCCTGACATTCGAATTCTAAACGTGTCTGTTGAGATATTTCTATACTCTTTCCAAGTAATGCACCCCTGATCTTCGTCTTTTGTGCGGCAAGAGTCGGTGGGTTCAGCACATTCTTACATGTCTTAAATACCTCTTCTGAGATCGCTGAAAGCCGGCTTCCACTATCAATTATAGCGGCTACCGTTAAGTCACCTATTTTCATTTTGACTACTGAGTATATTTCTTTATTTTGTTGCCCTTCGTTTTCTTCGAGGAGTAACTCGATGACATCTCCTGTTCGATAATGTTTATGTTATTGACTAGTTCCGAGGTTACGGACGTTTTGCAACTCCTGTCCGCGCTCTGGTCTAGTCATTCGTAACCCTGCCCGTTAAGGTGGGGTGTACCAGGCTTCGGAGGGCGGACTTCGACCACTTCCTGGTTGTTATTTTGGTAACCATAATTCCTCTTCCTTCTCGATTGCTGATTACCGCCCCAGGTCCTTTGTGATTTGCTATGTTGCACTGGAGAGTGTCGCTCTTCTTCCGTTTACCTTCTTTTCGAGTTGTCATTACTGTTATTTCGATTGTGGCCGTTGTAGTTCGGTGCTGGCCTACTATCACACTGGGGGTCCATTATTGCGACGGTTGTTATTTTGTTCACGCTGTCGGCGTTCCTCCCGCGCCTGTTCTTCTTGAAATGCGAATTCCAGTTCGCGCAAAATGCCCTTAAATACCTCAGTATCGCCACCACAACGACCGGCAAGTGATTGTTGATACGAGATGGGAAGTTTCATGTAGCATAACCTGATGATTTCCGCACCGCTACATGGGTTGTCTAGGTACTGGTTCCTTTTTGTCATATTTTCAAAAAATTTGACCGGACTCCGGTACCCTGCCCCTTCCATATCTCTGGACATCATAATTTCTTGTTTGACCCTTTCTTGGGTTTCTTTAGACCAATACTTGCCCAAGAAGGCAATTCTGAATTCTTCGAACGAGACGCTCGTCTTCGCTACGTTTCTCATGCACTCAGCGGTCGCGCCCTCCACATGGGAGCACACAAAATCCAGCTGGTACATCAATGGCCAATGTGGAGGCAAAGATAACTCGAATTGTCCCATAAAAGATTTTGGACGCAAGCTGTTACCTTCGTCCTTGTAGTGATGGAACTTTCGGACTGATACAAAATGCTTGTAGTCAAACCGGTCATCATTCCAGTTATCATTTCGACCGTTCTTACGACTCGTATGAACTTCGGGACGTGGACTAATTCGTTCCGACACGCTATCGTCACCTCTCCCCCTCTGTATGTTCGACAGTTGTCCGGTACATCTAATCAGCTGACAGCAGTTGTGCTCACTGGACTGCTGCGCGCTGTCCGTGTTTACCTCGCTCGTTGCCTCAGAGCTGTGAATGAAGGCGTGGCTCCCGTTGCTTATAGTGTCAACTTTATCACACCGTGAAGCGGTTATCTGTGTTCCGCCAAGTGACGGTTCAGTCGACGCAGTAATTACACCCTTCTCCTTTCCTGATGTCTCTGTAATGAGACGTTTTACCTCGTCCTCTAAATTTCTTTTTAATATCGCCACCTCCTCTTTCAACATCTCGTTAGGCCCTATGTCCGGTTGCTCTTGTTGCTTTTCTTCAACACGTTTTATCCGGCTTTGTAGCCTTGATAACAAGACCTTTCCTACTTTTGCCGTGCTTTTCGTGGAGTCCCGAGTTTCTCTCGCTATTTTCCTTGCACCTTTCGCAATTAATTTGGCTTCAGTTGCCGTTCGTTTGATGATGGCAATCTCTTTCTCTATTTTGACGCCGAGATTCTTTACCTCCTCTTTTACTTCCCTATGAACTTCTGTGAGCCTATAGTTCAGCTCCGAATTCGCCTTTTTAATTTCGGCATTAAGGTTGGCGCTCTGCTCTTTCAGCTCCGAATTCGCCTTTTTAATTTCGGCATTAAGGTTGTCTTTCAGCTCCGAATTCGCGTTTTTAATTTCGGCATTAAGGTTGGCGCTCTGCTCTAAGTTCACCGTTTGCATCTATTGCAACAGGTCCGTAATACTTTTGAGAGTAGCCGCATTTTGATCCTCGTCCTTTTGTGGTTGAAAATGCGACTCTTCTCTTCTGTTCTGAGGAACCCTTCGATATCTAGACAAGTACCGTCTCCGCGCCCCCGTCGGATCACTTGTGAATGAATCGTTTGATAATCGTCGGACACCGTTTTGTTCCGACACACTCTGGCTTCTTAGGCTAGATCTTCCATACTTATGGATTAATCCTGTACTCCCTGCGTCCCCCGAGCCCTCAGTATCACTGCCTGAATCAACGTCCTTGCTATTCAGCGGACTAAAGCAGTCATGAGACGCAGTTTCAGGAAGTTGCAACTCGCGTTCGTCACGCTCATCGGTAGAGCTTTCCCTACTATCACCCATTTTCTGCCGAGTAACAGTCTGATTATATTCTGCCGTTGTCTTGGCTTTTCCCCTCGTTATCATTTGCACTTTTATGTTATAAGAAAACTCAAAACCCAGGTACCCCTTACACTCAATAATTAGATAACACAAAACATATATCAGGACAAAAATTGATACACTGGGTGTGAGCAATGACCCGACAAACAGTTCATAAAGAATTCCCCCAAAAAGGCTAGTACCAATGATTGTGTTCTGTGTGCTCAGCATTGGCTGATTACGGCACTGCACATCATAAGTACTCCAACAACTCACAAATACAATGCAGAGGCACCTATAAATGTAAATTTGAAAGGACAGCACATGAAGAAGACAATGTAACTTATTGTAACTAATGCTAGCCGTTTTTCAATTAAAATGGCTAAGCAATGGATCACGTGGAAAAAGTCCCATTTTTAAGACTACTTCCTAGCAAATCCCGAAGTATCATATCCTGGCATGGGTCAGGCCCATATAACACCCCACCCGTCACTTATCTGGTTTTGATGTGTGTTCATCCCAGGTAATTGACTAACAGATCAACAGAGAGTGCAAAACTGCCGCAATATCGGATAACGCAAAGAAAGTAATAAGGCCCTGTGACTCCTGATTGAACTGCGGTGGCAGTGTTGACATTAATTGATTCAGAATTGGTCACTTTTAATTAAAATGGGGTGCACATTGATGTTATATGCAGCTATTGAACACCAGATGCAAATGTTGAACATAAAATTAATTAAGAAAGTGACTTGGGATTTCAACTACTTGAATGAAAACAGATGCCGTCGATTATCACAAATTTGTTTTAACTCACAACCATCAATCATCACATTACATGACTCTCCTACCAGGCAGTGGTAATAAATCGCGTTTGAGTGGAGTAAAGCTCGATAACTCAAAAGTAATTCCTATCGACTGACCCAGGCGTAATGCGAAGTGCGAGAAGAATTCTGCAGTACACGGCCCATAAAACCCTCGTGGAAACTTTGCCGACGTGATCCAACAAATTAATCAGTGGCCGGAGCGGTCGCAATATCACCGAATACAGCGTGGCGGAGCGGCGTCATTGTGTGGACGTCGGCCGACCTCGTGGTGCTGCAAGGCTGTGCTCGTCTATTCATTCCTAGCTATCTTGCTCAGTACATAGCTGAACCAAAACTTTCTATCTCCAAGCTCAATCGTTCCATTTGCTAAATCCTAAACTGCAGAGATGCTCACTCTTTCTCAGGCAAGCTGAGTAAAGAACGCCACGTCCGCACTCTAGGCAATCTGGGAACGGAAGACCTCTACAGAGACTTCTGCCAGTCCGCTCTCCACCTCGGTTTCCCCTCCAGCAAAATCACTTATGCCAGTTGCAGCTCAAGTCACGTTAATTATGTGTCACTTCCCAGCACCGAACAATGCCTGCTCTGGGAAGTGAACAAATTCCCACAAAATTTCCCTTCCTCTCAACTTCTTCTATTTAGCTCCCCCCAGGCCACCCATCAAGGTTAGCGTCTGCTCAAACACCAAGTTTTCTGGAATTCTGACTCCCAGGAGAGTACTTCAAATTCCTTGGTCCTATGTTCCTTGGCCGCTCTTCACCTGATTTACTTCAGGCTCTGCAGACCGTGAATTCAGCATGAAGTTGATATGGTCACAAACACGCATATTTTGACCTCTGTTGACCGCTCCACTGTAGCTTGCGCAGCTTTGTCGCATGTTTCACAGAAAACGGGACGACGGACATTTATCAACAGGCATACAAGTTCTCTGTCTGTTTCCCAGTACACCAGCATGGAGTCGGAGTCATCAACCCACTCACTGTCACTCATCTTAAGGCGGCTGGAGGCCGCGCACCGTTACCGCTTTCTCAGAGCTTGAGCCGCCCTAAGCTGCCTATTGTCACTTCCTTTAGCTGCTCCCATGGCCGGCCATGGTCAAATACTTCCCTGGGTAAACTAGCGTCCAGTAAAGTGACTCGTTTCCACAAAGTATTCATGTCATGTGAATTACTTTAAAACCATCACCCGAGATTACTTATTCCACTACATCCATACTATACCCTCTACAAGATGCATTTTGCCTTGTCAGTCATTTTGTTCAGCCCTACTGTTCGCTCAACGTGAGTTAGGTGATCTTTAATGACTTCATGTAAGGGGCAAAGTTCTTGCCATCTTACAAGGCGAGTGTCAGCGCCAATACAACCCGGAGCTACATCGGCCGGCATTCGCGTAATCCTTGGCAGTAATGCGACCTTGCAGAGAACCCATGGGGCCCACGGAATACCACGGTACTGCTCCAGGTCTTATGGCTCCGCCACGACGTTTTTCAGTTACGAACATCTGCATCAGTGATGAGTGGGTCTGGAATTGCGGCTGGCTCCATAAGCTGGGAATAGCAGAGTGAGCTGGAATTCCTAAACAACACCACACTGTGATGCAAACGCCCTTAGCAGGAAACCCTGTTGCTGAATCCATAATATCTGAATTATGGAGCAATGGGAGAATGTCATTTGGTTATGTGAGTCTTGTTTCAATACAAAGTTGTAAACAAGTTGTTACACAGGGATACAATTTGGCTCAACAATAACTTAATATGATATTTAGGTAATTAATTATTAGAGTCTATTCTTATATGAAAGGTGGTTTGCTCTTCTGTCTGCCCAATATTTCTTCATCCTTTCAGATATTTTCTTTCTTTCTTCATCTGAGACCACTCTTCCTGTACTCCTTTTATTGGTTTTCATTTGTAGACTGGTTTGCGGGTCTTGCAGTATTCTGGTTTTCTCTGTCTTGTTTTTTAGGTCATCTACTGTAATTTGGAGTTCTTTTATATCTTCCTTAATTTCTGTGATCCATTTAATGTCGCTCTTGCTATTCCACAATTTTTGTATTATTTTTCTACTAATTCTGTTTTCTGGAGTTCTCATCAGATGTCCAAAGAATGAGATGCATTTCTTCCTGATGGTGCTCATGATTGGTTCTATTTTCTTATATACTGTTTCATTTGATGCTATTTTCCAATGTCCATTTATTTCATACTGTTTATTTATACATGTCCTAATTATTCTTCTTTCTATTTTTAGTATTTTGTCAATTTCTGCTGTATTAGTTGTTTTGAAGATAGTTTCAGCTGCATACGTTATTTCTGGTTGGGTAACTCTTTTATAGTGTTTTAATTTTGCATCTATACATAGGCTTTTTTTGTTGTATGTAGTTTTGGTAATGTAATTTGCATAGTTCAGCTTTTTTATTCTATTCTCCCATGATGGTTTCTCATTTAGATTGTATGTTATTATTTCACATAAATTTTTAAACTCATCAACAATTTTGATTTCCTGTTCTTCTATTGTAATTTTGTTTACAAGTGGTGGATCAGTACACATACTAAATTATGTAACTAATCAAGAAATTGAAGTAATAAGTCCTTACCAATAAATAACTAGAGACTGCAGAGATGTTAGAATGAAAAATCAATGCTTCTAATTAACAATATGGTAATCTAAAAATCCAGAAACATAAGACCTCACTATCTTGAGAAACAGCTTAAAAGTTATTACCAAGAGATGTATTTCCATTTGTTATTTTATTTTTATGTCTTTCTCTGTAGTTAATATTCTTTGTAACTACATTTCTAATTAACTCTTCAATTGTTTACATCTCACACTTTTCCAATTTCCAGAGTTTGAGGCCTTATTTGTGCATTTTACGTATGTAATCGGATAAAGCACGAGCTCTGTTGTACCACTGAATATAGCTAACCAAATCCAAACTGTAATTAATTATGTAACTAAATTAATATGAGAGACATTACGGTAATTAAGGTTCAGAATGATTTTCTTATGGAAAACTAAAGATATTACAATAAAATATTGTCATTAAATAGTGTATTTTATACCTTATTCTGCTGTACCATCCGGTTCTTTACGTTTTGTAAATTTTAATTGTAACATCGAAATTGTACAAAATTTATATTTCTTTATTTTGGAAGTTATTGTTAAAATTTTATATAAAGCGATGCTGAGCGGGAGTCAGTTTTGAAGTTACTTTTGGAAGTCAAAGAGATCAGTGAATTCTGTCGTTGTTTTGTTTACAAGACGAGTGTGCAGTTCGAATGTCAATTAATGTGAATAAATTTTGTGAAACATGAAAATTTCGCATTCATTCATCAATTCATCAGGCAGAAAAACCTTAAGTAACATTCAGCATGAATCGTTACACCGTCTCTGCACTAAAACAATGCAGAGACATTTCCAAAAGCAAAGAATTGCGGGGCCAGCCGCAATTCCAAACTCACTCATCACTGATGCAGATGTTCGTAACTGAAAACCGTGGTGCCGGAGCCATAAGACCTGGAGCAGTACCGTGGTATTCCGTGGGTCCCATGGGTTCTCTGCAAGGTCGCATTACTGCCAAGGATTACGCGAACGCCGGCCGATGTAGCCGAGCGGTTCTACCCGCTTGAGTCGGGAACCGCGCGACCGCTACGATCGCAGGTTCGAATCCTGCCTCGGGCATGGATGTGTCTGATGTCCTTAGGTTAGTTCGGTTTAAGTAGTTCTAAGTTCTGGGGGACTGATGGATGACCTCAGTGCTCAGAGCCATCTGAAGCAAGAATGATTTCGCTTCCCAGACCGCACGACATGGATCTCACCGAATATTTAAAGGGCGTAATCTAGAGGTCAGTTCGTCCACCATATCCTGCACCGACAATATTTTCGCAATTATGGACGGCTTTAGAAGCAGCATGGTTCAGTATTTCTGCAGGGACTTCCGACGACTTGTTGTGTCCATGCTTCGTTGAGCTGCTGTACTACCCCCGGCAAAAGGAGGTCCGACACGATATTAGGAGTTACCCCATGACTGTCACCTCATTGTAATTAGTGACCTCAGATGTTAAGTCCCAAAGTGCTCAGAGCCATTTGATTACGTGAGCAGTTTTACTGGTCAGGTTCATCCCACGGCACAATGCACACTGGTGACGTTGTGTTACAAGACGACAGGACACCTGTTTACACAGCTACTTTGGAGAGAAGGGTGCGCTTTCGCTATCGATCTCCATCAGTGTTGTCTGAACTTGCCACTATTTTGCAGGAAGAAAGGTATAAGATTCCCTTGAAAACCATAGATGTCTACTCCTAAACAACTGTAAGCTCGTATTAATGCCAACGGATTTGCTGCATCGTATTAGACATGGTAATATGTTTTTGTGTTTCCAAATTTTTTTTGCAACTCCTGTACGCATCTAAGCAACCATTAGTGCTGTGTTCCCATACACGACTGTAACGGGAAGAAACCCTAACTTGTAGTACAAAGCTAAGTTCCCACTACCCTGCACTTCAGTCCTTTGCAGAGTACGTACATAGACGTAAATTTTACTAACAGTACTACGACCTTACAGATGAAATGGCGCTGACGAAATATATTTTAACAGGGAAAATAAAACGGGCACTGCCAAGATCAACCGAGCGAAGAGGCGCGTTGGTTAACACACTTTACTCGCTTTCGAGAGGACGACGGTTCAAACCCGCGTCCGGCCATACTAAATAAGGTTTTCCGTGATTTACCTAAATCGCATCAGGCAAATGCCGGATTGGTTCCTTTGAAAAGGTTCAACATGGTTCAAATGGCTCTAAGCACTATGGGACTTAACATCTGAGGTCATCAGTCCCCTATACTTAGAACGCCTTAAACCGAACTAACCTAAGGAAATCACACACATCCATGCCCGAGGCAGGATTCGAACCTGCGACCGTAGCAGTCGCGCAGTTCCAGACTGAAGCGCCTAGAACCACTCGGCCACAGCGGCCGGCTTTTCATGGAAAGTCGATGGTAAACAACATACCGAGAGATCGAGACAACGTTGGGTAGATACATCCCATATGCAGCTTGGTTCCGTGATGATGTTACAAACTTTCATTATTAATGGAGAAGGGTAAACGTTTCAGTTTGAAGTAAGGGTTCTCGTCCTGAAACGGGTGAGTGGAAAGTTGTAAACAAAGGTCTTCCTGATAGCTCTGACAGTGGAATACAGGTACCGGCACTGTTGTTGCTAAGATTGTACGGTAGGTAACTTTCACAGGTGGTAGTATGGACCGACGAAAGAAAAAAAGTCCAGTAAACATCAGCTCTAAAGTGCATACCTCAAGAGCTATGGATACTTGTTCAGTATCGAAGAATAAGTGCTCGTAGCTCTTAAGGAATACAATTAGAATCCGTGTTTACTAGACTTTTTTCTTGTTTTTCTCCATACGACCGACCCTGAAAGTTACCTACACTACAGTCTTAGCAACAATCATGCTATACATGTATTCCACTTCAGAAGTACCAGAAAGATTTTCGTTTATAGCTTTCTACTCGGTCGTTGCCGCACCAGCGTCGCTTACTTCAGATTGACACACACAGGTGACAAAAGCTATGGGATAGTGATATGCACATGTACAAATAGCGGTAGTGTCACGAACACAAGACATAAAAGGACAGTGCACTGGCGGAGCTGTCGTTTGTACTCAAGTGATTCACGTGAAAAGGTTTCCTTCGTGATTATGGCCGCACGCTGGGAATTGGCAGACTTTGAAGGCGAAATGCTTGTTGGAGCTAGACGCATAGGACATTCCATTTATAAAATCGTTGGGAAATTCAATATTCCGAGATCCACAATGTTAGCAGTGAGCACCTCACGCCACGGACAGCGCAGTGGTCGACGGCCTTCACTTAACGATCGAGAGCAGTGGCATTTGTATAGAAGTCAGTAGTAGCAGACAAGCAACACTGACGTGAAATAACCGCAGAAATCAATTTGGGATGTAAGACGAACGTGTTCGTTAGGACAGTGCGATGAAGTTTGGCCTTAACGGGCTATGGCAGCGGATGACCGACGCGAGTACCTTTTCTAACAGCAAGACATCACCTGCAGCGCTTCTCCTGGGCTCGAGACCACGTCGGTTGAACCTAAGACAAATGAAAAACCGTGACCTGATCAGACGAGTCGGTTTCAGTCGGTAAGAGCTGACGGCAGGGGTCGAGTGTGGCCCAAACGAAGCCATGGATCCGGTTTCTCAACAAGGCACTGTGCAAGCTGCTGGTGGCTGTTTAATGGTGTGGACTATGTTTACATGGAACACTGGCTGTAAATGGTTATGTCCGGTTACTTGGAGACCATTTGCAGCCACTCTTGGACTTCATGCTCCCAAATAAGTATGGAATCTTTATGAATGACAATGCGTCATGTCACCAGGCCACAACTGTTCGCGATTGGTTTGAAGAAAATTCTGGACAGATCGAGAGAATGGTTTGGTTACCCAGATCGCCCGACATGAATCCCATAGAACATTCATGGGACATAATAGAGAAGTCAGTTCTTGCACAAAACCCTACACCGGCAACACTTTCGCAGTTATGGACGGTTATAGAGGCAGTAAGGCTAGTTTCTGTGCAGGGCCTTCCAACGACTTGTTGACTCCATGTTACGGTGGCTTGGTTCAAATGGCTCTGAGCACTATGGGACTCAACTTCTGAGGTCATCAGTCCCCTAGAACTTAGAACTGCTTAAGCCTAACTAATCTAAGGACATCACACACATCCATGCCCGAGGCAGGATTCGAACCTGCGATTGTACCGTCGCGTGGTTCCCGACTGTAGCGCCTAGAACCGCTCGGCCACTCTGGCCGGCTCCATGCTACGTCGAGTTGCTGTACTCCACCTTGCAAAAGGAGGTTCGACACGATATTAGGAGGTATACTACGACTTTTGTAACCTCAGTGAATGGAAACATGGTCCAGGTAGGCTGTATCACTTTTTTATTATGTATTTGATAGGCCGTCTTCGACCTTTGGTCGTTTTCAAATACATATCTTAAGATTCCAGCTTCATTTCACATTATGATGCATCGTTGACACATATCGACAAGAATACATCTTACTACTGTGCATGTGTGGCACAAAAACAATATTTACTATTCTCCATCATCTACTGAAAGTTTGTAACATCGTCACGGAATGACGCTGTAGACAAGATTGTGGGTCTCCACCATGACCAAGCACAAGATCGCGGTAAATGGAGATAGAGAGCAGAAAGGGCAGACTCTGTTGCATTGTGAGACAAAGGCCGAGGACGGAGCATGAGAAGAAGGAGAAGAAGTTCGTGCTGACTAAGTTGAAATAGCTGATTTCAGACATCATGCAGCGAGAAAAAAAAAGTGGCGCTAGGAAAACCAGTATTTAATCCGCTAGCAAAAATAAGTGAAGCTTTACATGTAAATGGAACACGGGTACAACGTGGCGCGTGGCATTGGAGAGGCGCCCGTGAGAACGGGACGGTGTGGGCTCAACGTGTCGCGTGTTGCATGGGTTGCCGCCACGGACGCGCCGGCCGGCGGCAGGATGCTACACCCACTTCCTCTTCCCTCCTCCCTCCCCCCTCCCTCCCACACCGCCCTTCCCCTTCCCACCCCCTCATCTATTCCTCCCACCCGGGCGGCCGCCAGAAATCGCAATTGGGACTTCCTCTGTGCGTCGGCTGCTCGCTTCGCGCCCTCCACACTGTTACGAGAGCGTCCAATGACAGTGCACCGGGAGTAGCTAGATACGCTGGAATGTCGCTGCGAGACTTTTCCTCTAGCCAGCAGGCGCCACTACTTCCGTGGTAACGTCAGTGAGGAAGCAAAACCCTTAGCTCATTGGGTCTACATCTCTAAACTCCATCTCTCCAGTGTACAGTACAGCTTCAAACGGCTAATCAGTTTACGTCTACACTTGCAACTACGCGACTACCCTGCAATTCACACTTTACCCCTTGACAGAGGATTCAGCGAACCACTTTCATTCTATTTCTTTACCGTTCTACTCTCGAACAGCGCGCAGCAAGAACGAACACTTAGATCTTTCTGTGTGTCCATTCTTCTGATTGGAGACGGCCACGGTGCCCGAGCGGTTCTAGGCGCTTCAGTCCGGAACCGCGCGACTGCTACGGTCGCAGGTTCCAATCCTGCCTCGGGCATGGATGTGTGTGATGTCCTTAGATTAGTTAGATTTAAGCAGTTCTAAGTTCTAGGGGACTGATGCCCTCCGATGTTAAGTCCCATAGTGCTCAGAGCCATTTGAACCTTTTTTTTCTGATTGGAGATTTAAGGGAATTTGGCAGGTCGCTTATGCATTAGAGTGGAATACCTACAACACTCCTTACGATGTTATTTATTATATGGCTACCAGTTTCGGTGCTTCAGTACACCACTTCAGGCCTTAACTGACGCTGAGCCTCTTAATTTGTTAAGATGATCATTTCTCCCTGTGTAAGTGGATGTCAACAAAATATTTTCATCTTTAGAAGAGAAAGTTGGAGATTGAAATTTCGTAAAAACATGTACCACAACGAAATACGCCATTGTTTTAACGATTGTTATCTCAGCTCCTGTATCACATCGGTGACACTCTCTCCCCTGTTTCGTGATAATACGAAACGAGCTGTATTTCTTTGGACTTTTCCGATGTCCTTCGTAGTCCTATCTGGCAATCATCCCAAACTGCATATCAGCTCTCTACCAGAGGACGGACAAGCATAGTAAACGCAGTCTTCTAAGTACTCTACCAATAAAACGCAGTCCTTGGTTCGCCTTCCCCATCACATTATCTATGTGAAAGTTCCAATTTAATTTGTTACCAACTGTTATTTCTAGGTATTTAGTTGAATTGACAGCCTACACATTTATCAGGTAACGGAAAGTTAATTCATTCCTTGAAGCACTCACGTGGATGACATCACACTATTAATTATTTCGTTATTATTTATCATCATCATCCTCATTATTATTATTATTCTTTCTTTCTTTTCTCAGACGTTATGTCTGGTCAAAAATGGAAAGTGACGCGGACCTTGATCAAGCGTGACTTCCTGTTAACTGTACAGTATAAGTTATATTGCATTTAGGAACTTTCGGGTAATTCAACATGTATCAATAATTACGGATTTCTGTAGTTGTATATATAAGTTTGGATGTAGCTGTATTGCATTGATGTACTGGTGGACATTGTGTGGTATGACTCCTGTAGTTGATAGTATAATTGGTATAATGTCAACTTTATCCTGATGCCACATGTCCTTGACTTCCTCAACCAGTTGGATGTATTTTTCAATTTTTTCTCCTGTTTTCTTTCGTATATTTGTTGTATTGGGTATGGATATTTCGATTAGTTATATTAATTTCTTCTTTTTATTGGTGAGTATGTTGTCAGGTTTGTTATGTGGTGTTGTTTTATCTGTTATAATGGTTCTGTTCCAGTATAATTTGTGTTCACCGTTCTCCAGTACATTTAGTGGTGCATACTTGTGTGTGGGAACGTGTTGTTTTATAAGTTTATGTTGTAAGGCAAGCTGTTGATGTATTATTTTTGCTACATTGTCATGTCTTCTGGGGTATTCTGTATTTGCTAGTATTGTACACACGCTTGTGATGTGATCTACTGTTTCTATTTGTTGTTTGCAAAGTCTGCATTTATCTGTTGTGGTATTGGGATCTTTAATAATTTGCTTACTGTAATATCTGGTGTTTATTGTTTGATTCTGTATTGCAATCATGAATCCTTCCGTCTCACTGTATACATTGCCTTTTCTTAGCAATGTGTTGGATGCGTCTTGATCGATGTGTGGCTGTGTTAGATGATACGGGTGCTTGCCATGTAGTGTTTTCTTTTTCCAATTTACTTTCTTCGTGTCTGTTGATGTTATGTGATCTAAATGGTTGTAGAAGTGGTTATGAATTTGCAGTGGTGTAGCCGATGTATTTATATGAGTGATTGCTTTGTGTATTTTGTTAGTTTCTGCTCGTTCTAGAAAGAATTTTCATAAATTTTCTACCTGTACATAATGTAGGTTTTTTATGTCGATAAATCCCCTTCCTCCTTCCTTTCTGCTTAATGTGCATCTTTCAGTTGCTGAATGTATGTGATGTATTCTATATTTGTGGCATTGTGATCGTGTAAGTGTATTGAGTGTTTCTAGGTCTGTGTTACTCCATTTCACTACTCCAAATGAGTAGGTCAATATTGGTATAGCATAAGTATTTATAGCTATTGTCTTGTTTCCTGCTGTCACTTCTGTTTTCAGTATTTTTGTTAGTCTTTGTCTATATTTTTCTTTTAGTTCTTCTTTAATATTTGTATTATCTATTCCTATTTTTTGTCTGTATCCTAGACATTTATAGGCATCTGTTTTTTCCATCGCTTCTATGCAGTCGCTGTGGTTATCCAATATGTAATCTTCCTGTTTAGTGTGTTTTCCCTTGACTATGCTATTTTTCTTACATTTGTCTGTTCCAAAAGCCATATTTATATCATTGCTGAATACTTCTGTTATCTTTAGTAACTGGTTGAGTTGTTGATTTGTTGCTGCCAGTAGTTCTAGATCATCCATGTATAGCAAATGTGTGATTTTGTGTGGGTATGTTCCAGTAATATTGTATCCATAATTTGTATTATTTAGCATGTAGGATAATGGGTTCAGAGCAAGGCAGAACGAGAAAGGACTTAATGAGTCTCCTTGGTATATTCCACGCTTAATCTGTATCGGCTGTGATGTGATATTATTTGAATTTGTTTGGATGTTAAGTGTGGTTTTCCAATTTTTCATTACTATGTTTAGGAACTGTATCAATTTAGGATCTACTTTGTATATTTCCAATATTTGTAGTAACCATGAGTGGGGTACACTATCTAAAGCTTTTTGGTAATCAATGTATGTGTAGTGTAGCGACCTTTGTTTAGTTTTAGCTTGATATATCACCTCTGCATCTATTATCAGTGGCTCTTTACATCCTCGTGCTCCTTTGCAACAGCCTTTTTGTTCTTCATTTATAATTTTGTTCTGTGTTGTATGTGTCATTAATTTCTGTGTAATGACTGAAGTTAATATTTTGTATATTGTTGGTAGGCATGTTATGGGGCGATATTTTGCTGGGTTTGCTGTCTGCTTGATCTTTAGGTTCCAGATAAGTTATTCCACGTGTAAGTGTATCAGGGAATGTGTATGGGTCTGCAATGTGACTGTTAAATAATTTAGTTAGATGTGAATGTGTTGAGGTGAACTTCTTTAGCCAGAAATTTGCTATTTTATCTTTTCCAGGGGCTTTCCAATTGTGAGTAGAATTAATTGCTTGGGTGACTTCATGTTGCAAAATTATCACTTCAGGCATTTGTGGTATCATCTTGTATGTGTCTGTTTCTGCTTGTATCCACCGTGCATGCCTGTTATGTTGTACCGGGTTTGACCATATGTTGCTCCAGAAGTGTTCCATGTCTGTTATGTTTGGTGGATTGTCTATTTTAATGTGTGTGTTATCTATTGTCTGGTAAAATTTCTTTTGGTTTGTGTTGAATGTTTGGTTTCGTTTCCTTCTGTTTTCACTTTTTTTGTATCTTCTAAGTCGTTTGGCCAATGCTTGTAATTTCTGCTTCTTTTCATCTAATTGCTCTATCGCTTCTTGTTGTGAGATTTTACCTAACCTTTTTCGTTTTTTTTCCTGACATTTCATTTCCTATAAATTGTGTTAGCTGTCCGATGTCTTTTCTCAGTTTTTCTATTCTGATCTGTAGCCTGTGTTGCCATGCTGGTTTTGTGGGTTTCTTATGTGTGTTGGTTGGTTCTGATCTCTGCCTAGTGTGTATATTTAGTGTAGCGAGTGCTCCTATATAAACCAGTAGTTGTAACTCTTCCATAGTTGTGTTTTCGTTTATTTTGTTGTGTATGATTGTGTTGATAGTTTTTATTGTTGTTTCGACGTGTGGGTTATTTGGTGGTCTATGCAAGAATGGTCTAATGTCTGTATTTGTGTCTTTGTATTCTATATATGTCAGCAGAAATTTTTCTTCTATACCTAACATGTGTGTTACTTCGAGTTCTATTTGTGCTTGTTCTGGTGGCTGTCTTAAGATTTCATTTTCCTCTGATTGTTTAATTGATGCGTGTTGTTCTTTGTTTGTTTGCTCTGGGATGTTTGAGTCCATTACTGTATTTTCTTCTTCTTCTGATTGCACATTATTTTGTTCCAGTATTTGTTGTACTTGTTGTTTGATGTTTTCTAATTCTGACTGGGGTATCCTGTTATTTTTGATTATTACATGGATCTGATCAGCTAGTCGTTGTTCTGTTAAAAATTTTAATTCTGGGTATCTGATACTAAATGTTGTGTATACTTGTGATCTGTATCCAGTTGTGTTGGTTCCTAGGTTTTTTGCTTGGTAATAACAGAACATGAGGTGTCGATTAACTTCATCTGACCAACTCATCCTCTGTTTTTGTTTTCCTTCTAGGGTGGTTGCAGGAAGCATATCCTGCAAAACACCTCTATTTGGATTTAAATCATTTTCCAGTTGGCTAGCAGTGTCGTTACCATTGTGGGCGGGCATAGGGTTCAAACGTCGTCCCCGACCATGACGGCGCTTGTCCAAGGCTTCTTTAGTTCTGTTCTGAACCAACTAATCACACTAAAAGGGGGTTAGCCCTATTAGTGGTTTGTTCTTTTCGTCGCCTTTTACGACTGGCAGAACATACCGGAGGCCTATTCTTTTCCCGGGACTCCATGGGGTTTATTATTATTATTATTATTATTATTATTATTATTATTATTACTATTTACTTAAATACTTGACGTTAACCACGTAAGCAAGAAACAGTTTAGAGAAGATTTCAAATTATGCTTAAATTTTGTTGGAAGTCTGTAAGCACTCCCACATTCTCAAATATTGGATGAATATAGTGTGGGTAATATTGAAGCCATGAGTTACCCTATATCAAGACATATACACAGTTTGTAACACTTGACTTATTGGAATGTTAAACCCTGATCTTCCTCCCTTCTTTGACTAATTGTGTTAGGCCTTTAACATAAGACTGTACCTGTTGATGAGTATATTACGACAGCATTTTAAATTTTTCAGTTAATTGCCAACCTGATAGCCAACCTGAAACTGGGGATTGTGCACCGGATTAGCCGCTAAGTAGCATAGGGGTAGCGTCACTCATTCGTAATCAAATCGTCTTCGTCAAATTTTGATTAATAATCAGCATTGGCGGCCGAAGACTTCCGCCATAAGATATCATCCTCATCCTACGAACGGCCTTGTTAAAGAGGGCGGAGGAGCGGACAGAAGTTCAGGGCACTCTCTTGTCCTAGGGGTGAGAAACTTCCCTTAAAGGCGGAAGAATGAGCAATGATCAACGCATGAGGATGCATAAGGCCATGGAAACCACTGCATTAAAGACATGTAACGTGTATCCACAGGACATGTGGCCTGTAATTGAAAAAGTGTCATGATGATCTCTCCATTGGCAAAAGATTCCGGAATAGTGCCCCATTCGGATATCCGGTAGTGAACTGCCAAAAGATTGAACAATCAACGAAAGGAAAACGTTGCACGAGTCGGGGCGTGGAATGTCAGAAGCTTGAATGTGGTAGGGAAACTAGAAAATCTGAAAAGGAAAATGCAAAGGCTAAATCTAGATATAGTAGGGGTCAGTGAAGTGAAGTGGAAAGAAAACCAGGGATTTCTGGTCAGATGAATATAGGGTAATATCAACAGCAGTAGAAAATGCTACAACGGGAGTAGGATTCGTTATGAATAGGAAGGTAGAGCAGAGTGTGTGTTACTGTGAACAGTTCAGTGACAGGGTTGTTCTTATTAGAATCGACAGCAAATCAACACCGACAATGATAGTTCACATATACATTCCGACGTCGTAAGCTGAAGATGAACCGATGGAGAAAGTGTATGAGGATAATGAAAGGGTAATACATTATTTAAAGGGGGATGATCTAATAGTCATGGAGGACTGGAATGTAGCTGTGGGGAAAGAGTAGAAGAAAAGGTTACAGGAGAATATGGGCTCAAGACAAGGAGTGAGAGAGGAGAAAGATTAATTGAGCTCTGTAACAAGTTTCAGCTGGTAACACAAGAGGAGGAGGTATACTTGGTAAAGGTCTGGTGATACGGGAAGATTTCAGTTAGATTACATCATGGTCAGACAGAGATTCCGAAATCATATACTGGATTGTAAGGTGCACTCAGGAGCAGATATAGACTCAGATCACAATGTAGTAGTGATGAAAAGTAGGCTGAAGTGTAAAACTTTAGTCAGGAATAATCAATACGCAAAGAAGTGGGATACGGAAGTACTAAGGAATGACACGATATGGTTGAAGCTCTCTAAGGCTGTAGATACAGCAATAAGGAATAGCTCAGTAGGCAGTACAGTTGAAGAGGAATGGACATCTCAAAAAAGGGCCATCGCAGAAGTTAGGAAGGAAAACATAGGTACAAAGAAGATAACTGCTAAGAAACCGTGGATAACAGAAGAAATACTTCAATTGATCGATGAAAGGTGGAAGTACAAAAATGTTCCGGGAAACTCAGGAATACAGAAATACAAGTCGCTGAGGAATGAAATCAATAAGAAGTGCAGGGAAGCTGAGACGAAATGGCTGCGGGAAAAATGTGAAGAAATCGTACAAGAAATGATTGTCGGAAGGACAGACTCAGCATACAGGAAAGTCAAGCTTCGGTGATATTAAAAGGAAGGGCGATAACATTAAGAATGCAACGGGAATTCCACTGTTAAATGCAGGCGAGAGAGCGGCATAGGTGGAAAGAATACATTGAATGCCTCTATGAGGGGGAAGATTTGTCTGATGTGATAGAAGAAGAAACCGATTTAGAAGAGTTAGGGGATCTAGTCTTAGAATCAGAATTTAAAAAAGCTTTGGGGGACTTAAGATCAAATAAGGCACAAGAGATGGGTAACATTCCATCAGAATTTCTAAAATCATTGGGGGAAGTGGCAAGAAAGCAACTATTCACGTTGGTGTGTAGAATGTATGAGTCTGGCAACATACCATCTGACTTTCGGAAAAGAATAATCCACACAAATCTGAAGACAGCAAGAGCTGACAAGTGCGAGAATTATCGCACAATCAACTTAACAGTTCATGCAGCCAAGTTGATTACAAGAATAATGTACAGAAGAATGGAAAAAAATTGAGGATGCGCTAGATGACGATCATTTTGGCTTTAGAAAAGGTAAAGGCACGAGAGAGGCAATTCTGACGTTGCGGTTAATAATGGAAGCAAGCCTAAAGAAAAATCAACAAGACACGTTCATAGGATTCGCCGATCTAGAAAAAGAGTTCGACAATGTAAAATGGTGCAAGATGTTCGAAATTCTGAAAAAACTAGGGGTAAGCTATAGGGAGAGACGGGTCATATACAATATATACAACAGCCAAGTGGGAATGATAAGAGTGGATGACCAAGATCGCGATTTACGAAGTCGTGGGTGTGCACTAAAAATGCCGTCTTGTCGTGACTAGCATTAAGGTGGTTGCCGACAGGTCGGCCGCTGTTAACTGCTGCTGAGCTGAGCCGGTGTGCTGACATTGCGAATCGCTCATCTCATCATTCTCTTGATTAATCATCGCGGGTGCGTGTAGGTTCAAAGTGAAACCTCGAAGACTTGGCAGAGGGCCGAAGTCAAGAAAAACACTTACGAGTGCGGAGTCCAGAGTAGTATCACCAACTGGGAGATCGAATCAGAATACCCATACGAAACCCAATATGACTACGAATGCTTCTCAGTTTTTGCTAGCCTTCTTTCAGAGTTTCGCATGGCAGCCCACTCAATCTTTTCTAGCCAATCACTTTATGGGACTGGCTCTTCCAGTCAGACTGGCTCTTCCAGTCTGGAAGTCCGTTCCCTAGCTCCCATCATAAAGTTAAAACGTTTCCTCCAGTGAGATATGTGTATATGGAAGCAGAATACGAGGTTCGCCTCGCTCTAGAGTCGAGACTTGTTCGTGCGAAAGTCTGGAAATTTTGTTGGCCTTCACACAGCGTTCCCACAGGAAGAGCAAAGTTTGGAAATTCGTAGACACACGAGTGGCTATACATTTTGCTTGAGGAAACGTGTCTGGAGACCATACACCAATGGTTTCCCGCTCTGCTAATGAGTACACCAGGTTTACGTCCTGCCACTCATTGTTCGTGGAAGCGTAGCCAGGAGGACGGTCGCCGAAAAGGCTCGTCCGACTATCCATGCGGCCCTCAAGCGTGAGATCCTGCATTCTAAATGCTAGCCAGCTCTTCCAGAACGTGCGAAAGTTCCTCCTGTTTACGCCCCAGCGATAAGGAGTTCCTCTGCTCAAGAGCAGGTGCATTTATCGGAAAAAGCTAGTATAAGAGTGAAACATTAGATGGGTGGGTTAACTACAGTGCTACACGCTAACCTCTAGCCACTCATGTAAACAATACACAGTCGATAAATAAAGATAAATCGGAAAGTAAGTGAAGGAAGAGAGTCTCGTATGCTAATTCATTATGCTAATAGGATAAAATGTGAGGATAAAGGCCTGAAATAGGCCGCCACCTCTCAAAGGTAATGAAAAGGGGATCTCGAAGAAAGGGCCCAATCATCGGTCTTAACATGCCAGAAACGTAACGCCTGCTGTCCAGATTACTGGCCATGGGAAGCAGACCAATTTTATTAAACATTAGATTGATACTTCGCCAGTATATGTATAAAAACTACGCTGCTTTGTAAAACTTAAGGCAGAGGTAGTAAGGTAACGTAACATATTAACAATCCTGCGAAAATCAATGAAAATGCGGGAGTCCGTTGTCAGAGGTCCCACAGTCGTGCAAAGAAAGCTAGACGTCACAAGGTGTGAAATCAAATTGACTACAGCGCCAAATAGGGCTGGTCCCGCAGCACGAGGCAGTTGAAGAAACGAGGAATGAATGCGTGTGTGTGTGTTTCAGTCAATCAGCGAGCAGTTACTGTGCACTGTTGTGGCGTTTTTTCATTACAACACGACCCGGAAACATCACACGGGGAAGAATTATCGGGAAACTGGTTGGTTCAAATGGCTCTGAGCACTATGGGACTCAACTGCTGAGGTCATTAGTCCCCTAGAACTTAGAACTAGTTAAACCTAACTAACCTAAGGACAGCACAAACATCCATGCCCGAGGCAGGATTCGAACCTGCGACCGTAGCAGTCGCGCGGCTCCAGACTGCAGCGCCTTTAACCGCACGGCCACTTCGGCCGGCTCGGGAAACTGGTAGAAGGACGAAGTGTGACTAGCGTAGCTTAGGCATTTGGTACTGCTCACAGTAGATTACTTTTTCATGTGCATGGAGAGCGTTCCGAACCACAGACAGTGCTGCCCGAAGGAGAGGAGTAGTCGACCATGGTCAACTACAGCTGCAGGTAACCACTACACTATGCAACAAGCAAGAAGGGACCCACGTCAGACAGCGGGTCCAATTGCAACCACATTTAAGAAGACATCCAGGGATGCACTCTGAGGCTCCAAGTGGTACGGCGTCTGCATGGGCAGGGTCACTTTGCCCGATGACCACGTGGTTGTGTTCCGCTGACACCCGAACATCAGCGGCACCCTTGCGATCTCGACGTACCCTCATATTGCGAGAGGCTACAACACTTAATGCATCCAGTAATATTGTCGAACATGATTGTTTTCGTGTTCCAGGTGTTATGATGTTGAGAAACGATGTTACATGGGCGTACTGACCTCTAGATCTTCGAACCGGTACACTCACCGATCAGCGTTATAGTGACACTGTACTCCTTCTCCACATGCGTCTCGTCAGGGGTGCACTCTGCTCTGACTTCATTTTTATCGATGAAAATGCATGACCGCCTCGAGCAACGCAGGTGGAGGGGCTCTTATAACGAGAGGATATTCAGCGAATATCCCCCGACTTCAATCTCATCGAGTACGTGTAGAATGCATTGCGGAGACGAAATGCGACACGGCTACATGTACAAACGACCATCAAGCAGCTGTCAGCCGCGCTGGTGGAGGAATGGAACGCCCTGCCTCGAGAACTCCTTAGCAACCTCGTGGCCAGCATGGGGCACGTTGCAGAGCGTGCTGACCACACACCCTGTTAAGAACCCTGTCCTGCTTTTCTGCAACGTCCAAACGTCCAGGGGGGGCATCATAAATCGCCGTTACTTCAGTGTAATTATTGTCTTCCAATAAAAGTGTCATTTCTCTTCGACTCATTGCGTTTTTTTTTTCTTTTTTTTAGTTACCTTCTGTACTACAATGTAGCAGTTCTTTCTATGTTTCATCGAGCTATATTACTTGGCACTGACATCATGCAAAAATTGCTTTCCATCTTAAGTTTTGCACTCAGTTTGCTATACGGCATCGTTGCCATTGGTTATTACTGCCAGCCAATCGCAAACGTCCAATGCGAGATCACCTCTTCGACGACCCCAGGAACCAGCAAATGTACAGGATGAATTAATGTTGTATGACTAGGGCCTCCCGTCGGGTAGACTGTTCGCCGGGTGCAAGTCTTTCGATGTGACGCCACTTCGGCGACTTGCTCGTAGACGGGGATGAAATGATGATGATTAGGACAACACAACACCCAGTCCCTGAGCGGAGCAAATCTCCGACCAAGCCGGGAATCGAACTCGGGCCCTTAGGATTGACATTCTATCGCTCGGACCACTCAGTAACGGAGGCGGACAATGTCCAGGATAATTCATTTAAGCAGCTCATCTTGAAATTGCAGCTCACTATTACATTTAAAGTAACGAGAATGGGCCAAATGAGATTAATCTTATATTCATGACTCTTTACTTTCAGACCAGTTTGCTACTGTCATGGCTCAATAGAAGATAAAATGCTACAGTTGCTAAGAAACTACTTATCACAAGATATTACTGTGTGATTTCCGCAACAAGTCTGAATAAAATGGATCATCTTAGTGGCAGTGGAGAATCAGTTTGCTACGAACGTTTCGTTGGGCTCCTCCAGAAGACTATGTGTATGAGTTCTGATGAAAAACAGGCGAAACTGGTACTGTAGATTTGTGTCATTACCAAATATGTTCAGTTAGCGACAGACGTGAAACGAGAGTCTCCACTACTGAGACCTCCATTTATAAATAGCTAGAAATGTTCCAACACACTTTCTTCCTCGGAGAGATCGTTAAATCGTGTTGTCAACAAATTTACTGTGAAAAAGGTAAATACAGGTAGGTTGATAGAAATTGCACATCCGTAAAATTAAATACCATGTAACTCCCAGGGCCGGTTCGAGAACCTTCATTTGGTGTCCTCCCCCCCCATCCCCCCCCCCCCCCACGCCTCGTCCATATGTTTTTCTTCGCATACTGGAACCCATGTGATCCGCACTGTATGAAAATCTTGCCCTTGGGTGCTTCTGGCACCCTCTTGGCATGTAACGTGCTCGAATCCCTTTTGACATGTCCTGAAGCTGCTCGAGAGGTTCCCGTTTAACCCTGTCTCATTCCTCAACGGCAGTCCTCTGTGGTCGTTCAGCTTGTGAGGAGGGTTCCGTGACGAAGCACTGGATATTTAAACTAATCTCAAGCACGTGCAGTAGGGTTCATGTCAGCTGATACCACAGCCCATTTCAGTCCGTTGATTGCTGCGTCATAAGTTGGAATATTCTGCCCTGATACTGCACGCCCTCAAAATTATTCTCGCTGAGAATCGACCGACATCCGTGCACAAAACCAGCGCAAAATGTGACTGACCCTTCTTAGCTCGTGCGTTGGTACTTGACAGCCTCGGTAACTCTGCTCCGCGCTCGCTGGTGTTACACCGGTCCTGTACTCGTCCGCCTGGGAGCTCGGGGCACAGAACGAACACCTGATGATGGACATGTAAGAGCGCAAAGGCGGTCGCGCTTTAACTATTGACACATAAAGAGAACCTTACAACTACAGCGGTACTGCCAACCTCTGCTAAACAAAAAAACAAAAAAAAAGAGACATAATATTGGATTCGAACCAGGGGCGCTTCAGACGAACGTGGTTTTACACCGTGCGAGCAGCCTGATGAAGTTGCGTCGAAACTTTCATTTTCTCATAAGATGCGTGTTGGCATCTAAGCCGAAATAGGTGACCCTTTATTTTCATCCTACTATCTCGGTGCCAAGGTTCAGCAGAATGCAACCAATGGCGGTTTGAAATTTCCCCTTTGAATGTAAAGAAAGACTGGTAAACTTGTACGTTATTTGATTTTAAAACAGCTGAGCAAAACTCAACGTACTCAGACAGTTTTCTCTTATTCTGATCATGTCTAAACTGACACACAATATTTTTAGCGGAACGCAGTCTGACTTTCAATAATCCCTACAAAAGAATGGCCCTGACTAATAATAACTTTTACCATTCATGAATCAATTACCTCACAAAAATCTTCGTTACTCGAACTACTGCAATGCAGTGAGCGCGAATACAGGCAGCTAAATAAAAAATTCAAACTACTGAAGGCACTAACTACTGATAGGCATATAGTTAGCAAATGAAAGATTTTTGATAGAGAACAAACAATGTATTTACCTTAATAGTGTTCAAAAGTCATAACCCGCCAGGATAGCCGAGAGCGCTAATGCGCTGCTTCCTGGACTCGGGTAGGCGCGCCGGCGCCAGATCGGATCCGCCCGGCGGATTAACGACGACGGCCGGTGTGCCAGCCAGCCAGCCAGCCAGCCAGCCAGCCAGCCTGGATGTGGTTTTTAGGCGGTTTTTCACATCCTACTAGGTGAATACCGGGCTGGTCCCCACGTCCCGTCTCAGTTACACGACTCGCAGACATTTGAAACACATTCACACTATTTCACGATTTACACTAGACACAGACAGCTGGGGTACACTAATTCCGTCCTGGAGGGTACGGGGTGGCGGCAGGAAGGGCATCCGGCCACCCCTTAACATTAACATGCGAAATCCGGTTAACCATGGCCGACCATGCGTAACCGCGGGACAAGGCGCAAGCGATAGATAGATAGTGTTCAAAAGTCATAATATATATGTCAGTTCATGGCATCCAGTCTTGCAGATTTCCTTTTTTTGACGGACACACGACCAGATCGTGCGCTCATAGTAACATCTCTAAACTCTGGCATCTCTCTCCTCACATCCACCACTGCTGGCGGCTCCCCTCCAACTGCCCAGCGCTAGGCGCTGTTCACATCCAACTGTCCAACGGTACACTAGCGAATATTCCAACAATGAGTCCAAGCAGCCACAGACTGCACACAGCGCAGTCAGCGATTTTCATACAGAGCACTACGTGGCGTTACCAGCATAAAAATCTAAACAGCCTGCTTACAGGGTTTCCCTTGTTAGAAAATCTTTTCTTGCTGGGTGTCGTTTTGGTTAGAAATCTTTTTTTTTTTCAGTATTTACACCAAAACAACCGTTCAAGTAAAGGTTTTGTGTAGTTATAACTTACTTCAAAAGAACAGCAAAAGTTTTATACCAGTTTTTACTTAAGTGACCCCTTACTAGCCTCATTTCCTTAATGTGGGTGTTGCAAAACATTTTGTGAACAGTTTATGTTCGCTAATTTGTTGGCTGAGTAACAGGTTTAAAAGTTGTCACTGACAGACTACCACCGCCCCTGGAAATGGAGATGAAATGATTGTCCAGCGGAAATAGGGAGGACGCTTGCGGAACATTATTCGCATCTGACCACAAGCTTTATCCTCGGCGCTGAATCCGCGCTTCCGATCTGCACAGATACTAGTTTGGTTCCGCGTACGGTGACGCCAGGTGGGAATTTCCGCTGGGGCCGGCGTCGTTTCGCCGCCGGGGCACCACTCTCTGTCCGGATGCGCAGGCCGGAGGCGCCTTCGTGGAAAAATCCCTCGCAGGGGGGGGGGGGGGGGAGGAGCGTCGCTTGTGTATGCCAGCACAGACTCTGACGTGTTTGTGTATGCGTGCGCGTTCACGTGATTGAATTAAGAAAGGTCGTTGATCTCCGCATTGGCGTGTGTGTGTGCGTGCGTGCGTGTGTGCGTGGGTGGGCGGGTGGCAGCGGCGAGAGAGGAAGCGAAGAGGTAAAAAGCGGCTGGCGGAGGCTAAGTTTGGCCGTATAATTTACACTACAAATGAGGAAACATGTAAACGCCGAAGGGTGAATTGAGATAAACCACAGACAGCAGCGGGGGCCGTAGAGGAAGGACAGGAGTGGCGAGGCGATGCGTACAGAAAGACGCGTTCGGCCGGTCGCCGGCAGCGGCGGCGGCGAGCTATTTCCTTAGTCAAATAAACGCGAGCCGGGCCCGCCCGCCAGTGTAAACACGACACGCATGCGCGCGGTGGCAGCCGCGCGACGCCCCGGCCCGAGGTACGCCAGCGATGCGACGCGCCTTTGTTGCCTGCGCGGGAGCGCTTCGCACCTGTCGCCAGCGCACCGCCTGCGCCAAAGCCTCCGCCGTTGCGGCAGCCCCTCCTGTAAGGGCCCGCCGTTTAAACGTCGATTCACACTGGTCGTCACGTCAAAACATTCTGCACTGCATTTCAAATGGCGGCATCCACAATGGCCATCACCTCACTTCACGTCATGTCACGGCACAGTCGAGGATCCTCGGGAAGAAAGTTTTGACGGCTGATATCATCCGCTGTTGATCACTTGACCTCTAACCTCATTTCCTCCCGATACGCAGATATGTTCGTTATTACCAGTCTTTGTTCTTCGTTACATTTGTTATTTGTTGTTGTTGTTGTTGTCTTCAGTCCTGAGACTGGTTTGATGCAGCTCTCCATGCTACTCTATCCTGTGCAAGCTTCTTCATCTCCCAGTACTTACTGCAACCTACATCCTTCTGAATCTGCTTAGTGTATTCATCTCTTGGTCTCCCTCTACGACTTTTTCCTTCCACGATGCCCTCTAATACTAAATTGGTGATCCCTTGATGCCTTAGGACGTGTCTTACCAACCGATCCCTTCTTCTTGTCAAGTTGTGCCACAAACTCCTCTTCTTCCCAAATCTATTCAATACCTCCTCATTAGTTACGTGATCTATCCACCTAATCTTCAGCATTCTTCTGTAGCACCACATTTCGAAAGCTTCTATTCTCTTCTTATCCAAACTATTTATCGTCCATGTTTCACTTCCATACATGGCTACACTTTACACAAATACCTTCAGAAACGACTTCCTGCACTTAAATCTATACTCGATGTTAACAAATTTCTCTTCTTCAGAAACGCTTCCCTTGCCATTGCCAGTCTACATTTTATATCCTCTCTACTTCGACCATCATCAGTTATTTTGCTCCCCAAATAGCAAAACTCTTTTACTACTTTAAGCGTCTCATTTCCTAAGGTAATTCCCTCAGCATCACCCGACTTAATTCGGCTACATTCCATTATCCTCGTTCTGCTTCTCCTTTCAAGACACTGTCCATTCCGTTCAACTGCTCTTCCAAGTCCTTTGCTGTCTCTGACAGAATTACAATGTCATCGGCGAACCTCAACGTTTTTATTTCTTCTCCATGGACTTTAATACCTACTCCGAATTTTTCTTTTGTTTCCTTTACTGCTTGCTCAATATACAGATTGAATAACATCGGGGACAGGCTACAACCCTGTCTCACTCCCTTCCCAACCACTGCTTCCCTTTCATACCCCTCGACTCTTATAACTGCCATCTGGTTTCTGTACCAATTGAAAATAGCCTTTCGCTCCGTGTATTTAACCACTGCCACCTTTAGAATTTGAAAGAGAGTATTCCAGTCAACATTGTCAAAAGCTTTCTCTAAGTCTGCTAGAAATGTAGGTTTGCCTTTCCTTAGTCTATTTTCTAAGATAAGTCGTAGGGTCAGTATTGCCTCACGTGCTCCAACATTTCTGCGGAATCCAAACTGATCTTCCCCGAGGTCGGCCTCTACCAGTTTTTTCCATTCGTCTGTTACAAACTATTTAGTTCGTTATTTCTTTTGTTAAATTTGAAATTTTATGATGAAGAATGAAATATTAATTGAATTAATTGAATAAATATTAATTGAAGCATTGAGGTAGCAGTATGAATTGCACGACATTAGCGTACTAAATTACCTGCCCTTTACTTCATTTGTAAATTGGATTTTTATACCAGGTGAACAAAAAGTCAGTATAAATTTGAAAATTGAATAAATCACGGATTAATGTAGATAGAGAGGTACAAATTGATACTCATGCTTGGAATGACATGGAGTTTTATTAGAACCAAAAAAATACAAAAGTTCAAAAAATGTCCGACAGATGGCGCTTCATCTGATCTGAATAGCAATAATTAGCATAACAAAGTAAGACAAAGCAGAAATAATGTTCTTTACAGGAAACGCTCAATATGTCCACCATCATTCCTCAACAGTAGCTGTAGTCGAGGAATAATGTTGTGAACAGCACTGTAAAGCATGTCCGGAGTTATGGTGAGGCAATGGCGTCAGCATCCTTAGGGACTTCAGGTAATCCCAAAGCTAATAATCGCACGGACTGAGGTCTGGGGACGTGGGAGGTCAAGCATGACGAAAGTGGCGGCTGAGCACACGATCATCACCAAACGACGCGTGCAAGAGATCTTTCACGCGTCTAGCAATATGGGGTGGAGCGCCATCCTGCATTAACATCGTACGTTCAAGCAGGTGTTTATCAGCCAGGTTGGGGATGATGCGATTCTGTAACATATCGGCGTACCTCTCACCCGTCACGGTAGCAGTTTTGCTGGTCCAGCTCCATCTGTCGGACATTTTGTGAACTTTGTTTTTTTTTGTGCAAATAAAACCCCATGTCATTCCAAGCACGTGTGTCAATTCTTACCTCTCTATCTACATTATTCCGTGGTTTATTAAGTTTTCAAATTTATACTGACTTTTTGATCACCCGGTACATACCGGTATCGTTTTTAATATTTTACAATGAAACAGATTGTAATACGGCTGTAACCTGAATTGAAGAACGTACTGTTGGTACGACCAGATTGGCTAGTAAGTGGAATGTATTTGTATGTTGTCAGGTATTTGTAATGTTTCGTAAAGAAATGGACCGAAACCTACGCAAAATCCTTTTTTTTGTGAAGAATGCAAGTACCGTAATGTATTAGAGTTGTTTGTTTCAGCCGGCCGCGGTGGTCTAGCGGTTCTAGGCGCTCAGTCCGGAACCGCGCGACTGCTACGCTCGCAGGTTCGAATCCTGCCTCGGGCATGGATGTGTGTGATGTCCTTAGGTTAGTTAGGTTTAAGTAGTTCTAACTTCTAGGGGACTGATGACCTCCGCTGTTAAGTCCCATAGCGCTCAGAGCCATTTGAACCATTTGTTTCTTTCAATACTGGTATGTGTTTGTGGCACGCCTATTTATTGTTAAGTATTTCTCTGGATGGTGTGTGAAACAGATTTGGAGCATCAATGGCCAATATTTATGTGGTTTCACTAGCTAACTCCAGTACAAATAAGGCACCTGAACTATTAAAAGCCAAATACAAGACGTAAATAAATGTAATAAGTCTTTAAGAGAAAAGTGTTGCGGGAGATGTGACTATCGCACAAAAATTTGGACTGGTCTAGCAACTAAAAATGCTTGTTCCTTTCCCTCAAGCACCCTGAGTAGTGTGTAAACTGTACCACGTAATGATATTTTTCAGACCCACACACTTTTTTTGCACCAGTTTCCTGTTATTACTGACAAATGTAAAAGTTGTTTCTGTATAACAGAAACATTTTTTATACAACTTCGACGAAGTATTGAACCGATGTTTGATACATTTTTATTCTGTGATTTTTTTTATTTTACCTTTTTTGTTGAGGTAATTTCCTTTTCTATCGCTATATGATAAATCTGTATTGTTTTCTTTATTTTTACACAACATTCCTCTGATTCAAGTTACAAATCAACAATTTACGAACGTAACTATGTAGAACAAAAGTTCCTTAGGTTGCGTGTCCCTTTATATATCCTCAGTTTCTAGAAGGTTCACTGCTTCCGGTTTTTAGGGGAGTCTAGTGAGACCTTGACTGAGTATGTAACGAAAGCGATCGTTATGTGATAACGTCCAATAGTATGCAACGCACCCACCGTACAGATAACGCAGGTACTACCTTAACTGATGAAATCTGCTAGGAAAATTACCGTAATCTATGCTTACTTATGGCAGTCTATGGTAGCGTACGAGGTAGTTTTACAGCTCTTACAAGGACACAGGTCGTCTAGTTCTGCACCGTCAAAAATATTTGACTTGTTATTAATCTATTACATTAAAAAGTAATAAAATACAGAAAAATCAATTGAAAAAGTAGTAAATTATCTTTTCGTGAAACTTACTGCTTTTGCACAAATGGGCTGACAATAAACTTTAAAAAAATCGGAGTTTATCCGATTTTGTACAATTAAAAAATCCAACCTTCTTTTAATCTACTAAGTCGACAAGAAATAAAAAAGAAAGAAACAAGAATAGATTTTAACGAGCCATCGACATCGAAGCCATTAGAGACGAAGCCCAGGCTAGGATTGTTTCAAGAACGAGGAGGGAAATCGAATGTCCCCTTTCAAAGGAACCATCCCAGCATTTGCCTGGGGTGATATAGGGAAATGACGCAAAAACTAAATTTGCATACCTGGACTCGGATTTGAAACATAGTCCTCCTGAATGCGAGTCAAGTGTGCTAAACGCAGCGCCATCTCATTGGGTAAATAAGAAATAAAAAAGCAAAGAAGTATCGACAGAGAAAGTAGTAAATGATGCTTCTGTAAAACTTACTGACTGGTTTACACAAACGGGCTAGCTTTGAAAACTGCAGTTCGCCCAGTTTTGTACGTCAAAAATATACCACCTCCCATAACATACTATACGAACAATAAGTAACAAAATTCTAAGGTCTTAAGTGTGGATATTGATGAAAACTTAAAAGGAGAAAACGATATAGCAGACTTGATAACAAGAATAATTGCGAACTTTGAGGTATGGAAGTCAGGGAGTTAACATTTCTACTGGTGCCTTACGAGATAATAGCCTGCGGCAAATCCTCAGTTAAACAAAAAGTATTCACTGCACAAAGGAAAATGATTAGCATTGTGTGTGGGGTTCACATGCACATATCACGGAAGCATGTTTTGCAAGCGGCTAGGAATACTGACTAAAACGTCTCAGTAGATGTATCCTTGTTATTGACAACCCATTTGCGTTTAAGAATAGCAGAAATATTCGCAATATTACACTGTCCAGTCACGTTAATGTGACAACCTGTCAAAAGGCTGAGCAACAATCTTTTGCAGTGCAGACATGCAAGAAGCGAGTCAGTGACGTTCTGGTAGGCATCAACAGGGATGTGGAGGCATACCGGCTCTTGAGCCGTGGTCAGCTGCGCTTGTTTCCTGGGCTGAGGATCCAGGTAGCGAACAGCTCGTTCGAAGTGGTCCCACGTATTCTCGATTGGATTTAAATCCAGAGAGTTTGGTGGCCGGAGGAGTACGGTGAGCTCATCGAGGGAAAAACAAGCTGTATGTAGTGGTGGACGTGGTCCCCAGTGATAGATGCGTACTTGCATTTATCTATTGTGTCCTCTAGTACGACGAGATCCCCTAAGTGAACAGTTTACAAACTTAGCCATTTCGGAAATGCTTCCACCCTTAGCCCGAAAGGCTATCATCATGCCGTTTTGGGCAACGGATAAATAGCTGCACAGCTTTCCGCGCCTCTCAGCAAGCCTTTTATACCCTCCACTGCCAGTGCTGCCAACTGCCATCTGCGAATGGTTATTGCACGTTGACATGGAACATAGGAGGTAGTCACATTAATGCGACTGAACAGTGTAGTAGGAAAAATGATTTGTATTACACTTTACTGAATGACTTTTGCATAGAAAGTGGTGAGATACGCAGCTATAAAACTTCTTGACAGTGTGGTTGTAGAAATAAAATGTCTGACACACGGCAGAAATGCATTCAAAAGGTGGACTAAAGATGTTTTCCCTTAAAAAATCCTAAACCATAGACGAATTTTCTGAATTCGTACATAAAAAGATCAGGTGAACAGGTACAAATAGACATACAAATATTTTTGTTTTTTAAACGTAAGTCTTTTATGTTTGTTCAATTGACACGTTACGTAACATATTGTCCATCGTGAACAAACTAATAGTTTGTCAACGGAACGGAAAGGAACACAAAGATTTCTCGAGTAGAAAGTTTAAAAGTTGACGTTTCTCTGGCAGCAGGGGAGGGGGGGGGGGTATGTCATCGTCTGCTAACATCGGAAGTTAACCTGTTTTTGCTGCGCTATCTTACGTTATAGCAGAGGATTTCGTGCTTGTCTTTCATTTTATTAGTTTGCTTTATTTTACTACAACTTTGCAAATGTTTCATGAGGACTCGGTTTTTTTTCCGTGATTCTTCTCTTACAGGGGAGGGCAGATACCTGAAAATATCTGAAAGCGAGCAAGATTGGTGTAGCAGCCTTCATTAAGTAACTTTTTCCAACAGTGAGTTACTCGGTTCTATAGGTGGAGGAAAATACAGCTATTTTTAACGTTATGTGGTACTTTGAAAAAAGAGAAAAAGTAAAAAAAAAAAAACAGTAAACGTGAAAAGTCTATGTTAGTATTGAAACACTGTTTGATGAGTGAAATTTAGAACTTAGTTTGATGCGATCCACCACGACTTTCTTTCCTGTGGTACCTTTACACCCAACACACTCAACTACTTGTTGTACGTATTCCTACCATTTTCTGTTTTCCCCAAAAATGTTTGCTCTCTACATTTCCCTCCGCTATATCGAAAATTATTCCTTGATATCTTTATGCGTTTCATATCATCCCATCCCTTCTTCTAATTCGTTTTCTCCATAAATTCCTTTCCTAGTTCATTCTGAGGGGAAAGTTCTCATTTCATCTTTTAGTAGTCCCCTTCATTTTCAACACCCTTGTGTAACACCGCCATCTCAAACGCTACAATTCTTTCTTTCGCGGATTTCCGTAATGCTGTGCTCTATGTGATGATGTACATTCTCAAACATTTCTTCCTAAGGTTAAGAATTTTATTTAAAACTGATAAACTCTCTTTGGCAAATAAATGCACTCTTTGCTGAGCTAATCTGCTACCCGTATCCTCCATATCTCATCTGACATGCGTTCATTTTCTGCCGAGTTAGTGGAATTCCATCACATAGTCCATATTTCTTATTTTTCTGTCACCAATCTTGTGACTGGTTTGATACGACCCGCCACGAAGTCCTCTCCTGTGTCAACCTCTTCATCTCAGAGTAGCAATTGCAACCTACTTCCTCAATTATTTGCTGGATGTTCTCCAACATCTGTCTTCCCTTACACTTTTTACCCTCTACAGCTCCCTCTAGAACCATGGAAGTAATACCTGATGTCTTAATAGATGTGCTATCATCCTGACCCTTCTTCCTGTCAGTATTTTCCACACGTTCCTTTCCTCTCCGATTCTGCGGAGAATCTCCTCATTACTTCCCTTATCAGCCCATTTAATTTTCAACATTTGTCTGTAGCACCACGTGTCAAATACTTCGAATTTATTCTGTTCTGGTGTTTCTACCGTCCATGTCTCACTGCTATAGAATGCCGAGTTCCAAACGTACATTGTCAGAAAGTTCTTCCTCAAATTAAGATCTGTGTTTGATACTAGTAGACTTCACTTGCCCAGGAATACCCTTTTTCCCAGTGGTAGTCTGCTTTTTATGTCCTCCTTGCTCCGTCGCCGTGGCTTAGCTTCTACCTAGGTAGCAGCATTCCTTAACTTCGTCTGCTTCGCGACCCCTACGCTAATGTTAAGTTTCTCGCTGTTCTCGTTTCTGCTTCTTCTCAATACCTTCGTCTTTTTCGAAATTTACTCTCATTCCATATTCTGTACTCATTAGACTTCTATTCTATTCAATATATC
Organism: Schistocerca piceifrons; assembly: GCF_021461385.2. Lineage (NCBI taxonomy): Eukaryota > Metazoa > Arthropoda > Insecta > Orthoptera > Acrididae > Schistocerca > Schistocerca piceifrons. The sequence continues at coordinate 368,962,117 of NC_060144.1, read as the reverse complement.
CTATTCTGTTCAACATATCCTACAATTTTTCTTCACTTTCGCTGAGGATGGCAACATAGTCAGTGAATCTTATCGTTGATACCCGTTCACTCTGAATTTTAGTTCCACTCTTGAACCTTTTTTTGTTATTTCCCTCACTGCTTCTTCGATGTATAGGTGCTAGGGACGATAGACTACATCCCTGCCTTACACCCTTTTCGATCCGAGCATTTTTTCTTTGTCTTCCAGTCTTGTTGTACCCTCTTGATGCTTCGATAAGTGATGATGTGATAAGGAATACCACTCAATCCATGATAAGATTGCAGCACTGCATTGGTCATCACTTCGAACACCTTCTGTAAATGGAGGTTCATGCCATCTTTGTGTCCTTCGTTGACCTTCAAAAACCTTACTGTTACCCATGATTGGATTCGTCTCGATAGCCGCTATCAGAAAATAAGTACCAATCTGTAGTATCCTATGTAAAAAATCAAAGTTGACCTTTATATCTCTGACGCGACCCCACCTATCAACAAAAAACAAACGTCATATTATGGCCCTCGTTGTCCCATGCAACTTTTGTCATGTGTGTGTGTGTGTGTGTGTGTGTGTGTGTGTGTGTGTGTGTGTGTGTCTGCGCGTGTAGATTGTATTGTAATGTTTTTGTGTGATGATGATGATGAAAGAAGAGAGAGAGTGAAACCTGGTGCCAGCACATAGTCTACTCCTTGTGAATAGCATCAAAGGAGACCTCGAAATTCAATGTCCAGAACGGACCATTATCAACAGTGTAACATGCCCTCACTTCACGAGGCACTGTGAAAGGTTTAGTACTTAAAGCAAGATATTGGCGCGAAGTCTGGCGATGAGGAACTATGCCACCACCTCCCCTCCCATTGTCAGCCATATACTGAGGATTCAAGTTGGCTTCCCCGCGGATCGAGCATCACCACACAGACCTCCGTTAGTGGCCTCGCCCACGGACGCGGATCGACAAATGTTGATAGAAACCAGTCTTGTGCCTTGGTAAAACAATGAAAGCGGGTACTCCTCGGTAAGAACAGAATCTCTTTGTCGAACAGTTTCGCCAAATTAAAAAAAACGTTACAGGAGATAAATAGTGCACTATTTATTCCCGGTAACGTGGCGTTAGTTACAAAGATGATCAGTACTGCACGCAGTAAACCTTTAGGTTTTAGTTCTGATGCTCAGACGTCATGTGCTCGCTTGCAGATCGGCTATATTCACCGATTTATAGCAGGATAACTGTACAGCACAATGACGCCTACTGCGCTTCAAAATAGAATGTAAGGTCGCAATTGGCCAATCGTGCAAGATGTAACAATTTGATACTTGTTAAAAATAGCCGAGATGGAAAACTTCAAAATGTCCTTTAATAAAACGTGTTTGCTGTTTATAATGGTACTCCACATGAAGAAAATGATGTAGATGCTTTTCGTTAGTTGGCCAACAAAACGACGAAAGCCGAAGTAGCGACGATATAAAATTCACACCAACAAAAAAAAGTTTCAGGAGAAGATACATTTGTCAACGTTGAATACAAAATTTAAGTGTCAGAAAGTATCTTCTGACAGTATTTGTCTGTAATGTAGGCTTGTATGGGAGTGTAACGAGAACAATACGTAGTGCAGAGAAGAAGAGAAGCTTTTGAAATATGTTACAGCAGAAGAATGCGGAAAACTAATTTTTTGGGGGATCGGAGGGGGCAGAGAAGTCACTATTTTTCTCATCGGATTGATGCAGCCCAGCAGGACTTTCACTCCTTCTTCATCTCAGATTAGTGCCTGCAGCCTGCTTGAGTTATTTGATGGTTATATTTCAGCCTCTGTCTTCCTCTATAGCTTTTTACCCTCTACAGCTACCTCTAGTACTACGGAACTTACTTCGTGATGTGTTACTACAAGGGTGGTTTGATAAGTCTGCCAAATTTCTCTGAAGGGAGAGAACCTTTTTGTTTAGCCTACATGGCCGGTAAGCTTGATTATTTTAAGGGTAGTAAAAAGAAATTCAACAATGTACAGCGCACAGTTCATTGTTGGCAGCCGTCTGTATTAGTCAGTGTATCGACTGCGACTGAAAATGGAGAAAACAGAGTTTCGTGCTGTTATTAAACTTTTAATTTGAAGAGTTGGGCTGCCGCACAAGTCAAAACAGAATAGTATTATGTTCACGTGGACTGTGAACCATCATTGAAGACCATTTATTTTTGGATCAATGAATTTAAACGTGATAGGACAACCACAGAACACGAAGCGCAATCTGGTCGTCGAACTGCGATCACCACAAAGGGAACCATCGACAAAATCCATGATACGGTAATGCAAGACCGCCGAATAAAAATTCGTGAGGATCTCAACCGAGCGAATACATAATATCTTGGTCGAAGAATTGTCTACGAAGAAGACAGTCGACCAAAAGCGCATCCGGCACAACAGTTCAACACACTGTCTAGTGATGTTTTATCGCAATCCGCGAAAGTTTTTACGCCAATTTGTGACTGTTGATGAAACCTGGATCAGTCATTACACACACCAGACTGAAAACAGCAGTCGCAACAATGGACAAAGGATGGTGAAAATCCACCGAAGGAGGCAAAGACGCCGGCCGAAGTGGCCGAGCGGTTCTAGGCGCTATAGTCTGGAACCGCTCGACCGCTACGGTCGCAGGTTCGAATCCTGCCTCGGGCATGGATGTACGTGATGTCCTTAGGTTAGTTAAGTTTAAGTAGTTCTAAGTTCTGGGGGACTGATGACCTCAGAAGTTAAGTCCCATAGTGCTCAGAGCCATTTGAACCATTTGAGGCAAAGACGATTTTATCAGCTGGTAAGGTGACAGCCACTGATTTTGCTGTTCCCAAGGAATAATCGTTATTAATTACTTGGAAAATTGCAGAACCATAACTGGACCCTATTGTACTTCATTGTTGGATCGTCTGAAACTTGCGTTGGCTGGAAACAATCCAACGTTGGCACCATCCCACACATAAGCGATAACAGTAGCGAGAGTGCATGAATTGGGCTTTGAATTAGTTCCTCCTCCACCCTGTTCACCAGACTTAGCCTCAAGTGACTTCTTCCGGTTCCCTAACTTGCAACTTTTTCTTGCTGGGAAGAAATTTTCATTAAATAAGGAAGTAATAGTTTCAGTCAATGCGTATTTTGCAGAGTTTGATAGAACCTATTTTTCTGATGGGATGGAGAAGCTGGAATATCGCTGAATCAAGTGTCTATTCCTCAAAGGAGACTGTGTGGAGAAGTAAGATGATTTGTTTACGAAACAAACATTTTTTAACGTTTTTCCAAGCATTCTTAACAGACTTATCAAACCACGCTGGCATATATGTCTGTGTCTTCTTGTCAATGTCTTCCACATGTTGCTTTACCCGCCGATTCTGTGCAGAATCTGCTCATTTCTTATTAGTCCACCTAATTTTCATCCACCTTCATAGCACATCATCTCAAACGCTTCGATCTCATCTCTTTCGGTTTTCCCACAGTACATGTTTCAACTTCTGTCCTCAGATTAAGGCCGAGGAAGAAACACTGAATCGAATTGGAGAGAACAGAAATTACGGCACAACTTGAGTGAACGGATGATAGAAGACGGCCTGAGGTAACAAGGAATTGTCCGTTTGGTAGTGCAGGGAAGTTTTTGTTTGTGACCGGTAAGGGGGCCAGGGTTTAAAAATTGTAGGGGGACATCAAGACGTTCCCAGAGTAGACAGCTTCAAATGGATGTAGGTTTCAGTAGTTTCACAGAGGTGTAGGAACTTGCAAAGGATAGAGTGCCATGGTGAGTTGCATCAACTCAAATCTTCGGATAGAAGACCACAGCAACAATAGTAATTGTGAATACTAAATTACTCTTGTAAGTCTCATTTCCTGTGGAAACTGTAGACTTTTGTAGGAATACCATCCCAGTGGTTTACATAAGTGGCGCGAGATGACGGGGTGGTATTCTTAGTGCGCGTGAGTTGCTACGGCCTGAGAGACGTGTTGCAGAAGTGGCAAGTGGCGACCCCGGGCAGACAGCTTGAGTCACCGGGCTGGTAGGCTGGTAGCTTGCTAGCGTGGTAGGCTGGTGGCGGCTCATTAAGCAATTGAGGGGTCGCCTCGTTAGCCGGCCTTCCTCATCAGGCTCCTATTATCACCCGCCAGCTCCGGGCACCCCTACCCCTACCCGTACCGCCACACAACTCCGCGAGCCAGACGCGGGCGGTCGAAAAAAGCGACAGGATTGTTGAGGGGAGGGGGAGTCCCGTCTGGCACACAGATAACCCCACCACACCCCACCCCGGCTCAGCCCTCGCCGCCACAGCCAAGGTCAGCCGCGACAGCCGCGGCGCAGGCGGGACCGCCAGCGGCTACCGGATGTTCGGCGGGGAGACCACGTATTATACTCTTGCCGGCAATTTGACTCACACAGCTCTGCACGCAGTTGCTCTCACCTACGTATTACTAGACTGCGTAACAGAATTAAAGGATCATTTTTTTCGAAACCTCGTAATTGTCTCCCATTGTGACACATAAGTTTGAAATTTGGCTCAAAGTAGCCTACAACATTCCTCTGTAATGGCACAACACCATGATGCACGACGACCTCACCCTCGGGATGCGAAAAAAAGGCCACAGTTCAGAAGTTCATCAAATTTCGGCACAATTCTGCCCAACACCACCGTGGACATGTCACACGATGTGAAGTTCGTCACAGCCCCTCTTACCCATATTTCAACCCTTCTTTCGATGCCCCTGCGGTGTGGGTCAAAATCGCGACGCCCAGCTTTGAAATCATGCGGTTTTCTTATGAGTCACCGAGGAAAACATTCCAGACGCACCGCCACTCGGAATCGGCACAAAAGGACGTCAGCGGGTGGCGTAAAGGGCGTCAGAGAAAATTACCCTTTCCTTGGGGCGTTGATTCCCACACTTTCCGCGGTCGAAAACAATAGTTCTCAGTACGAACAGCCACAGGAAGACGTTTTTGACAGCTTTTGACACTGCTGACACCCTCGGACGTTCCAACCCTTCTCTAAGTGCATGATGGGGCTGCAACCCCATTCAAATGGTTCAAATGGCTCTGAGCACTATGGGACTTAACCTCTGAGGTCATCAGTCCCCTAGAACTTAGAACTACTTAAACTAACTAACCTAAGAAAATCACACACATCCATGCCCGAGGCAGGATTCGAACCTGCGACCGTAGCGGTCTCGCAGCTCAGACTGTAGCCCCTAGAACCGCTCGGCCACTCCGGCCGGCTGCAACCCCATTGAACGTGATCACATCCCTTTGGCATGCAGTGCGACTGCAGTTTTTGTTCTCGTGTACAAATTTGAACCACTAGGGACTGTCCATAACCACTCGACGAAGTCTGAACGTGATGCGTAGCAGCAAAGAGTGCTCATACTTTTCCAGCCCTCTTATTTTGCGTCCTCCTGTGGCGTGATCACAGAGGAGTGTAACATTGACACATGTGAGAATAAAACGGCAAACGATCCCTCTTAACATTCTCCAGTTCAGCAAAACCTTTGGTAGCCCCCACCCACGGCCATTGAGAATTTCAAAAATGTGTGTGTAGAAAGTCAAACTGTAAAGTAATATGACATGCCAGCAGGCTGGTAACTGAAAGTGCAGGGATGTCAAGGGGTTGCCTAGCTGCAGGCACCTCAGGCTACTTTACTGGTTGTCTCCGTACACGTTCATCCTTAAAATTCTCAATAAAGGTGGGTGATTAACATCGAAGGTTATGCCGAAGTGGGAGGTCTTAGATATTCTTTGCCGTTTTGTTAGTGGCCGATCGGTTCTAGGCGCTGCAGTCTGGAACCGCGCGACCGCTACGGTCGCAGGTTCGAATCCTGCCTCGGGCATGGATGTGTGTGATGTCCTTAGGTTAGTTATATTTAAGTAGTTCTAAGTTGGATTGATGACCTCAGATGTTAAGTCCCATAGTGCTCAGAGCCATTTGAACCATTTGAACTGTTTTGTTAACCCATCTGACAATGTCGCACCCATCTAAGATCACGCCACAGGAGGCCGAAAAATAGGGGGGTTAGAAAAGCGCAAGCACCCTTTGCTGCTTCGGATCAAGTCCAAATTTTGTCGAATGGTTTTCAACACAACCTAGGGTTCCAAACTGGTCATGAGAAAAAAATTGCAGTTGTGCTGCGGTCCAAAGGGGTGGATCGCATTCAATGGGGATGCAGCCTGTCAATGTCCTTAGAGAAGGGTTAAAATGTCCTGGGTGCCAGTAGTGTCAAAAGTTGTCAAGAAGGCTTCCTGCTGCTCATCGCACTGCAAACTGTCGTTTCGACAGAGAAATGTGTGGAAATCAGCGCTCGAGGAAAAGGAGTTCTTCACTGACGCCCTTCATGCCATCCCCTAAGGTCTTTTCGTGCCATTTCTGAACAGCGGTGTGCTTGGAATGCTTTTCTCGGCCACTTATAATAAAATGGCGTGATTTCAGTCTAAGACGTCAAAACAATGAATATGGCATTTATTGGACGGGATATCCCCTTCGGGGTTCGGCCGCCGCATTGCAAATCCTTTTAGTTGACGCCACTTCGGCGACTTGCGTGTCAATTCCTCAGGATGAAATTCCTCAGGTGACATCTTACCATAACTTGGATGCCACGCCTACTATGGCGGAGTTTCAAAGAGCAATTACACAGCCAAAATGTGAGAAGTGCCCTGGTAAAGACAACAGTTCCACAGAAATTTTTCCGCTGCTTTTCAACCTCTTACTGAAATATTGGGCTGAGGGTACCGTGCCGCAAGACACGCACGATGGCAATATTGTTACTTTATACAAAGGCAAAGGTGATCGCGCCGATTCCTACTGTCACCGTGGAATCTCATTTCTGAGTATATCTGGAAAAACATTTGCCCGTGTGGTGTTGGGCAGACTTCAGAAGCTTGCCGAGCACATATACCCTGAGGAATCATGTGGGTTTCGTCCCCAACGATCTACAGTTGATATGATCTTCACACTCCGGCACATTCAGGAAAAGTGCCCTTCGCCACACACCGTTGGGTGGCTTGCGGAGTATAAATATAGATGTAGATGTAGAGCAGAAAACCTATCTGTTCATTGCCTTAATAGGCTTAAACAAGGCTTTTGACACAGTCAGCAGAGAAGGATTGTATGCAGTACTTTTGAAGATTGGGTGTCGTCTAAAGCTCTTAAAGATGGGCTTTTCACGAATATATGGAAGGTGGTGTGGTCTTCAACAGAATCACATCTGACCCTTTTGCTGTGAAAAGAGGGGTTCGTCAAGGCTGCGTATTGGCTCCCACTCTGTTCAATATTTTTTCTCAGCACTCCTCGAAGTTGCTTTTGGTGAAACTAACCTGAGAATTCATCTGTATACCAGAACTAATGGGAAGCTCTACAGCATTTCTCTACTCAGATCCAAGCGCTTCAGAGAAGACTTGCTTGTGAGTAGGCTTTTATTTGCTGACGATGCTGCATTTGTAGCGCATACTCAAGACGATGTGCAGGACCTCGTGGAAAAATTCTCTACTGCAAGCAAGCTCTTCTCCATGTCTATAAACGTAAATAAGACGGTTGTCATGGCACAAGGATACACAGATCCGCGCCTGTCATCAAACTGGACGGCTCCTTGTTGAAGAAAGTCGATAAATTCTGCTGTCTTGGTTCAATAATGACAGATCTCTCCCTGGATGACGAGATAAAGGCAAGAACAGGAAAGGCTGCCAACACTTTCGGAAAGTTCCGCACACGAGCATGGGACAACAAACATCTTACATTGTCGAAAAAAATACTTCCGTATCAATCATGTGTGCTGAGTACTCTCCTGTATGGAGCTGAATCTTGGACGTTGTATGCCAAACAGGAACGTAGGCTCAACGCCTTTCATCTGCGGTGTTTACGGAGCACCTTGGGAAGGATCACGTGACAAATGATATGGTTCTGAAAACTGCAAACCCCTGGAACTTAGAACTACTTAAATCTAACTAACCTAAGGACTTCACACACATCCATGCCCGAGGCAGGATTCGAACCTGCGACCGTAGCAGTCGCTCGATTCCGGGCAGAAGCACCTAGAACAGCTCTGCCACCGCGGCCGGGTAGCAGAGTATCACTGCCACGCTCAAGCAACTTCGCCTGCGGTGGTTAGGACATCTGCATCATATGGACCATTCCCGTCTGCCCCGGCGCACATTACTCAGTGAAATAGCAGGAGCAAAGAGACCTCGTGGAAGACCTTCACTACGCTTTAGGGATTGCGTCAAGCATGATATGTCCGCATTTAATATTGACAGTGGCTAGTGTGAGCAACTCGCTGACCATCACAGCAAATAGAGGAAACTGACTGCAGATGGAAGCAACATGCACGACCAAGTGTGGCTAAACAACTTAGCGGACATGAGCTTATGAGAGAAGACATGCACTTATGACTAACCCTCCTGCTGGAGTAATTTATATTTGCCCCACTTGTGGGCGCCAAGTCGGATCTCGCATCGGACCTCTGAGCCACTAGCGAAAATGTCTCCAGAATGCCACTTGAATCTTGCGACAGGAATATACCATCTATATTTGGGCCCTAATGTACCACGCGATGTACATTTAACTGCATTTTCGGAGCTTTGTTTAGCCTTTTCTTGTGCCTATACTAATTTCATTCTCTTAGAATGGTCTTTCTTCTACTCCTCAGACAACGCCAATCTTCGGACTGATGACAGCTTCTTTAGTTTTCCAGTATTCTTCGGTTTAAAATAATGATAAAAGTTAAATTTGAGTTTACTGTTTACTGTTTTCCACTTAATTTAGCTGAATCATAATGCCACAAAGATCGATTAGCTATTCCATACTTATTCTTTATTATACTAAGATAAACATTGGTAGGTGTTACTTTAACATTTGCATTACTCTTCTGGGCTTCATTGGTACTTTTTCTTGTCGTGAAACTTCTGCCTAAATTATCGTTTCAGTCAGTATCTGCTCCTGAATAGGTGTTATAATCCAATAACTGATTTCTTAATCTCTGACGATGATATAACCCAGCTGGAATCTTGTCTTGTCTCCAGGCGTTATCCGAGTATGCCTCCTCTTGTGACTTCTGGTGTATTCTCTGTCACTAGCTGGAAGTTATTGCGGGTGGGTGTATTCCTATGGGACCAAAGTGCTCAGGTCATCGGTCCCTAGACTTACACACTACTTGAACTAACTTATGCTAAGAACCACACGCACACCCATGCCCGAGGGAGGACTCGAACCTCCGGCGGGAGGGACCGCGCAATCCGTGACATGGCGCCTCAAACCACGCGGAACTCAATTAGTCTTTCCCCTGTCTCATTCCTACTACCGAATGCATATTCTCCCTTAAATCTGTGCTATATTCCCTTCACTAGTATAGCGTTCCAGCCACCCATGATTATTAGATTCTCGTCTCCAATTATTTACTGAATTACCCATTTAATATCTTCATACACTTTCTCTATTTATTCTGCTTGTGATATCGGAAAGTATACCTGAACTGTTGTTGTCGGTGTTGGTTTGCAGTCGATTCTGACGAGAACAACACTGTCGCTGGACTGTTCTCAATACCTCACTCTCTACCCAACTTTCCTATTCATAACGAATCCTAACCTGTTCACCATTTCCTGCTGCTGTTGATATTCTCCTGTATTCGTCTCACCAGAAACCCTTACCTTCTTCCTATTTCACTTTGCCAACCTGCAAAATATCTAGACTGCGCCCTTGCCTTTTCCTTTTCAATTTTCTACTTTCGTTACCATACTCAGACTTAAGACAATCAACGTTCTGACTTGTCGGATGCTTCCTTTTCGTTTGTCTTTCAGTCTTTTTCTCGTGGTCAACTCCCGCTTGGTAGTCACCTGCCGAAGATATGGAGGACTAACCCGTAACCTTTTGCCAATGGAGAGTCATCATGACACTTTCTGTGCTATTTCCTATTCAAGTCGTGAACAGCGCGCGGGAACGATTGCTGGTAAGCCTCTGTTAGGGCTCGTCTCTCTCTAATTTTATCTTCATCGTCTTTTAACGAGATATACGCAGGAAGAACCAATACATTTGTGGACTCTTCTAGGCCTCCAGAACGACAACAATAAACCACATATTGGTGCAGAATGGCTGTCTTGCAGCGTCTGCCAATGGAGTTAGTTGATCACCTCCGTGACGCTTTCGTTCTGACTAGATGGACCTGTAACGAAACACGCTGATCTATTTTGGATCTTTTCCATTTCCTCTATCAGTCGTATCTGTTTCATATTCCATACCGATGAGCTATATTCATCGGGTATTTACACACTCCAAAAGCGAGAAAGTGTCCTGAACTTCTGTTCGCTCCTTCATCCTCTTTGATAAGGCCGTTTGCAAAATAAGAGTGACCACTTATACCAGAAGTCTTCGACCATGATTACTGAGGATGTCTGGGAGCGACCCTCGGATAAAGCCAGATGGCGCAGCGGTTAGCACACTGGACTCGTATTTGGGAAGGCGACGGTTCAAATCCCCGTCCGGCCAACCAGTTTTAGGTTTTCCATTATTTCCCTAAATCACTCCACATAAATGCCGGGATGATTCCTTTGAAAGGACACGGCAGATTTCCTTCCCCACATTTCCTTAATGAGAACTTGTGCTCCGCATTTGATGACCTTGTCATCGACGGGACATTAAATAGTAATCTTCCTTCCTTCCCTTCCTCGAACTTGGGACCAGGGTTATTTGATTGATAGTCAAAGACGCAGCGCTTAGACCACCACGCTTAGACTACCACCAACAAAAAGTAACAGAAAGACTGACTTCCCCTGCGTCGGTGGAAACATCTCAAAGAGACTGTGTTGTCTCACATTTATACGTCGCAAAGCCATAGTCTTCCGATCAGTAGCAGTCGTAGTCCAAAGTGAAATACTGATAATGTTCAAGGCACACGTCTATTTTGTACTGTTAGTAATGTTGTCAAGGTGGAGAGAGTTCGTTACTACAACAGTTCCCAAATTAATGTCAAGATTTCTCAAATTTTCGGATGAATGCTTTTTAAATGCTGTATTTATCTGAATGGTAATTTTATGGACATTATGCAAAATTGATAATAACTAATGCAAACAAATTATTATTATAATTATTAAATTAAAACATTTGTATATATTTCATTGTTATTATTGTTAAAATTGAAGGCATTTGTGGCATGTTAAAAGTGTGCGTGACCGCAAGTAATATTTGTGGGGAAGGGGGAAACAGTAACAAACTATAATCAACCTTGGATCCACCCTGTGCTGAATTGAAAAATCCTTTGCAAGGGCACAGCCACTTGCAGCTGGAGTTTCTTTGGGAGACCGACAGTTGACAGACCAGCGGTAGATGTGAAACTGCGTCGTATAGACGCACGAGATTTGCGGCGATTTATTGCATGCACTGGCAAAGCGTTGCGCGTGTGACAGCCTAACGGTCACAGAACATACTAGCGCTGCCATCTGTTGACAAACGGCAGAACCGATAGCCTCTGACAATCACTAACAGGTTTAGCAGTCGTGTGCCGATACTGAAATACCCTCAATGGGAAAAAGGTCGTGTTTGGTATCGAACAGAATACTACAAGTTGGCCCTTCTTTAGTTTATTTTACAGTTTTATACGGAATGTCACCTGGGAAAAAATTAATCATATCACTCAACGCGTACTTCCACTACAGATCATTCTGGCTTGTAGTGAACTACTTCCCCCCACTACGAATATTAGTGAATATTAGTGAGGGCAGCGGTTTAGTCGTATTCCATACCACGTGAAAACTACGTTTCAGTTTGTGCCCCTTGACAAAACGTTATCTTTCATAAGAGCAGTTGCCCAGTTCATCCTGAAATTTCTATACGGACGTTAGGTCAGTTGTTAATACAACCGTGTTGTCGTTTTTTATCTTTAGCCTGAAGACTGGTTTGATTAACCTCTACACGCTAGTGTAGTCATTGCAAGCCCCTTCGTCTCTTCATAACTACTGCAACCTCTATATTCTTCTGAACCTGCCTTCTGTAAAGCTTAGGTCTCTCTCTATAATTTTTACACCCGTCCATGCCTCGTCCCTCTCACCCAACCACTTACACACTCCCCTGCATTTACCAAAAGCTATTCTCTCCTTGCCTGAATTGTTTATAGTCCGCGTTTCATTTCTGTACAACGCTACACTCCAGACAAATACAGGAGGGAAAAACTTCTTAATCGTTAAATTTATGTTCGATGTTGATAAATTAACACATCCATGGCATACTAAAGACATCTGAAAAATTGTCGACCGAAAACGGATATGGAAACCCTCCCTGTTATTCACACAACAATGAAACCACACTAGACGAAAACTATGAAATGCCTCCTGGAGATTTCATCCTTCCGTCGTTCACCATTCCAACAAAACCTTGATTCGACTCATCGCCACCTATGCCTAAGCCGTCCTGGTACCCATTCCAAGGAGTTTCAGTCACTCCCTCCAAATCCTTTAGAGCCAAACTCTCCGCCTTTTTTACAGCACCCTCTTATCCCTCCCTCCTCGACTCCTTCCCCATAACCATCAAAGTCGCCTCTCCCCTCGTCAACAAAAAAAAAATCTCTGTATATTCTTTACTTCCTGCAAACTTGACTTCAACAAACCTATCTTTGAGCATCCAATTACGCACTCGAAACAGTACCAATACATTCCACCGGTCCTACACCCACACACCCTCAACACCATCTCCCAATTTCCACAGCCTCTTCCTCCCGGCAAATGAAATCCTCCCTGGGATTTCTTCTCCCTATCAAATGTAACCCATGCCCGCTATCCCTTCTAACATCCGAGTTCCCTCCTGCTTCCCCACTCAGTCCTTTGCTTTCCTTTCACGACCATATCCTGGCCTGTATCCTAGTCTCTCCGTTTCCAACTCCAGTGTCTCATGCAGCGCACTCCCCCAAATTAAACACCACAAAATACCAACACACCTCCTGCTCCTCACAGAATCAAACTCTCCAAGTCGCAGTTTATCATGTCCAGATGCAGATCGTACAAATTAGCGCACTTAAGTGAAATGTTGTTTCATTACTGCAGAGACCATCATCGATGTCACTTTTTAAAAGACAACAAACAAACAGTTTTTAAAGATCTTCGAGATTTAACCGTCCTTTTTAGAAATAATTTTTAAAAAATGTACCTTGGAAACTCATTGACCCAGCCCATGTTAATCCGGTTCTGCGGGTTTTCTAAAAAATAACTATACAATATATGATTGTTCTTCGGACGTAACAGTGGCGACAGTCTACAATGAAAATCATTACGCAGGTCCTGGTAACATATCAGTAAACGAGTTAACAATTCACTGCACAATACCGTATTGACTCCGTTTGTTTGGAGTGTAAAATTTTAAAATCCGAACAACCTAATTCAAATTGAATGTAGCTTCATCGCAGGCGGAACAGATTTCTGAGGTTCATTAAGGGCAGTATCCACGGTATTTGCAATCTTCTGTCTTGAGAGAATATTTATCGTCAAGTAACAAGCTCTGTTGGTATCAAATGAAATGAAGAATTTGGAAATTTCTGTACTGTACGTCTGGAGCACAGCACTGTACCGAATTGAATCTTGGTCCATACGAAAATCGGAAAACGTTAAAATGGTGCCAAGATAGGATGTTAAACATTAAGAGAACGGGGAAAACGTGAAATGAACTACTGAAATGAATAGTAGAGGCGAAGAAATTTGTGGCCGGCCGCGGTGGCCGAGTGGTTCTAGGCGCTTCAGTCCGGAATCGCGTGACTCCTACGGCTGCAGGTTCGAATCCTGCCTCGAACATGGATGTGTGTGATGTCCTTAGGTTTAAGTAGTTCTAAGTCTAGGGGACTGATGACCACAGATGTTAAGTCCCATAGTGCTCAGAGCCATCTGAACCATTTTTGAATTGTAAATGATGTTTTGGTCCAATAGTATTAATTAAAAGTTAATGCTGTTCAAAGAAATTTATGATTGTATGTTGTTTTCTTAAATAAAATATTACTGAGTTTTTGAGCGTGCCCCTCTGCATGCGATATATCTCGAAGTTAGTCTTGTACATATCCGTTGTTTCGCTGCGACTCACTCGCATCGCATCCGCTTGTAACCGAAAACAATAGCAAAGAAGGAAGAATTATTGAAACACGGTATGCGTCCCCATTTTGCAAATTTTTAAAAAATAATCCCAGAAAGGTCCCCTTCCTAGCCTCTACCAGAAAGTATGTGAAAATGATATCAGCTTTGTAAATGTACCGATTTTTCGCACGGCCGGCGCTCTTCTTCGTAACTGATATGCACAGGTTCGATTTTGAGATATAATGCACGGAATAACGACTAAGTTTTTATTATTTGATCTTACATATTTCGACACTTTTGATACATTTTTGAGCATTTTTCATGCATATTTGCATTTTGCATATTTTAAGGTTTTTATGATGCACATAATACGGTATCTAATGATCATACAAGCAACCAAATGGAACTGTTTCGCCGTGGAAGACCGTAATACGGCTGTTCCTTTGAACCATGACACGAATGACAAAATGGCAGATACTAAGATAAGCTATACTGTAATAGAAAAGCAACGACACTCGCTCAACTGCGGAAAGACATCTGGATACCATGAGATATTTGTGAGATTCTACACATTTTTACGGAAGAACTATCTCCGCTTCTATCAGTAGTTTATCGTAGTTCTCTGGAACAACGAAGATTACCTAGCGATAAAAAAAAAAAAAAAAAGCTGCTCATATCCAGTTCCAAGAAGAGTCGAAGCACAGATGTACGTTAGTTCTTTAGTTATAGACCTTTACCACTGACATTTGTCTGTTGTAGAACACGTTTCATGCTCACATATACATTTTTTTAGAATGAAAATCACCTTTAAAAAATTTTGCATGGATTCCGCAAACAGAGATCGTGCAAATTCAGCTTGCTCTTTTGGCCATGAGATCCTTGGCAACCAAAACAACGGCGTTCAGGTTGGTACCGTATTCCTCGACTTCAGGGAGGCATTTGAAACAGTTCCACACTGTGGTTTAGCGAACAAAATACGAGCTTATCGAGTACCGGGGTAGATGTGTGATTGGATTAAAAACTGATTTGCAGATAGAACTCAATACGTTGCTCGTGACGGAACGAAAGCTGCAGCTGTAAACGTGATTTTAGGAGTACCACAAGGACGTTTGACAGGGCCGTTAGTGTTCACAATAACGTTGAAACCACCAAGAGGCTGCTCGGGGACGATGCTCTTGTCTATCTGAAGGTGGAAACTCCAAATATTGTAGGGAATTGGCTGAAGAACTGCAGAAGAATTGGTGCACGGACAGCGCAGTTGACATTGAATGAAAATGTAAACTGCTATGCGTAAATAGGCGAAGAAATTCACTACTGCCCGAGGACACTACTGGCGACAAACCAATCGAAATAGTAACTACCACAAAATATCTACAAGTAAATATTCGGAGCGACTGAAAGTAGAATGACCACAGGAAACAAACTGTAGGAAAAGCAGATGTCACGTCGCAACGCTGCCCTACTCGTACCCAGGCAACGTGACACTTACCTCTCACTCCTGCGAGCGGTTTCAACACGTCAGCAAAGGAGGCGACATCGTCCAGCAGTAGCTACACTGTATAAGGTTAAAGCTAGAATTTGTTAAATGATAGGGACCTGGCTGAAAACTTTGATTCTGAAGATGCTTCACTGGAAGAACTACGTCTGATACAACCAGTTTAATTTGGCACGTATGGGTTCACTTAGTCTACTCACGACTAAGTTAAGAACTTGGACGATGAGTATATACGAGGAGTGCTCAATAAACAACATAACACTTTTTTCCTGAAAGCAGGCTGGTTTTATTCAGGATTTCAATACACCATATTTTTTCCCACTCTTTTGGCTACAAAACCCCATTTTTCAACATAATCCCCGTTCTATGGGAAGGCGTTACGCCATCTTACTGGAAGGGCCTTCATGCTCGCATGATACCACTGTACTGGTCGACGGCGGAACCGATGTCTTGCTTCATCAGTAACTTCGGCATCATCGATGTACTGCTTTCCGCGAAGTGCATCCTTCATTGGGACAAACTGATTAAAGTCGGAAGGTGCGAGATCCGGGTTGTAGGGCGGATGAGGAAGAACAGTCCAATGAAGTTTTGCGAGCTCCTCTCGGATGCGCAGACTTGTGTGAGGCTTTGCATTGGCCGGCCTCGGTGGCCGTGCGGTTCTGGCGCTGCAGTCCGGAACCGCGGGGCTGCTACGGTCGCAGGTTCGAATCCTGCCTCGGGCATGGGTGTGTGTAATGTCCTTAGGTTAGTTAGGTTTACGTAGTTCTGAGTTCTAGGGGACTTATGACCTAAGATGTTGAGTCCCATAGTGCTCAGAGCCATTTGAACCATTTGAACCTTGCATTGTCATGGGGCAGGATAAGTTCGTTCGCATTTTTATGTCGACGAACAAGTTGAAGTCGTTTCTTCAATTTACGAATCGTAGCACAAGATCTTCCGAGTTGATCGTTGCATCATGATGGAGGACATCAAACAGAACAGCCCCTTCAGAATCCCAGAAGACAGTAGCCATGACTTTACCGTCTGAGAGTGCAGCTTTGAACTTTTTCCTCATAGCGGAGGCGGTATGGCACCACTCCATGGATTGCCATTTCACTTACGGTTCGAAGTAATTAATCCATGTTTAGTCATCTGTGACGATGTTCGATAAAATATTGTCAAGATCAGCCTCGTAACGCGCAAGCAAATCATCTCACGTGGTCTTTCGTTGTTCTTTACGGTCTTACCTTAGGTGGCGAGGAATTCTATGGGCACACACCTTTGAGTACCCCAATTAGTAGATGATGGTGTTAGCACTACCAGCAGAGACGTCCAGTTGTGCAGCGACCTGTGTGATTGCGATCCGTCGATTTCCTCGAATGAGGGTGTCCGCACATTCCAACATTGCATGATCGGACAGGTTTGCTCGACTTGCTGCGATGATGACGGACGCATCGCCCAACGACTCGCCGTGCTTTCGTTCCCTACTAAATCTCTGTAGACATTCTGCAAGCCCTTGTGAATATCTGTGAGACTTGGTTTTCCGCCAAAAGAAACTCAATGACAGCTTTCTGCTTGGAACACACCTCCGTTACAGACGCCATTTTGAAGCTTACGTATAACAGTGCTACCTGTCGGGACTTCATGCAAGCAAAGTGTATGAAGCGGGAATATTCCATGATGTCCCACTACAAATTTCACATTTTTTCGAGGAAAATTGACTGAGAAAAAAATTTGATGGATAACTTATCCAGCTCCCCCTACAATCACCAATTTTCAGTCTGTTAGTGGCTGAAGCTGAGCTAAGCTTGGAACTAACTGTTGCTTAATCTGAGGAAAAGTTCTAGAATACACAGACAACATTCAGCGGGCAGCGCAGCTTTAGGGCTTACTTCGGGAGATCGATGCAGACGGCTTGTCCTTACAAGACTCCGTCTGAGCTCTGTCTTTCTCTCCATGCCGTCCGGAATTTACACACTATGTTCGCTGACGTCAGACCCGCTCTTTCTAGTACACAATCCATTGTCATCTCATGGCCTGTGGAACTTCCTGTGGTTGTTCCTGTAGGCTTTCTGCTATATTTTCGGCCCACTCGTTAGGGTGATATTATTCTATGACACTCAGCTTGCCTGACACACGCAAACAAGGTAAGCCTTGCCATTACAGTTTTTAGTGGTGCGAGTACTTCGCATGTGCGCGAGAGCCTGAATGAAATTCATTGGTAGCGTCTAAAGGAAATTTAAATCATCTACGGAAGAAATAGCATAAAAATATTTGTTCGAAAGAGTCTTGAGTATAAGCCATCGGTCCAGAACCGTTACGAGGTTGTATTAACAAAAAAAATTTCAAATGTGTGTGGAATCTTAAGGGACTTAACTGCTAAGGTCATGAGTCCCTAAGCTTACACACTACTTAACCTAAATTATCCTACGGACAAACACACACAGCCACGCCCCAGGGAGGACTCGAACCTCCGCCGGGACCAGCCGCACAGTCCATGACTGTAGCGCCTCAGACCGCTTTTTTTTAATCTCATTTTGTTTTATATTGTTCGTTGTATTTGTTCGTGGCGGACGTCCAGTGACACCTGTTCAGGTTGTTCGTTGATCCGTTCACTCAGTTTTTTTACTACAGAGGGTAACGAAACCCTCTGACCGAACACGCTGAGCTACTTTGCCGGCGTTCGTTTCATCTGCTCGGGACGGACGTCGCAAGATACCCGTTTCAGTTCCTCGTTGATCCATTAACTAAGTTTTTTTTATTACAGAGGGCAGATAACCCTCTGACCGAACAGACCTCTCTGTTAATCCCGCGCGGCTTGGATTAACAGAAAGAATAGAGAAGATCCAACGAAGAGCGGTGCATTTTGTCACGGCATTGAATAGTCTGCACGAGAACATTACGAACAAGCTCAACCAACTGCAGTGGCAGTCGCAACGAGGGAGGCGTTGTTAATCACAGGGAGGTTTGCAACTGAAATTCCGAGAGAATACATTCCGCGAAGAGCCGAGCGATTACAGAGTGTTTATAAATGAATATCGGGGTTTTAACGCTTTATAATATTTATTATATTAAACATACAGTTATGAATGATATGTCAAATGAAAGAGCAACTCAAATAGTTGTACCAAGAACCTTATAAATGTTCAATGTGAGCACCATTTGTCACACGGCACACATCAAGTCTATAGCCGAGTTCTTCCCAAACGTTGGTAAGTGTGTCTTCAGTGATTGTAGCAACAGCTGCTTCAATCCGGTTCCTTAATTCAGGGAGATTTGCTGCTAGCGGAGGCACGTACACACGATCCTTGATGAAGCCCCAAAGGAAAAAATCGCATGGTGTTAGGTCGGGTGAACGTGGAGGCCATGCAAAGCAAGCCCTGTCATTGGGCCTCTTGCGGCCTATCTAGCGCTTGGGTACAGTGAAGCTCAACCAATGCGCATGCGCACTGGTGCCAAACACAGCTGCTTGAGTTGCTCTTTCGTTTGACATATCATTTATAACGGTAAGTTTAATGTAATAAACATTATAAAGCATTAAAACCCTAATATTCATTTATAAACACCCTGTACTACTTCGGCACATATACGGTATGTCTCGCAAAAAGACCACAACGAAAAAATAAGAGAAATTATAACTTATATGAATGTTTACAAACAATTATGCTTCCCGTGGCCAGTTGTTCCCTTGGCCATTCGCGAATGAAACATGGGAAAAAGGGGGAGGGCGGAGATACTGGCAGCAGAAGCACGTCCTACCGCAGGTCGTTATGCGGCTGGCGGAGGAAATGTGATCTTGCATATGGAGATGAAAACGTTTTTGGAACTCATGGCATAAAGCGAATATTTACACTTGGAAAGAATCACAGTGGAAGTATAAACAAACTGGGCTATATATTGATTTCGCCAAATATTGAGCAAGATCCTTCATTCTTTTCACGAACAGCGTAAGCATATATCGTGATAAATAGCCGTGAAGGGTAAACAGGTCCCACGCGCGAGCAAAATCTTACGAAGTGTGCTTGATATCAGAACAGAATCTGGGTTCCACCCCTGCCGCGAACCTGGCAACGCAACAGCCTCTGGGACCACCTGCCAGGTAAGAGGCTGCCGAGCATGGCGGCCAAGGTCAAAGCTGCGGGGGTGGGGGGACCAAAGGAAACCGTGAAGCAACGGAACGGGACGTGGACGAGAGAACCCCGCCAACGAAGCCAAATGTACTGTGAGGCGCCAGCATTCGTATTTAAGATGTGTTCTTTCATGGACGCGGCTCTCTCCATTTATCTCTTTTTCTTTTGTATTCCCTTTTCACGTAATTTTAACCTAACCTTTTTCTATGTTGTTCCGCCTTCCTTGTTTTAATAAATTTAGCTCCCAAGAAGTCATTGTTTCCGTCGGGAAAAAATTTTATTTTACTACCAGATTTTGTTTCGGAGAAGAACTGTGGGATAAGAATGGAAGAACGAAATTCTCGGATTAAAGAGGTTGTAAGACACTAAAAGTGAAAAATAATTACAGGATCTGTTGAATAAAATGAGCACTCTAATGAGTACAGAATATGGTTTGAGAGTAAATCGAAGAAAAACGTAGCAGAAACGAGAACAGCGAGAAATTTAAGATTAAAATTGATGATAACGAAGTAGATGATGTTAAGGAATTCTGATACCTAGGCAGCAAAATAACCTTAACAGACGGAGCAAAGATGTTATAAAAAGCAGAATAGCACTGACAAAAACGGTATTCCTGGCCAAATGCTAGCATGAAACATAGATCTTAATTTCAGGAAGAAATTTATGAGAATATACATTTGGAGCACAGAATTAGTGAAACATGTACTGTGGGAAAATCGGAACGGAAGATAATCAAAACATTTGAGATATGATGCTACAGAAGAATATTGAAAATTAGGTGGACTGATAAGGTAAGGAATGAGGAGGTTCTGCGCAGAATTGGAGAGGAAAGGAATCTATGGAAAACATTGACAAGAAGGAGGGACAGAATGATAGGACATATGTTAAAATATCACAGAATATGTTCCATGGTACTAGATGGAGCTGCAGAGGGTAAAAACTGTCGAGGAACACAGAGATTTCAATACATCCAGCAATCACGGACTGTGAGAAAGCCGGAAAAGAATCGAAGCATCTGAGATATAGTGCTGTAGAAGGATGGTAAAATAATGTGTAATTAGAGAAGTAATATGGAGGCTCTCCGCAAAATCGGGAAAGAGAAGAATATGTGGAAAATACTAGTATGAAGAAGGGACAGGATGTTTTTGTTGTTGTTGCTGCTGTTGTGGCCTTCAATCTGAACACTGGTTTGATGCAGCTCTCCATGCTGCTCTATCCTGAGCAAGTTTGTTCATCTCGAAATAACTACTGTAATCTCCATCCTTCCGAATCTGCTTACTGTGTACATCTCATTTTCTCCCTCTACGATTTTTACTTCCTACACTTCCCTCCAATACCATACTGGTGGCCGTTTGACATCTCAGAATGTGTGCTATCAACCGATCTCTTCTTTTAGTCAAGTTGTGGTACAAATTTCTTTTTTTTTTTCTGTTCTATTCAGTACCTCCTCATTAGTTACGCGATCTAACCGTATAATCTTCAGGATGACAGGACATGTGTTAAGTCATCAAGCAATAACCTCCTTGATACTTGACCGAGCTGTAGAGGGTAAAAATGTAGGTAAGACAGAGAGTATAATATATCCAATAAATAATTGAGAATGTTGTGTGTGTTACTCTGACACTGAGATAAAAAGGTTGACACAGGAGAGGAATTCATAGAGAGCCGCATCAAACTAGTCAGAAGACTGGGCTCTCAACAAGATTGATTATGCTTTAAGTACCTTTCCATGAAATTTCCCTTCATCAGTCAAGGAATATTGCAAGCTGGAATTTTTTGGTCCTGACATTCACAAATTGATGGTGGATCACGAATCTGAGAATACGATAAATGCTACAAAAAGCATTCTGGTCATTTACTGAAAACTTTCTATGAAATAAAAAAAGCACGAATATTACAAAGTACATTGTCAAAATCACGTCGGGAAATTTCAGTAAGTAGGGTCGAAACATGAGTGCAAAATAAAAGCTCAGTTCCTACACTCACATATTATTTCACGAAAAACACATTATAGAGAAGAGCATGGAGGACACATACACCAGAACATTAAGGAGATGGAGAAGCTGTGCCAGGGAAATTTGACTGAAACTGTGATGGATTATTGTTGGACGCTGAAGAGGGGCAGTACCGGTGACTGGTCTGTGAGGAAATAAAAAAATAGGAAGTTTGAAAATTAAAAGCTGCTTATAGAAATGTTTGTAGTATTTTTAGTAAATGCCCAAAAATAAAACAATATTTATAACTACATAAACTTCGATGAAAATTATATTTTAATATTTTGTGCGTCATTTCTTTATGTCTTCAAAATATGAGATCTTATTCTGTGAAAAATCTTGACGTGATAGAACAAAATGAATATAATTTCTAGACCCAGCATTACAGACTGATTCTAGAACACTTAATTTTGAAAAATCAATAGACAAATATTTTTAAAAACATAGTCTTGTGTTGTTTTTGTTTTATTTTAACTGAATTACAAGCCCTCCTTCAAACCAGCTTTGTTCGTCATTGGTGTTTATATACACTGTCGGCAAGGAGCAGACTGTCCAGCTGCAAAATGAAGGTGGCCGAAGAAGCGAGCGTTCTACATACGACTACATCCTTTCTTCCAGAAATCACCAGATAGCATCGACATCCACTTCTAAACTCCTCAAGACACCTTACGGATCATATTATCATAGCTCTCCTGCTTCAAACGCATAGTGTATGGAAATATCAACTGTCAGTAAGCCTCCGCTTGGGTTCTCATTTCCCTAAGTAACCCCCCCCCCCCCCCTCCCCCAATCAAAGTCATTTCGCGATGTGTACGTGGCACAATTTAATGGTAAAAAAAGAATGGAAAATTGTGTATACATACATGCGAGAGGGTTGTCCACAATTTGTACATATATCGGACTGCAGGTATATGAGTTAAAGGGCGTGACAGGAGAAGCCGCAGTTGAGAAGCTAGTGAGGCAGCGGTTGTAGTCTATCATTTAAGGAGCTTACTCAATACATTGAAGGAAACTAAAGAGAAATTTAAAAAGACAATTAAAGTTCAGGGAGCAGAAATAAAAATTTAAGGACATTGTAACTCTATCAGAGACAGCAAAGGACTCTGACGATCAATCAGATGGAATGTATAATTACTAGAAAATAGGTTATAAGGTGAATATCAAGAAAAGTAATTCAAGGCTAAGGTAAGGCTGAGGGATTGCAATAGGAAATGAGATGAGATTTTGTATTTGGGCAGCGAAACAGCTGATGATGGACGAGGAAAACGATATAAAGTACAGACTAGCATTAATAACAAAAGCGTTTCTGAAGAAGAGGAAGCATATTGTAAAGGTGGAGTGCATTTTTGTGTATATAAAAGTGTAAACAATGCAGAGAAGAAGACAATCGAAGCATCTGATATTTAGTGCTACAGAAGAATGGTGAAGATTAGATGGGGAGATAGAATAACTAAAGAAGTAGCACTGAAAGAAGACTCATCCTGAGGTATAAGTTTGGAGGGTAATGCTGTAGGGGGAGCTGGGGGAGGAGGAGGGGGGGGGCTGAATACTGAAAGGAGGTTCAAAAGTATGTAAGTTGCAGCAGTTACACAGAGATAAAGTGGCTTGTACAGGATAGATTAGCGTGGAGAGTTTGTAATACATCATTAAATATAATGATTTTTCTGTAAGTTAATCGCTAGTGTATATGAAAATCTTTGTAAAAAATTCCAGCAATAGTTGTTTTAAAAAAACTGATGTACGCTTTAATCTGGAATCATCACGTGTCTTTTGCTTGCTGTTAGCTCTCTCGAATGGATGTGATGAGAAAGAGGCAATGTGTTTAATTTAAAAATAATTTGATAATTACAAATGTACTTTCATTCATTCTTTTACAAGAGCACTTTGATTCTGGCCTGCTATAAATGAAGCATTTATATGTTCCAGCTAATTAAGCCGTTGTAAGTGGACGATTTGGTGACGTGGTAATATCGCACTATCAGAGCGCTATCAAATGTACATTTACGACTTTCACATCTCGAGTCTGCAGTCCAGTTTTCTTTTTACCGAAGTCTGATTATCATTCCTGCAAATCATTTCTTGCATTGCAATTTCATATTTTACGGTTCTGTGTCACCAAGCTTCCCTGCTCTCCAACGATGACTTTTGAGTCTGAAACGCGAAATTTCAGGTAATAGTTTTCAGTCGATACAACAGGATTTCAACTTTTACAATAAGGTGAGAAATCTAGGATACCACGCCATTATTACGAGTATGTTTCTTCCATCGTCAGTGCGATGTGTCCTACCTCTCGAACAATCAATATTCGAAAATTACACTTTGTTCATTTTATTTTCTTTGAGAAATCATTACAAGTTGCATCAAACCCGTCTTCGGACTGAAGAGCACAGATGGGAGCTACTAATGTTATAATTACTAATTTATCTTTTTATTGTTCCTCATCCTGAATCGCCTCTTATCTTGGGGGTTTCTAACGTTGACGTTTTGTCACCATCGACTTCGTAGTGTATAAGTTCAATTTACATTTATGTTGTGTGGAATTGACTGAAGTCAGCAACTGCATTACGAATTTAAAAAATAATTTTTACTGGCCGGCCGGTGTGGCCGAGCGGCTCTAGGCGCTTCAGTCTGAAACCGCGCGACCACTACGGTCGCAGGTTCAAATCCGGCCTCGAGCATGGATGTGTGTGATGTCCTTAGGTTAGTTAAGTTTAAGTAGTTCTAAGTTCTAGGGGACTGATGACCTCAGATGTTAAGTCCCATAATGCTCAGAGCGATTTTTTTTTTTAATTTGTACTGCTTCAGTCACGTTTCACTAGTATTTGTTAGCACGACGGGCTTCGGCAATATATTGCCTTAACCAGGTGCATCACAGTTACATACACATAAATATGAAGTGCGATGAGCATTATTTGCTGGGTGTGCCAGTGAAGTTACGTACCCAAATTTAACCATGTTTCCTGGAAATTTATTTTTCTGGCACACACAGCACTGCAATAAACACAACATCACTTATTACATTCACATTCACATGTTTACATTCCAAAGACTCTTTGAAACGTAAACACCTATAGGAACCTTACCTTTAAATCCTATACATTTCCCCATGCTTAATACAGGCATCTTTCTTTTAGCAGGAGTAACTGTAACACGAGCTCATCACATTAAAGACTTTAAGGGGAGGTTTACTATCTTTTGGTTCAAAAAATCGATTTTTTTTAAAAAATTGCGTTTTTGGATCCATAAAAGGTTTTTCCAAGTACGGAACGGAAATGTTTGTTATTCACGGTTGAACAAAAAAAATGCACCTGCCTGAAATCGGCCTTTTTCACGCACCAGTTTTTTTCTTTCGGAGGGCGAATTATTGTACCGGTGCCTGGGAGGAAACAAACAAAATTCAAATGAAAGTTTGAACGGGTGTGTTTGGAAGTTATCCCCCAAGCATTTGCATTCTGGTGAGAAGCCTATGGAGACTGCGACTTTCCTGGCAGTGAGCAGCTTCAGCAAAAGGTATTCAGCAATTCTGAAGACCATGACAACGATGGACGTCACCCTGAGACCTATTCGACGCAGTTCGCCAAGCATTCGGACGACCACCGGATTCAAGCGCCGAAAAGCGCTTGTCAGCGGCCGAACGAGCGGCTCTGGATCAGCGCAGGATGGCCCAGATCGAGCAGAGCGCCCTCTATGAGGAAGAGGAAGGACTAGTTTATGGACCCGGAATAGCAGATTGAACGTACGTTGCATAATATTGCATTTATATGTAGTCAAAACTTCAAACGCGTTTTTCTCGAAATGATGTTTTTCTTATCGTGCGATATGGTAACTTCAAATCTACTGAACCGATTGGCATGATTGTTTGTTTCCGACGAAGCTAACTAAATTGTCTAGGAGTTGTACCACTTTTATTGCGATCCATCAACTATAAATATTTTTACTTGGCCGATGAAGTCGAAAAATCGATGAAAAACCCCTATTTTTTTCAAATGGCCGCCATTTTGTTTCCTATGGTCGAAATAACTTAAGCGAGGTACAACTCCTAAATAATTTTATATACTTTGCTAACGTCAACTCAATTTTGATTTCAGACGAGCTGGCTGACCTGTGACACACCGCGCGTGGAGGTCTACATCGAAATTTTTTATCGTTACGACGGCACTTCCGCCTTTGCTCTTCGACATTTCCGGTCGAAAAAATACCAGTTTGTAAAGGAAATATCAATAAACATTTTGATCAAATTTGACATTGATATCTATAACACGTTCCGAGGAAAAAATTCTCATAAAACGTGCTTTTTTCGGGCCAAAGATAGTAAACCTCCCCTTAAAGGATCTAATCTACACATAAGCATTACAAGGCCTACTCTCTATAGTATCATTAGGACTATATTTCACTATATTAGAAGCATACAGATACTGAGCAGCGCCTTTTACTATTTCTGCTGCAGTTTCTGGATCAACATTTTTCGTTGGCACAGGATTCCGTGGACTACATGTTATTATTGGAACAATCTTCTTATGAACATGTGTACTTCGACACCCAATAAACCAGCTTTACCAATACATCACTATTTCAAGCTACTGTATTATACAGCGTGTTTCCGTAAAAGTGCGAAAAATATAACAGGACATGGAGAATGCTCCACTGAACAATTTGAGGTAGGGAACCTGCGGTCGGAGAAGCCAGCTTAAGGAGATACGGCAGTAAACCTGTCTACCGCTTTGTATAGCATTACTGTTTTCCAGCATATTTACAACTATCGTGCGTACAAGTTTACACGTGCTGTGCTGTTTATTTACATGTACATTCTTTATTTCCTGCAAGGAAAGAAGGAGGACGAGACTGATTACCAGGAAGTCATGATGCAGGTCTTGTTACTTTACTTGTCCACAAGGTGGCTCTGTTGTCTCGTATTTACATTGTCCCATGACAGAATGTGCTATGAATCAATGAAAGACCCAATCATACTCAGTGCTATTCAGAGATGTGCAGTATAATATGATGGAGCAGTATTGGAACAGTATTTCCTGACCGCTGGTTTGGAACGGGAGGTCCTATTCCATGGTCTGCGAGGTCACCTGACCTAAATCTCCTCACATGTGTGTGAGACTCCAGTGGATACGGAGATGGTTAGTTGCCATATTTGTAGCTGCCTCTGATGTGTTTCGAAACACACCAGGGATATTTATCAGCACTCCATCTTCATCAGGGTGCGTCAGAATCCTGTTCGTCGATGTCATGCTTGCATTGAGGTTGATGCCGTCATTTTCAGTACATTTTGTAACACACAGTACAGCTGGTACGTTCATTGTGTCAACGATGGTATTTGCAGTTAACTTAAGTAAGTAAAAATGTACACAGTAATGTGATTTTATTCCTATTATCTCCTTAAGCTAGTTTCTGCGACCCCAAGTTCCCTACCTCAAATTGTTCAGTGAAGCATCCTCTATGTCCTGTTAAACCTTTGCATGCTCTTACGGAAACACTCTGTACGTAAACATCTGAATGTGAAACTGGTAGCCGGCCGCTGTGGTCGAGCGGTTCTAGGCGCTTCAGTCCGGAACCACACGGCTGCTACGGTCGCAGGTTCGAATCCTACCTCGGGCATGGATGTGTGTGGTGTCCTTAGGTTAGTAGGCTAGTTCTAAGTCTAGGGGACTGATGACCTCAGATGTTAAGTCCCAAAGTGCTAAGAGCCATTTGAACCATTTTGACAGTGGTAAATTATAAATGTGTTTATTGCTGTGCTTTGTGTGGCAGACAAATATCCAGCAAAAATGATCTCATTCGCAGAAGCAACAAATAATCGTCATCATACGTCAGATTAATGTACAGGGTGGCGCACGAACCATTTTGTTTTTGAATATAAACTTTATTGTCAATACAATCTGAAAGGAACATATAGTACAATGAAGAGCCGTCCATGGAGATTTGTTCTAACTCAGCACATGCTCAATATGTCCACCATTTCGTTTCCTAACTTCCTTCAAACGAAAACTGAAGTTAGTGGTTACCCTACGGCACGTCTTCTGAGCTTCAATAAATTCCACAGCTTCTTGCTACTGCCCTGCCCTTCAACACGCAGTGGTTCATGCAAGATGGAGCAAGGCCACATACTGCAAACACTGTGTTGGAGTTTTTACACGAGCATTTCGACATGCGGATCATTTCACTCAGGTTTCCAGGTCGCTTCAGTGACGGACAAAATTGCCCCCCCCCCCCCCCAATAGTCCAGACCTCAGTCCATGTGACTTTTTTCTTTGGGGGTACCTAAACGAAAAAATTTTCCCGAAACGTCCACGTGATTTAATGGAGCTCAGAAGACTTATTCTTCAAGCTTGCAGTGAAATTACGGAAGAGATGTGCCGTAGGGTAATCACTAACTTCAGTGTTCGTTTGAAGGAAGTTAGGAAACGAAATGGTGGACATATTGAGCAAGTGCTGAGTTAGAACAAATCTCCATGGACGGCTCTTCATTGTAGTATATGTTCCTTTCATATCGTATTGACCATAAAGTTTATATTCAAAAACAAAATGGTAACACATTTCGTGCGCCACCCTGTATATGGAACTGTAGTGCACTTGATGATGGCATATTTCTGCCGAAACGCAACGTGCTATAAATATTAGTAACAAGTGACTGAAGCAGTACAATGAAACAGTATTTCGGAAGCTGTATAAGTGCACGCGGCGTCCCTAGAGATCCGCGCGATGGCGCAGCTTTCGGCGAGGAATGTGCTTGTATTTGTATACAGCGGACCCGGAGGGTGCGACGAAAGGGGCGCAGCGGTTTTTTGTTGCGTGGCGGCGCGGGTCAGTGCCGACTCCGGAGCGTCTGGGACGCATAACGGGCGCGGCAGACGGCCAAGGTCACGCCGGGGGTGCGTCAGACGGGGGCGGTGGCGGGAGGCGGGGACGGGGGCGCTCGCTATTCCGCGACGAAATACGGGCGCCGCCCCCAGCCGCCGCTGCCGAGTGGCAACCCGCAACAGCCGTGGGAACAGCGCGCTGCGCCGCCCTCCAGCTGCAACCACAGCGTTCGTTTCGACGGCGTCATACCAGCACCATCGGCACA
The DNA here is from genome assembly GCF_021461385.2 of Schistocerca piceifrons. NCBI lineage: Eukaryota > Metazoa > Arthropoda > Insecta > Orthoptera > Acrididae > Schistocerca > Schistocerca piceifrons. The sequence goes on along the minus strand of NC_060144.1, from coordinate 368,933,380 downwards.
GTATTCGCAGTTACTCTGTGAATAAAAGACTGTAGTGGTCAAAACAAATGTTATTATTATTTATCGAAACCATGGTGGTTCATGGTGTGGGTTCACGTTGTCATGTCCTAGTTCATGAACCATGGGCAACGTGTGAGTGGCCAAGTAAGTGGTCCCGACAGTCGGGATACCAGTTACTTTGGAATAAGGCTGGGCATCTCGGACATATTCTGAGTCGTGGTCACCTTTGTGCTCAGACGGCAAAGACTACCAAATCCACCGGTTAGTCCCTCAGCCGTTAGGGGTAAAACTCAACGGGACCCGGGGCAAGTAAGGCTAGCAACCTGCTTCCCTGGTACTTTAAATATGATGCTGGCAACAATCAGAGCGAAATGCCTCGGACCTTTGGAGGTGACGGAGTCCCACCTCTAATTGACAAACCAGGGACTCCTAAGATACGACTCGGCAAACGAATGGTAACGAGAGGGGGAGCTATTAATATCAATGGGGGCTACTCTGGGAAGAAGGTAGAGCTGCAAGTAAGATGGGGTTGGACGTTTTAGCTGTTAGTGACATTCGGGTAAGGGATGAGAAAGAAGAGGAAGTGGGAGAATACAAGGTCTACCCGTCAGGAGTCAAAGCAGGAATAGCACAATGGGGTGTAGGGCTTTACATCAGGAAAGAAATGGAACCCAGTGTAGTTGCAATAAGGTATGTAAACGAACGACTGATGTGGACAGATTTGACAGTGTCTAGCAAGAAAATTAGGATTGTGTCAGTATATTCGCATTGTGAAGGGACAGGTCTAGATAAGATGGATAGTTATTATGACGCACTCAGTGATGTAGTTGTTAGAGTAAAGGACAAGGACAGTGTTCCGCTCATGGGTGATTTTAATGCTAGGACTGGAAATCGAACAGAAGGGTATGAAAAGGTTATGGGTAAATTTGGAGAGGATATGGAGGCCAACAGGAACGGGAAACAACTCTTGAACTTCTGTGCCAGTATGGGCTTAGTAATCACAAATTCCTTTTTTAAACATAAGAACATTCACCGGTATACTTGGGAAGGCAGGAGAACTAGATCTGTCATTGACAATATAATAACAGATCAGGAATTCAAGAAGGCTGTGAGGGACACACATGTATTCAGGGGATTCTTTGATGACACTGATCACTATTTAATCTGCAGTGAAATTGGTATTGTGAGGCCGAAAGTGCAGGAGTTCAGGTCCATATGTAGGAGGACAAGAGTGGAGAAACTTCAGGATAAGGAAATCAGGCACAAGTACGTAACAGTGATCTCAGAAAGGTACCAGTTAGTTGAATGTAGACAATTACAGTCATTGGAAAAGAAATAGACAAGGTACAGGGACACAGTACTAGAAGTGGCTAAAGAATGTCTTGGAACAGTAGTGTGTAAAGGTAGGATGAAGCAAACAGCTTGGTGGAATGACACAGTCAAGGCAGCCTGTAAAAGGAAAAATAAGGCGTATCAAAAATGGCTACATACTAGAACTCAGGTAGACAGAGAAAGTTAAGTTGAAGAAAGAAACAAAGCCAAACAGATAATTGCAGCATCCAAGAAGAAATCTTGGGAAGACTTTGGAAACAGGTTGGAGACTTTGGGTCAAGCTGCTGGAAAACTAGTCTGGAGTGTAATTAGCAGTCTTCGAAAGGAAGGTAAGAAGGAAATGACAAGTATTTTGGACAGGTCTAGAAAACTGCTGGTGAATCTTATTGATGCCTTGGGCGTATGCAAGGAATATTTTGAAGAGTTGCTCAATGTAGGTGAAAATACGGTCAGTAAGGTTTCAGATTTCGATGTACAATGGGATAGGAATGATGATGGAAATAGGATCACATTTGAGGAAGTGGATAAAATGGTCAATAGATTGCAGTGCAATAAAGCGGCTGGAGTGGATGAAATTAAGTCGGAACTCATCAAATACAGTGGAATGTCAGGTCTTAAATGGCTACACAGGATAATTGAAATGGCGTGGGAGTCGGGACAGGTTCCATCAGACTGGACGAAAGCAGTAATCACACCAATCTCTAAACATGGAAACAGAAAAGAGTGTAACAACTACAGAGGTATCTCTTTAATCAGCGGTGTGGGCAAAATCTTCTCAGGTATTGTTGAAAGGAAAGTGTGAGTATTAGTTGAGAACAAACTGGATGAAAATCAGTGTGGGTTTAGGCCTCTTAGAGGTTCGCAGGACCAGATCTTTAGCTTACGGCAAATAATGGAGAAGTGTTACGAGTGGAACAGGGAATTGAATCTATGCTTTATAGATCTAGAAAAGGCATATGACCGGGTTCCTGGGAGGAAGTTATTGTCTGTTCTATGAGATTATGGAATAGGAGGCAAACTTTTGCAAGCAATTAAAGGTCTTTACATAGATAGTCAGGCAACAGTTAGAGTTGACGGTAAATTGAGTTCATGGTTCAGAGTAGTTTCGGGGGTAAGACAAGGCTGCAACCTGTCTCCAATGTTGTTCATATTATTTATGGATCATATGTTGAAAACAATAGACTGGTTGGATGAGATTAAGATATGTGAACACAAAATAAGCAGTCTCGCATATGCGGATGACTTAGTTGTGATGGCAGATTCGACTGAAAGTTTGCAAAGTAATATTTCAGAGCTAGATCAGAAATGTAAGGACTATGTTATGAAGATTAGCGTCTCCAAAACGATAGTAATGTCAGTGGGAAAGAGATATAAACGGATTGAGTGCCAAATAGGAGGAACAAAGTTAGATCAGGTGGACGGTTTCAAGTACTTAGGACGCATATTCTCACAGGATGGCAACATAGTGAAAGAACTGGAAGCGAGGTGTAGCAAAGCTAATGCAGTGAGCGCTCAGCTACGATCTACTCTCTTCTGTAAGAAGGAAGTCAGTACCAAGACTAAGTTATCTGTGCACCGTTCAATCTTTCGACCAACTTTGTTGTATGGGAGCGAAAGCTGGGTGGATTCAGGTTACCTTATCAATAAGGTTGAGGTTACGGATATGAAAGTAGCTAGGATGATTGCAGGTACTACTAGATCGTAACAATGGCAGGAGGGTGTCTACAATGAGGAAATCAAAGAAAAACTGGGAATGAACTCTACAGATGTAGCAGTCAGGGCGAACAGGCTTAGATGATGGTGGGGTCATGGTACACCCATGGGAGAAGCAAGGTTACCCAAGAGACTCATGGGTTCAGCAGTAGAGGGTAGGAGGAGTCGGGGTAGACCAAAGAGAAGGTACCTGGATTCGGCTAAGAATGATTTTGAAGTAATAGGCTTAACACCAGAAGAGGCACCAATGTCAGCACTGAATGGAGGAATTTTATAAGGGGGACTATGCTCCAGACTGAACGCTGAAAGGCATAATCAGTCTTAAATGATGATGATGATGATGATGATGATTTATCGAGATCTTCCTCAATACGGAGGTTTCTCTCCTACACAACAACGCTCTCGGCACTAATTACAACGAGAATTACGCAAGTAGACATCATGAATAATAACCACTTGGTTGCTGTTGTAAATAATTTATTTAACGACCGGTTTAGCAGCTAAGAAGCTACATCGTTACGCTAGAACTTTCCTTGTCTGTAAGATTCATTTATAAAAGAGACCGCATTACGACACTACTGTGAGCCATTTTTGAGTGCTGATCGAGTTTTTGGGATCCGCACCAGATCATATTAGAGAAAGACATCGACATCGAAGCAGTTCAGAGGTGGGATACTAGATTTGTTACCGATAATTCGAACAACATGCAAATATGACGGAGGTGTTTGGGAAACTCAGAGGGGAAGCCGACTTTCTGTTCGACGAGAATCTTGAGAAAATTCAGAGAACCGGCATTTGAGGCTGACTGCAGAACGATTCTACTCCCACTAACGTACATTTCGCATAAGGACCACGAATATAAGATTAGAGAGTTTACGGTTCGTATGAAGGCATACAGACATTCGTTTTTCCCACGCTCTATTTGAGAGTGGAACAGGAAAGGAAATGACTAGTGGTAGCACACAGTACCCTCCTGTAGCTTGCGTAATATGTATGTACATGCTGATGAATAAATGGTATAGATTCGTCATGTAAGCAGAAGGCATGAGTCCACGATTCCTCAACCATGCCTAAATATTTTTAAGTACTATAAGAATCATCAAGAAATATCCTCCCTATATAATGATATAAAACAAACAATGGGCTGGAACACCAAGTCGAAAATGAAAAACATCTACGAAGAATCCCGAACACCCAGTCAAAAATGAATAAACACCTACAAAGAATGTGGATCACCTAGTGAAAATTAGAGCACCTACAATGAATCCGGATTTTTCGCAGGTGTTTTTCATTTTTTACTGTGTGTCCCAGGTTCTTTGTAGGTATTTTTCATTTTTGACTGGGTGTTCCAGATACTTGATAGTGTTTTTCATCTTTGACTGAGTGTTCCAACCCATTATCGGTTTTATATCACATTTCGTTCGGCAGAGATTTCTTGACTTTCTCAGAGTATCTAAAAAATTTCTTAGGCACCCTTGAGGAATGATGTACCGACGCTTTCCGCTTGCCTGACGAATCGCTAATAGCGTCATTTATTCATAGACAATGAATATTCTGTCCCAACCAAGTCGCAAGTTTACTATCATATCTGATTTTTAAGTAATTTGCTCTATTTCTCATTATTGATTGTAACTATAAGAGGTCACAATTGTAGCGTACGATTTTTCTAATTTAACAGATCTAGCCTGATGATGTGGTTTCTAAGCTACAAAATTGGTCGTTATGTAAATTATTTACGAGAGCAGCAAAGCGGTTATTTTCCAGGATGCCTACTTAATACTGTGTTTGTCCCTCTTAGAACACAGTACTATACAAGTACTCAATCTTTCTTAAAAATGAGATACCCCAGAACATAATTCCATATGACATTATTGAATGAAAATATGTAAGACATGGCATCTTATTGATCTATCCCTTCCCAAGATTTGCAATGATTCCAAGAGCAAATGTAGCGGAACTAAGTTGTTTAGGAGTTCCAAAATATGCTTATCAGTTTAAATTTTCATCAATATGGAAGCCTAAGACGTTTGAAATTCCAGTCATATTTATTATTTGCTCACCATGTGTTACACTTGTCATTTGTGCAGAGCCCCTAGACGAGCAGAACTGAAAATGTTGTGTCTTTTTAAAATTGTGTTTCAGACCATTCGCAGAAAACCAGTCAATGATACTTTTAACAACGTTGTTTGTCTTTTTTTTTTGTCGATGTATGTATGCTTGAATTGATTATAATACTAATGACATCCGCAAACAGAATTAATTCTGCTTATTGTCATTAGATGGAATGGCGTTTACATATTTGTAGACAATAGCAGACCTAAGATTGAATCCAATGGAATCCCATATGTGATTTCTTCCGAGTTAGAATAGTGTCCCCAGAATGTATTGGTTGTATTACTTAGAACAGTTTCTGCATTTTTTTAGGTTAGATGCGACATTATCCATTGGGTGGCTTTATCATAAAACTCCAATTTATCTTGGAGAATACTGTGATTCACACAGTCAAATACCTTAGATAGGTGCTACTTTATTATCTAATGCTTGTAAAATTTGGTGAGTGAACATATAAATACCATTCTCAATAGCGCAATTCTTCTGAAACCAAACCTGTGATTTGGTGGGGATATTGTTGTTGCTAAGGTGAGATACTATTCTGGAATACATCACCTTATCAAAGATTTTGGAAAATGATCTCAATAGTGAAAAAGGTCGGTGGTTATTGACATCTCTTTTATCATCTTTCTTAAATAGGGGTTTAACAACTGCATATTTCACTCTCTCGGGAAAAATGCCTGGAGTCAGTTATGCATTACATATTTCATATGTGACCGGGATTATTACTCGTATATAGGAACAAATCCGTAGTGCCATCAAAACCAGAAGAGCTTTTAGTTTTGAGAGAATGTATAATTTTCTCAATTTCAGAAAGAGACGTTGTGTGATACATCCGTATGACTGAATTTCATGAGAGTTACTTTTTCAACATACTGCTGCGATTTTTGTCTTGAACTGTTGGTCCCGATACTTTCTACTACAATTAAGAAATGATTATTAAATATATTTGTTCCCTGTGACGTATCATTTGTAGCCTTTCCATTCAGTTCAGTAGTGATGATGTCCTGTTCTGTGGTCGGTTAACCAGCCGCTCGTTTCAAATTCATTACTTATAGCCTTATGTCTGTTGTCGGAATTACTGATTTTTGACGTTATGTGCATTTTCCTTGATTTTTAATAACCTTTCTTAGTAATTTTGAGTAGTTTCTGTAGTGTGCAACTACTGCAGAATCTCTACTTGATTTTGCCAACAGACACAGGGTGACAATTATTGAACAGTAGAAAAAAAACGTAAATTAATTACAAACTACGAAGCGCTCACACTTTATTCAACATGTAAACGTCACTACAGACATTCAGATGTGGTCATGCGTGTTCGATATGCCTGCCATCATTGGCGACGACGTGGAGCAGACGAATAGCGAAATTCTGCATGACCCGCCGAAGTATCGGAACATCGATGCTGTCGATGACCTCCTGAATGGCTGTTTTCAGTTCAGCAATGGTTTTGGGGTTATTTCTGTGCACCTTGCCTTTAATACAGCTCCACAAAAAGGAGTCACATCTGCTCGGATCCAAAGAATATGGCGGCCAGTCGAGACCCATGCCAGTTGCCTCTTGGTACCCCAGAGCCCGAATACGGACCCCAAAGTGCTCTTCCAGTACCTCAAGCACTCTCCTGCTTCGATGTGATAGAGCTCCGTCTTGCATGAACCCATCTTGTCGAAATCAGGGGCACTTTGTATAATGGGGGTGAAATAAGCTTCCAAGAGCTTCACGTACCGTTCGGTAGTCACCGTGCCATCAAGGAATATCGCACCGATTATTTCGTGAGTGGACATTGCAAACTACACAGTCATCCGTTGAGCGTGAAGAGACTAATCGATAGCGAAATGCGGATTCTCAGTCCCCCATCCCAGTGAAAGTGGGTTTCGCCGCGAAACCAAACCATACTAATTCCCATCATGCCTCACAGCCAACCGTGCAGTTTGAACATCTTAAAGCAAACCGTTCAGAAGTTATGACTATTTTATTTCATATAGTTCAATAACTGTCACCCTGTGCATTTCCCTTTTCCTTTCACAAGGTACTTTAATCCCTCTAGCGATCCACAAGATACTTTAACCCATTTAGCGATACATGGTTTCTCGTATGGCTGCCTAATGTCCTTTCTGATTGGCTTATGCAGGAAGCTGTTTTCAAATAATGGTATGAACTTTTCATCGAATGAAAATGCTGAGAATGCTGTTGAGCTATGTCACTAAAGTGATGTTGTTGAGACTTTGTCAGCTAAACTTCGAAGAGAGTAAATGTTTAAGTTTACGGAGAACTGTTGATTACTCAAGTCGACTGAACGTGCCCGATTTATTGGCATGAGAAAGATAATTTTTATCGAGTGAAACATTCTTTTACAAGCTGCAAAGGCAGAGGAAGTGCTTGCAAAACAATTTAAAAAAAGGAGGGGAACAGCTGTCATCCCTGCACCACGTATTCTAACTTCATTTCCTTCTCACATTGTGGAAATCCGAACCTGCAAACGGAGAGAAACTTAGTTCACAGTCGGCGACGAAGCAACACCATACTGGTTACAGGCTTTTAATTCGGAAATTTCTTTAAAATTCTTTTTTTTAAGTAGTTATCACAAAATTTCCCCTGCTAGGAACCTAGGGGTCATTAGATCCTAAATAGGCCCTATACTGAGGCATTGTTGGCGGGAGCAGACAGAGTTTCAGTTCGTTCGGAATGAATTCCCAGATCCTACGCGGCGAGAAGGCAACCAAATGTGTTAAACTGGGCCGGGTCTCTTTTCGTGGCGACAGCTTCGCTCTGTTAGAGTGCTACGCAGGAGGGAGATGTGGAAGCAACAAGTGGTCCCCCATCTGGACCTCCCCCTTCGCTATGCAAATAAATATTCTCTCCGCCTGCGGGACGCTAATCTCTCGGAACGCACGCCCATAAACCCATTTTCACCCGAGAAATTCAATATGCGCGGCGTGAAATGCAGGGAGTGGAGCCTTTGGCTACGCTGATAAGTTTAAACTCGTCCTCTGCTGGTACTGCAGATGTTGTAGCAATGGATGAGTTTCTTTAGTCATTGTCGGTGTTATTGTTTGGATGACATCGTGGTCATTAGAGCCGCTGTGCTCTACATCTGCACATATATCTATACTTTGAAGTGCATGACAAAGGGTACGTCACATTGTACCAGTTATTAGTATTTCTTCCCGTTCCATTGGCTTATGGAGCGTGGGAAAAATGTTTAAGTGCCTTCGTGTGCGCTGTAATTAATCAAATCTTGTCCTCATTATACATACGGTAGTGATACGTAGGAGATCTTATTATACACATCAAGAAAAGTTTTGCATCACCCCGGTTCCCAGAATTCCTGAAGATACACATTGACTGTGGACATTGTATCACAGACACAGTCCCTTTGACTGTTCAGAGATGTCACTAGACCCGCACAAAGATGTAAACAGCCATGCATGAGCAGCGCCTATTAGATGGAAGGGGTCCGACAGCCGATCAGTTCCAGCCATTCCACCAGGAAGGAGGTACACGGGTCGTGTTGTCTGTAGTTTAACCATGCCTACACGGTTAATACCGTGGTTTGATCGCGTCCGCATTGTTTGTGCCAGGAAGGGCTCTCAACAAGTGAAATGTCCAGGCGTCTCGGAGTGAACCAAAGCGATGTTGTTCGGACTTGGAGGAGAGACAGGAACTGTCGATGACATGCCTCGATCAGACCGCCCATGGGCTACTACTGCACTGGATGACCGCTACCTACGGATTATGGCTCCGAGGTACGCTGACAGCAACGCCACCATGTTGTATAATGCTTTTCATGCAGCCACAGGACGTCGTGTTACGACTCCAACTGTGCGCAATAGGCTGCATGATGCCCAAATTCACTCCCGACGTCCATGGTGAGGTCCATCTTTGCAACCACGACACCATGCAGCGCAGTACAGATGGGCCCAATAACATGCCGAATGGACTGCTCACGATTACTATCACGTTCTCTTCACCGATGAGTGTCGCATGTGCCTTCAACCACACAATCGTCGGAAACGTGTTTGGAGGCAACCCGGTCAGGCCGAACGCCTTAGACACACTGTCCAGCGAGTGCAGCAAGGTGGAGTTTCCTGCTGTTTTGGGGTGGCATTATGTGGGGCCGACGTACGCCGCTGGTGGCCGTGGAAGGCGCAGTAACGGCTGTACGATACGTGAATGCCATCCTCCGACTGTAAGTGCAACCATATCTGCAGCATATTGGTGAGGCACTCGTCTTCATGGACACAAGTCGCTCCCCCATTTTGCAAATCTTGTGAATGACTTTCTTCAGGATAACGACATCGCTCGACTAGAGTGGCCAGCATGTTCTCCAGACATGGACCGTATCGAACATGGCTGGGATGGATTGAAATGGGATGTTTATGGACGGCGTGACCCACCAACCACCCTGAGGGATCTCCGTTAAGGAGTGGGACAATCTAGACCCACAGTGCCTTGATGAACTTGTGGATGGTATGCCACGATGAATACAGACATGCATCAATGCAAGAGGACGTGGTACTGTGTATTAGAGGTACGGGTGTGTAAAGCATTCTGGATCACCACCTCTGAAGGTCTCGCTGTATGGTGGTACAACATGCAATGTGTGATTTTCATGAGCAATAAAAAGAGCGAAAATGATGTTTATGTTGATCTCTATTCCAATTTTCTGTACAGGTTCTGAAACTCTTGGAACCGAGGAGATGCAAAACTTTTTTTGACGTGTGTATATAGGGAAAACATCAGAAAGAACTGAGCACATTTTTCGTAGGAACGGGGTTGAAATCGCATTCTGGACATCAGATAACATAAAAACGCGTTTTCCTGAAAACTATTCGTGACAGAAAAATAAATATGGGAAATCTGGGGTCTATAAAATATCGCACCGCCTAAGCGAAAAAAGCTATAGCGGACAGACAGGCACTTCGTTGACGTGAGATTTAAGGAGCACACCCATTCTAGCAATAAGATAACAAGAGGTTAACAAAAGCAAAATGAGGGACATGATACTGCTAACGTTGACGACAGTGAAAAATTTTACATTAAGTTGGAAAAAGTGGACTGTTATAGATTTCAGTAGATTTGGAGATTCACATCACAAAAGGGAAGAAACTTGATAAACTCCTCAATGAGTGGACTGAGCTTGCAACAGATGTATAATTTACCCGTAATGCTTATGACGATCTATTTGAGTTGAGGTAGTTGCTGTGTCCTACATACATGCTCCAGCTGTTCATGCCGCCCCCCCCGGTCCTGCGACCGAGTGCTGCACTCTGCCGTTCGAGCCATGTCTTCACTTTCTATTATCTGTCCAGCAAATGTAAACACACCACGCAGCCGGAAGAAGAGTGCCAGCGAGATGCCGCAGAAAGCCACCCGTGCCCGTGTCGTTGCTTCTAAGCTCATAGGTACTGATGTAAACATATAGCAGCCAAGGTGCAGCGCCATCAACCTTGGAAATTTGCACAACAAGGACCACCCCTTTGTTTCTTTAATTACGAAGACTTCACTCTGTTTTGAATGTGATTTTATTGATTTAACAATCTGCAATCAATTTTTATAGTTTGCATATAACTTACTGCCTTACTTTTACAATAATTGTCACATTTCCTGGTTTGTAAAAGTTAGGATTGCCATAGAGATGACATGCGCGTCTAGTACAAAGAATAAGAAAAGAAAGGTGCCTGTTGGTATATCTATATAACTGCCTTATTTTTCATAGTACGATCAGTTTGACAACACATAAACATTTGTACACTAAATGCCACTCTTAGGTATGCTTCACTTGCATTTTAATAACACTTTACTTACCTCACAAGTAGACATGTTTTAACAGTTCTTTACTTAGCTCAGAAGTAGACCTAGCTTAAATCTTGTTACTTGCTTTAAGATCTTAATATAAGATTTGTAGCCTCTGAAGATGGCCAGTGTTGCTAAACTGGTTAAGACTGTCACCATCTCCTTAAACGAGCTGTTGTTCCTTTCAAAAACACAAATAAGTGACAGGTGCATTTCATACCTTTAAAGTATTTCAAGGAAGGTAAACACAGAAATACCAACAGGTCATTTTAGAATACTTGTGTATGTACCTCTTCTCAACCCTAAGGGCAATAATGGTATCATATATGCGAATAATGAATCATGTCTACATCAGAATCTGTTGAAAATGCTCGAGACTTTGCTGAATTATGCTTGTCACGCCTTTTCACTGACACTCTCAGCCATCGGGATACTAGGGGTGTCTTACAGTCAGAGCACGTTTTTGCAGACAACACGACATGTGGGTGGCATGTCTGGTAGAAATTGCTTCAGGTGTTACAGTCATATGCTGCCATGTTACTGTCTTGCAACCGCATCCTCACCCCTCCCATTATGGGCAAGAAATCATTGCGACTGTCACCAATTAACCTACCGACCCAAAAATTAGGGATTCGATACTAATATTGGCGGCCGTTATCGACTACTTTTACGTCACGATTTCTCACTGCCAACTTCCCCCTCCCCCCAGCCCCGTTGGTGATAGTGGTATATGGCAACCACAGTATTTTTTACCAATAATTACACATATACATAACATACATACAAATATTAAAAATAACGAGTCAAGTATATACAAAATTATGTAGAAAATTCTCCCTCCATTATGGGGGGGGGGAAGAGGTAGATGATTGTCGTCCCCCCCCCCTCCCCCCCCCCCCCCCCCGCAGCGCATGTTTCCAGACAGATATAGCAATTTTGGTTGAAATCGATCCAGTGATTTATGAGATGTGGAACGTTCATATATACTTATAGACGTACTTAAAAAAGGTAACTTAAAGGAAAAGCCTGCGAGGCATGCCCGTGCCACGCTATTGGCCTTTCTTCGCCACGCCATTGGTAGGCGGTCAGCAAGCCCAGCACCTAGACTGCCTTTATCCCTGTAAATATCCCAGGCAGTCATTTTTTAAACTAAATCTGAACTGAAAGTCAAGAATTACATGTTTTTACAAATGTGGATCCATTTCATAGCAGCTTGAATGGACCTGGGGCTATCCCGAAGGGACTGGAACAAGGAAACATCACCGTCCTTGTCGGGAATTGAACCTGGTACTTCTAGGGCTGGAGTCGAGCGCTCCTCTCGCTAGGCCACAATCAGCCTGAACTACTTCAAAGGGTCATAATTTCCTGCCTGAAAGCCATAGAAACGGGAAAATTTGTTTAATGATCTCAGTAGCTCTTGGAGAATTAGAAGTACTGCCCGCTGTTGGCAAGTTGATTTTACTTTCCGTACGTGAGGTCCTTTGTCCGGTATAATGCTGCACTTATTAGGCTCGCATTGGTTCGTAGCCTTTTCGGTCGCGGTCTATGAGTGTGTAGTTCGGGCCGCGTAACAATCATGAGCAAATAAGTTATTCGTTCGCGGTCTTTAGTTGGCAGAAACGTGCTTTAAACACGTCGAGAGCTGGTTTTTATTGTGAAAACATACTGGAAGGCAGACTCACTGGTTACAAGACAACGAGCATTGCAGAGAGAACTGAATTCGCGCGATCTTCTGCATCTACACTCTACAAACCACTGTGAGGTGCATGACAGAGACTATGTCTCATTGTATCAGGTATTGTGGTTTCTTCCCACTCCATCCACGTATGGAGGATGGGAAGAATGATTGTTTGAATGCCCCTATGTGTGCAGTAATTATTTTAATCTTATCATCACAATACCTATGTGAGCGACATGTAGGGGACTATAGCGTATGCCCAGAGTCATCACTTAAAGCGGGTTCTTGAAACTTTGTTACTAGATTTTCTCCAGATAGTTTACTTCTATCTTCAAGAATCTTCCAGCACAGTTTTTCATCATCTCAGTGACACTGTACATGGGTCAAACAAACATGTGACCCCTTGTGCTGCACTTCTCTGTATACGTTCAATATCCCCTGTTAGTCCCATCTGGTACGAGTCCCACACACTTAAGACATATTCTAGAACCGATCCCAAGAGTGATTTGTAAGCAATCTCCTTAGCAGACTGATTGCACTTCCCCAGTATTCTACCGATAAACCGAAGTCTACCACCTGCTTTACTCATGATTAAGCCTACGGGATCATTTCATTCCACACCCGCACAAAGTGTTACATCCAGGTATTTCTATGACTTGGCCGATTCCAGCAGTGACACATTGATATCATATTTCGTAGGATACTATGTTTCTTCCGTTTTGTGAAGTGCATAATTTTACATTTTTGAACATTTAAAGCAAGTTGCCCATCTTTGGACCACTTTGAAATCTTATCAAGAGCAGACTGAATATTTATGCAGCTTCTTTCAGATATTGCTTTATGCATAATCTGCAAAAATCTGCGGCTATTACCTATATTGTCTGCAAGGTCATTAATATACAACACATTTCCCTGGGGCACACCTGAAGAAATGACTCTCATCCAAGATAACATGTTGCGTCCTCCCTACTAAAAGGCGCTCACTCCAGTCACAAATTTCACTTGATACACCGTTTGATCGTGCTTTTGACAACAAACGTAGGTGTTACACAGAGTCAAATGTTCCAACAAAGGCAACAACTTTATCGAGTGTAAGGAAGAAGCTGGAGACAACTGGTGTACTAAACAGTAACAGTGGGAATAATAGACCATCACTGAGTGCAGAGGGTATTGACAGTTAAACTCCCTGGCAGGACCGAGACTCGAACTCGAGACCTTTCCCAAACTTGCTCGATGAAAGGATATTGCGGAGACATGGCCTAGCCACAGCCTGGGGGATGTTTCGCAGGAGAGCTTCTGTGAGGTTTGAAAGATAGGAGACAAAGTCCTGGCGGAAGTACAGCTGTGAGGACACGTCGTGAGTCGTGCTTGGATAGGTCAGTCGGTACAGGACTTGCCTGCGAAAGGGAAAGGTCCCGAGTTCGAGTCTCGGTCCTATACACAGTTTTAATCTCCCAGGGAGTTTCAAATTAGAGTACACTGCGCTCCAGAGGGAATATTTCATTCGGGAATTGACAACGTTCGAAGACGCTTGGAGACTTCTCCAAATAAATCGTTGTGTCGACTGAGCCAGGAGGCAGGCATTTCATATAGCACATGTCAGAGAGCTGCGAAGAAATTGCCATTGCGATCATACAGAGTGCACATGAGTCAAGCATTACGAGAAACAAATTATGAGAAAAATAATGCGTTACTGGCGACGGTTTCAGGCGTTTCTTATTCAATGTTCACATGTTCTCTCTGTAATTTGATTTACAGATGATGCTTGGTTCCATCTGCCACGTTACATCAACGCACAAAACAGCAGATACAGAGCCGGTATAAACCCCCTAATCATCCACGAAACACAGCTGCTAGGTGACAGGGTTAGAGTGTGGGTCGCGGTGTCAGCGTCCAGGATTGCTGACCCCATTTTCTTTGATGCGACTGTAGACACTACAGTTTATACGGACGCCGTCAGTACTTCTGTGGAGCAGCTGAATGACGTCGAACGCACAAAAAGTTATATGCAGCAAGAAGGAGCAACTTATCACATGTCATGCAACTTGTAACCACTTCCTTTGGTGACCAAATAGTCTCAACAAATTTGTGCCCCGGCCCCCCCTCCCCCCCCCCCCCCCCCACCTAGATCACTTGATCTATTCCCCCCGGATTTTGTCTTGTGAGGGCACCTTAAAAGCCGAGCGTACAAGAATAGACCACGGACACACGGACAATTGCAGAAGACTGTGAGGCCATCACACACGAAGTAACCAACATTCGCGAGGATATACGAGGCGTGTTTTTTTAACTAAGTACCGCTTTGAAATTAAAAAAAAATGACGTGCTAAGATATCTAAATAATTTTATTTTTACATGAAAGCCTGTACCTTAATCTACTTTTCTACATAATTTCCGTCAATATTGAGGCACTTGTCATAAAGTTGAACCAGTTTTTGAATACCCACATCAAAGAAGTCTGCCGCCTGACTTGTTAACCAATGCATCACCACTGTTTTGACTTCGTCATCGCCTTGAAGACGCTGACCTCCCAGGTGTTTCTTCAAGTGCAGGAACAGATGGTAGTCACTGGGCGCAAGATCGGGGCTGTAAAGAGGATGATCTAGAGTTTCCCATCGAGAAGATGTGATGACATATTTGGTCTGATTCGCCACATGCGAACGGCCATTGTCTTGCAGCAAAACGATGCCCTTGCTCAACTTCTATGGACTGTTGCTTTGATTCTGGTGTGACGTAGGCCACTCATGTTTCATCGCCCGTAACAATTTGGCTTAAGAAATCATCACCGTCGTTGTAGTACCGCTCAAGGAAAGTCAATGCACTGTCTAAACGTTTGGTTTAGTGCACATCCGTCAATATTTTCGGTACCCAGCGTGCGCACAATTTTCGGTAATTCAAGTGCTCGGTCACAATGTCATACAAAACACTACGAGAAACATTAGGAAAGTCATCCGGCAAGCGTCTGTTTTCTCTCACCTTATTGTCCACTTCCTGCACCAAACTTTCATTAACGACCAAAGGACGCCCACTCTGTTATTCATCATGCACATTTGTGCGGCCATCTTTAAATGCTCTCACCCACTTTCTTACCATTCCATCACTCATAATGTTTTCTCCGTAAACTGCACAGATCTGACGATGAATATCAATCGCTTTTAGGCCTTTAGCACTAAGAAATCTTATAACAGCCCGTACTTCACAGTCGGCGGGACTCACGATTATCGGAGGCATCTTAAACACTCAGTACACAACGTAAACAAGGAGAAATCAGACTGTAATGGCGTCAGTGCGTAGATTAAGGTACAGGCTTTTATGTAAAAATAAAGTTATTAAGATATCTTAGCACGTCTTTTTTAATTTCAAAACGGTACTTACTTAAAAAAAACACGTCTCGTACTTCACAGAACGTCGTGCATATGGTGAAATGAGTATAGTTATACATCGATGCTGGTTGAGGGCACTTCAACGTTTGCTGTGAGGACTTTATATGTATGTACCTAATCTTCCAACTGTGTATTAGCTTTTGTGGA
The DNA here is from genome assembly GCF_021461385.2 of Schistocerca piceifrons. Classification (NCBI taxonomy): domain Eukaryota; kingdom Metazoa; phylum Arthropoda; class Insecta; order Orthoptera; family Acrididae; genus Schistocerca; species Schistocerca piceifrons. Next base: position 368,917,219 of record NC_060144.1, on the reverse strand, counting down.
CTGACAAGACAGCCAATCCACTAGGACGGGAAGCCGAAGGGCACGCGTTTAAGCTCACGCAGGATGGCGTGAGGTCTGGAACAGGACAAGGTCTTTATAGTAGCAAAAATAGTACGTAGCTTCTGGAATACTTAACTTTAATCCATAATTGGTGAACATCGGTCTGACAGTACATGCATCACAAGATAAATAGCAATTGATAATGGCGCCTTGCTAGGTCGTAGCAAATAACGTAGCTGAAGGCTATGCTAACTATCGTCTCGGCAAATGAGAGCGTAATTTGTCAGTGAACCATCGCTAGCAAAGTCGGCTTTACAACTGGGGCGAGTGCTAGGAAGACTCTCTAGACCTGCCGTGTGGCGGCGCTCGGTCTGCAATCACTGATAGTGGCGACACGCGGGTCCGACGTATACTAACGGACCGCGGCCGATTTAAAGGCTACCACCTAGCAAGTGTGGCGTCTGGCGGTGACACCACATTAGCATCTCCCAAAATCGCAAATATGTCCATTATTGGTTCAAATGTTACGACTCATTAAAGTAATTCAGGTTTAAATGGATCACACTGTACATACAAATGATTTTTATAATTATGTAGTTAGAGAGACGGCAGTTAGTATGAATATAAGTGAGATGTTTATGATCGCAAAAAAATGTATTCATAGTACTTTTTCTTCAATTGCCATCGTCTTTCCCTTGCTAGATACCAGTTGTCCTCAGAAAAATAAAACCAAAGAGCAGCCTTTCCTCGTAAAGTTCAGACTCTGGGTACGACCTTGGAAGATTATATCGCAAAAAAAAATAAAGCACACATGGAGAGCAACACTGTTTCACGAGCTTGTACTCTGTCTCTCATTACGTCGTTGTCGATGACCCTAATATCCCTTCATCTAATGGTGCTGCTAATATTTTTTGCCCAGTAGTGTAATTTGAAGCAACGCTTACGAACATCCGGTGGCAATGCGTCTGGAAGGATGAGGGGAGCCGCGGCGCGCGATAGCTATCAGAGAGTGGGGTGGGGTAGGACAGGGTAGCGGCAGGAGGCGGCGGGCGCTTAACACTGCCGTGACCCGGGCTCTCACCACGGCCTGAGGTGGGGTGGCTGGGATCCGACGGCCCAATTAGGCAGTGCGAGCGGATGTGGGCTCTGGGCACCAGCGCAGCTCTGCCTTCACACGGCCGCCAGGCGCAGGCTGGCTGCACTCTGAGGGTGCCGCGCCTCGGGGCCGAATTTAATAATAATAAGTTTATTGCAGCCAAATAGCCATACAAATTCAACGTACAGTGATAATAATAAGATCAATTAAAAATTTCACATATTCTGATTTGCATAGTCACTTATTGTTCGTGTCGTTTTGGTACAGAGCTCTACAGGGTGTTACAAAAAGGTACGGCCAAACTTTCAGGAAACATTCCTCACACTCAAAGAAAGAAAATATGTTATGTGGACATGTGTCCGGAAACGCTTACTTTCCATGTTAGAGCTCATTTTATTACTTCTCTTCAAATCACATTAATCATGGAATGGAAACACACAGCAACAGAACGTACCAGCGTGACTTCAAACACTTTGTTACAGGAAATGTTCAAAATGTCCTCCGTTAGCAAGGATACATGCATCCACCCTCTGTCGCATGGAATCCCTGATGCGCTGATACAGCCCTGGAAAATGGCGTATTGTATCACAGCCGTCCACAATACGAGCACGAAGAGTCTCTACATTTGGTACCGGAGTTGCGTAGACAAGAGCTTTCAAATGCCCCCATAAATGAAAGTCAAGAGGGTTGAAGTCAGGAGAGCGCGGAGGCCATGGAATTGGTCCGCCTCTACCAATCCATCGGTCACCGAATCTGTTGTTGAGAAGCGTACGAACACTTCGACTGAAATGTGCAGGAGCTCCATCGTGCATGAAACACATGTTGTGCCGTACTTGTAAAGGCACATGTTCTAGCGGCACAGGTAGAGTATCCCGTATGAAATCATGATAACGTGCTCCATTGAGCGTAGGTGGAACAACATGGGGCCCAATCAAGACATCACCAACAATGCCTGCCCAAACGTTCACAGAAAATCTGTGTTGATGTGATTGCACATTTGCGTGCGGATTCTCGTCAGCCCACACATGTTGATTGTGAAAATTTACAATTTGATCACGTTGGAATGAAGCCTCATCCGTAAAGAGAACATTTGCACTGAAATGGGGATTGACACATTGTTGGATGAACCATTCGCAGAAGTGTACCCGTGGAGGCCAATCAGCTGCTGATAGTGGAGGAGGAGGAGGAAAATTAGTGTTTAACGTCCCGTCGACAACGAGGTCATTAGAGACGGAGCGCAAGCTCGGGTGAGGGAAGGATGGGGAAGGAAATCGGCCGTGCCCTTTCAAAGGAACCATCCCGGCATTTGCCTGAAGCGATTTGGGGAAATCACGGAAAACCTAAATCAGGATGGCCGGAGAAGGGATTGAACCGTCGTCCTCCCGAATGTGCTGATAGTGCCTGCACACGCTGTACATGGTACGGAAACAACTGGTTCTGCCGTAGCACTCTCCATACAGTGACGTGGTCAACGTTACCTTGTACAGCAGCAACTTCTCTGACGCTGACATTAGGGTTTCGTCAACTGCACGGAGAATTGCCTCGTCCATTGCAGGTGTCCTCGTCGTTCTAGGTCTTCCCCAGTCGCGAGTCATAGGCTGGAATGTTCCGTGCTCCCTAAGACGCCGATCAATTGCTTCGAGCGTCTTCCTGTCGGGACACCTTCGTTCTGGAAATCTGTCTCGATACAAACGTACCGCGCCACGGCTATTGCCCCGTGCTAATCCATACATCAAATGGGCAGCTGCCAACTCCGCATTTGTAAACATTGCACTGACTGCAAAACCACGTTCGTGATGAACACTAACCTGTTGATGCTACGTACTAATGTGCTTGATGCTAGTACTGTAGAGCAATGAGACGCATGTCAACACAAGCACCAAAGTCAACATTACCTTCCTTCAATTGGGCCAACTGGCGGTGAATCGAGGAAGTACAGTACATACTAACGAAACTAAAATGAGCTCTAACATGGAAATTAAGCGTTTCCGGACACATGTCCACATAACATCTTTTCTTTATTTGTGTGTGAGGTATGTTTCCTGAACGTTTGGCCGTACCTTTTTGTAACACCCTGTACATGGTTGTTGTTGTTGTGGTCTTCAGTCCTGAGACTGGTTTGATGCAGCTCTCCATGCTACTCTATCCTGTGCAAGCTTCTTCATCTCCCAGCACCTACTGCAACCTACATCCTTCTGAATCTGTTTAGTGTATTCATCTTTCGGTCTCCCTCTACGATTTTTACCCTCCACGCTGCCCTCCAATACTAAATTGGTGATCCCTTGATGCCCCAAAACATGTCCTACCAACCGATCCCTTCTTCTAGTCAAGTTGTGCCACAAACTTCTCTTCTCCCCAATCCTATTCAATACCTCCTCATTAGTTACGTGATCTACCCACCTTATCTTCAGCATTCTTCTGTAGCACCACATTTCGAAAGCTTCTATTCTCTTCTTGTCCAAACTATTTATCGTCCATGTTTCACTTCCATACATGGCTACACTCCATACAAATACTTTCAGAAACGGCTTCCTGACACTTAAATCTATACTCGATGTTAACAAATTTCTCTTCTTCAGAAACGATTTCCTTGCCATTGCCAGTCTACATTTTATATCCTCTCTACTTCGACCATCATCAGTTATTTTACTCCCTAAACAGCAAAACTCCTTTGCTACTTTAAGTCTCTCATTTCCTAATCTAATTCCCTCAGCATCACCCGATTTAATTTGACTACATTCCATTATCCTCGTTTTGCTTTTGTTGATGTTCATCTTATATCCTCCTTTCAAGACACTGTCCATTCCGTTCAAGTGCTCTTCCAAGTCCTTTGCTGTCTCTGACAGAATTACAATGTCATCGGTGAACCTCAAAGTTTTTACTTCTTCTCCATGAATTTTAATACCTACTCCGAATTTTTCTTTTGTTTCCTTTACTGCTTGCTCAATATACAGATTGAATAACATCGGGGAGAGGCTACAACCCTGTCTCACTCCTTTCCCAACCACTGCTTCCCTTTCATGCCCCTCAACTCTTATAACTGCCATCTGATTTCTGTACAAATTGTAAATAGCCTTTCGCTCCCTGTATTTTATACCTGCCACATTCAGAATTTGAAAGAGAGTATTCCAGTTAACATTGTCAAAAGCTTTCTCTAAGTCTACAAATGCTAGAAACGTAGGTTTGCCTTTTCTTAATCTTTCTTCTAAGATAAGTCGTAAGGTTAGTATTGCCTCACGTGTTCCAACATTTCTACGGAATCCAAATTGGTCTTCCCCGAGGTCCGCTTCTACCAGTATTTCCATTCGTCTGTAAAGAATTCGTGTTAGTATTTTGCAGCTGTGACTTATTAAACTGATAGTTCGGTAATTTTCACATCTGTCAACACCTGCTTTCTTTGGGATTGGAATTATTATATTCTTCTTGAAGTCTGAGGGTATTTCGCCTGTCTCATACATCTTGCTCACCAGATGGTAGAGTTCTGTCATGACTGGCTCTCCCAAGGCCATCAGTAGTTCTAATGGAATGTTGTCTACTCCCGGGGCCTTGTTTCGACTCAGGTCTTTCAGTGCTCTGTCAAACTCTTCACGCAGTATCTTATCACCCATTTCATCTTCATCTACATACTCTTCCATTTCCATTATATTGTCCTCAAGTACATCGCCCTTGTATAAATCCTCTATATACTCCTTCCACCTGTCTGCCTTCCCTTCTTTGCTTAGAACTGGGTTGCCATCTGAGCTCTTGATATTAATACAAGTGGTTCTCTTCTCTCCAAAGGTCTCTTTAATTTTCCTGTAGGCAGTATCTATCTTACCCTTAGTGAGACAAGCCTCTACATCCTTACATTTGTCCTCTAGCCATCCCTGCTTAGCCATTTTGCTCTGCCTGTCGATCTCATTTTTGAGACGTTTGTATTCCTTTTTGCCTGCTTCATTTACTGCATTTTTATATTTTCTCCTTTCATCAATTAAATTCAATATTTCTTCTGTTACCCAAGGATTTCTATTAGCCCTCGCCTTTTTACCTACTTGATCGTCTGCTGCCTTCACTACTTCATCTCTCAGAGCTACCCATTCTTCTTCTACTGTATTTCTTTCCCCCATTCCTGTCAATTGTTCCCTTATGCTCTCCCTGAAACTCTCTACAACCTCTGGTTCTTTCAGTTTATCCAGGTCCCATCTCCTTAGATTCCCACCCTTTTGCAGTTTCTTCAGTTCCAATCTGCAGTTCATAACCAATAGATTGTAGTCAGAATCCACATCTTCCCCTGGAAATGTCTTACAATTTAAAACCTGGTTCCTAAATCTCTGTCTTACCATTATATAATCTATCTGATACCTTTTAGTATCTCCAGGATTCTTCCAGGTATACAACCTTCTTTTATGATTCTTGAACCAAGTGTTAGCTATGATTAAGTTATGCTCTGTGCAAAATTCTACAAGGCGGCTTCCTCTTTCATTTCTTCCCCCCAACCCATATTCACCTACTACGTTTCCTTCTCTCCCTTTTCCTACTGACGAATTCCAGTCACCCATGACTATTAAATTTTCGTCTCCCTTCACTACCTGAATAATTTCTTTTATCTCGTCATACATTTCATCAATTTCTTCATCATCTGCAGAGCTAGTTGGCATATAAACTTGTACTACTGTAGTAGGCATGGGCTTTGTGTCTATCTTGGCCACAATAATGCGTTCACTATGCTGTTTGTAGTAGCTAACCCGCACTCCTATTTTTTTATTCATTATTAAACCTACTCCTGCATTATCCCTATTTGATTTTGTATTTATAACCCTGTAATCACTTGACCAAAAGTCTTATTCCTCCTGCCACCGAACTTCACTAATTCCCACTATGTCTGACTTTAACTTATCCATTTCCCTTTTTAAATTTTCTAACCTACCTGCCCGATTAAGGGATCTGACATTCCACGCTCCGATCCGTAGAACGCCAGTTTTCTTTCTCCTGATAACGACGTCCTCTTGAGTAGTCCTCGCCCGGAGATCCGAATGGGGGACTATTTTACCTCCGGAATATTTTACCCAAGAGGACGCCATCGTCATTTAATCATACAGTAAAGCTGCATGTCCTCGGGAAAAATTACGGCTGTAGTTTCCCCTTGCTTTCAGCCGTTCGCAGTACCAGCACAGCAAGGCCGTTTTGGTTAATGTTACAAGGCCAGATCAGTCAATCATCCAGACTGTTGCCCCTGCAACTACTGAAAAGGCTGCTGCCCCTCTTCAGGAACCACATGTTTGTCTGGCCTCTCAACAGATACCCCTCCGTTGTGGTTGCACCTACGGTACGGCCATCTGTATCGCTGAGGCACGCAAGCCTCCCCACCAACGGCAAGGTCCATGGTTCATGGGGGCGCTGTACATGGTAACGTTTGCAAATTTGGTGACACAGTTTACACTCACACATTTCGTTTGGTTCATGATATGACGTGTTGTTGCAAATAAGGTGGTGGAAACCAGGGACTGCCAATCTGGTGATCACGTGTCTCATTTCGAAGTTTTCGTTTGTCCATGGTCGGTCAATCATGGCACCTGTGCTGTAAAATTCTGGAGGTATGTCTTCCCTTTTTTCTTTCAATGTCTTAAGTAGACTTTCCAAGGCGCTGCTATTGGATAACATCAGGATTGTCCGAAGGTCTTCAATGAGGAAGGTTTCCCTCGCCTGCAGGTATACAAGTCTCGCTCGTGTTGTTTTGGACACTCCTATTGCTTTCTTTATATAGGTCGCCTTCACTCCTTCTAGTGTTGTTAGGTTTTAGGTTGTTGACTGTAAGATGTGGTCCAATAATTTCTATGCCGTACGTAAGGGTGGCTTGCGGAGTATAAATGTAGATGTAGATGTAGATGTAAGTATTGGGAAGATTTTGGCTCTGAATAGTGCCATTGCTGTCACTAGGCTAAGGGATCTGATGTATTGTATTTCATGTATTGCCATTATTGCTTGCATTGCTTTCTCTGTTATATGCTTTGTGAAACATTTTGCAGTTGTTTGTATTGTGACCCCTAGGTACCTGTAGTCCGGTACAATCTTCAGTTTTCTCTCTCGTATGAAGATCTCAGCTGATGCTGGTGTTCTTACTCCATTTCTAAGTACCATCATTACTGTTTTCGCCACATTTATTTTGAAGCCGTGTTCGACACATCAATCTTTCATATCGTTTATCGCTTCTTGTAACTTTGCAATATTCTTTGCACCTATTACAATATCGTCTGCATATGCATATGAGACTACACCCTCCCTTTGGGGTATTCTTACAGTTTCTCCGGCTGCAAGGATAAATAACAGAGGACTCAGTGGGTCTCCCTGTAGTACTCAGTTTGATTGGAGTATCGGCTCCGATAGGGAGAGATTGTCTGATATTCTTACTTAGTTCCATTGCAGTATTGCGCTTATAATTCGTGACCAGATGTTGCTTTTTCCCAGGGTTTCCTCTAGTTTTTTGGTCATTAATTTTCTGTTTATAAAGTCAAAGGCTTTTGTAAAATCTATGTTTACTACATAGAACTTTTCTCTGTCTTCAAGGGCTTCCCATACGCTCTTTAGCAGGAGTTCTGTTGCTGTCAGAGTTGATCTTCCCTTTCTCAATCCCATTTGGCTTTCGGGGAGATGTTCGTCGATTATTTGCTTTATTCTTTCTGTTATTATTTTTGTGAACACTTTGAAAGGTAGGTTTTCTAGGGCTATGCCTCTGTATTTGCTAGGGTCCTTGGGGTCTCCTCTCCCTTTATAAAGTCCCTTTATAAAGCAGAAAGCAGGGACCGAATTAACGTACAAGCTTCAGCCTAGGGTCCCATACAGTGGCGGTTGCTGTGTAAGAGCACAAGAGCACGTGAACACACTAACTTTCGACACCTTGCCGGTCGCGGTGGTCTCGCGGTTCTAGGCGCTCAGTCCGGAGCCGCGCGACTGCTACGGTCGCAGGTTCGAATCCTGCCTCGGGCATGGATGTGTGTGATGTCCTTAGGATAGTTAGGTTTAAGTAGTTCTAAGTTCTAGGGGACTGATGACCACAGATGTTAAGTCCCATAGTGCTCAGAGCCATTTGAACTTTCGACACCTTGCGGAGTTATTGGTTATTTTTCTTTGAATGCTGTTAAAAGTAACATAGATGCTGCAATCTGACAGATACGGCACGTAATCTATCACGCTACTGCTCCTTTACACTTCCTGAAACTTAGTAACAGGGTCGTCAGCACACTTCCAATTGCGCACGTTTTAAGGAGCTTTTGCGCATGTGCAACACTGGTGACGTAATTGCCTTACAGGCCAAATAAATACGGATTTGATAAGCAAAACAGGGAGCGAAAGGCTATTTACAGTTTGTACAGAAGCCAGACTGCAGTTATAAGAGTCGAGGGGCATGAAAGGGAAGCAGTGGTTGAGAAGGGAGTGAGACAGGGTTGTAGCCTATCTCCGATGTTATTCAATCTGCATACTGAGCAAGCAGTAAAGGAAACGAAAGAAAAATTTGGAGTAGGTATTAAGATCCATGGAGAAGAAATAAAAACTTTGAGGCTTGCCGATGAGATTGTAATTTTGTCAGAGACAGCAAAGGACCTGTAAGGGCAGTTGAACGGAATGGACAGTGTCTTGAAAGGAGGATATAAGATGAACGTCAACAAAAGCAAAACCAGAAAATGGAATATAGTGGAATTAAAGCCGGCGTTGTTGAGGGAATTAGATTAGGAAGTGAGAAACTTAAAGTAGTTGATGAGTTTTGCTATTTGGGGAGCAAAATAACTCATGATGGTCGACGTAGAGAGCATATAAAATGTAGGCTTGCAATGCCAAGGTAAGCGTTTTTGAAGAAGAGAAATTTATTAACATAAAGTATAGATTTAAGTTTCAGGAAGTCTTTTCTGGAAGTATTTGTATGGAGTGTAGCCATGTATGGAAGTGAAACATGGGCGATAAGTAGTTTAAACAGGAATAGAGTAGAAACTTTCGAAGTGTGGTGCTATAGATGAATGCTGAAGATTAGGTGGGTACATCAAGTAACAAATATGGAGGTACTGAGTAGCACTGGGGAGAAGAGGACTTTGTGGTACAACCTGACTAAAAGAAGGAATCGGTTGACAGGACACATCCTGAGGCATCAAGGGATCACCAATTTAGTATTGGAGGGAAGCGTGGAAGATAAAAATCGCTGAGGGAACCAAGAGATGAATACACTAAGCAGATTCAGAAGGATGTAGGTTGCAGTACGTACTCGGAGATGATGAGGCTTCCATACGATAGGGTAGCATGGAGAGCTGCATCAAACCGGTCTCTGGACTGAAGACCACAACAACAAGCGATGTGCACGGTTCACGATGTGCACACTCAACTAGAAGTTTACATCAGTGCCGCCACATAATAGCACACTGCGGCAGACTTTTATCCCCGTTCGCTCGGCATAAATCCTGCTAGATGATAGCACACTCCTTAGATATGCTAATTCACTCACCACATAGTAAAATTTGATCGGACGTCAGCATGTGTTGAAATTGTACTGAGAGTAAATCTATTTTGTGGGTTTCTGAATGAGTTAAAGTATATTTCTTTAGAGTTATAGTATATTAAGCTATGAATATTATCATACAGTAAATCCATTTGGGGCGCTGAGAGTCAAAAGGGCCTCAAGCACATTACCACCTATTATGAGATTGTAGCATTTATTCGTGATTCTCAAATCTGTTGATTTTTATGGTGAATCGGGTTTATCTGTGCTCCAGGTTCTTATTCTATATTTGAAATTTCACAAAAATCTGTATCACTGGTGTCTCTGATATTCACGTAAATGTAGGATGGATGGCAATGTGCTTTAAACCCTTATGGATCTCAGCGCCTCTTTTGTGTTATAGTCAAATGACCATGTAAGTAGACATCACTACTTCAATTTAATCATTTCCAAAAAAAAATGGCTGTTTGCGTTTGGAGCTGGGTGTTTACTGTGCGGGAATCGGCTTTCGAATACGGTGTAAACATGAACTATGTTGAATCTATATTAAATGCTAACAGAAAAGTGAAGCTGTGAGAATAGGTCGTGAGTTATGCTTGGGTATCTCAGCCGGTAGAGCACTTGCCGCGAAAGGCAAAGATCCAGAGTTCGTGTCTCTGTCTGGCACACAGCTTTAATCTATCTATAAGCGTGACTACAAGCGAACATTTAACGACAAAGTGTACAGTTAGCACAAGTTGTTGTGTGGGTGCACAGTAGAATATCTGATTTTTAGCCCGGAAGTAAATTTGTGAACTAATACATCTGTTAGGGATCTAGTATATTTGTCTGAAAAAATGGTTAAGCTCGAAAACCCCCACTTACCGAGAGTTGTGAAAGTTTACACATTATTTCGTTATTACCCTAAACTGTACTTAATTATGTACAAGACAACGAAATTCGACAAGAACAATTCTTTCTTTTGTCAGATAAGTTACGCATCTAATTATTTTTATAATAATATTAATAATTATTATTACTTTTATTATTATTACTGTTGTTGTTATTATTGGCACTGGCCGCAGTTGTATAAACTTGTTGATAAGTATAGCTGTTGTACAGCAGATACTATTAATTTCACACTCTCATATTTACCTGAATCTAAACGATTTGAACACGCAGAATGTATACTCACGAGCCGCCACTGGTCCGATACCACGAACATAAAAAAAGCCGTGTTTTAATACCACGTTGCGCGCCCTCTTATAATCGGAAGAGATGTGGCCGTCATTAATTTGTATGGGTTTCTCCAGCTGAATTTTTCAGTGGGCAGCTGAAGTGCATAAAGTCAGGCACAAATTTCAAAAGCATATCCAGAGACAGCTAAGAAGATGGAAGTATGAAAAATAGGCATCCTACGTTATTGAACGTCTAGTAACGCATTAGCATGAACCATCTAATACGGAACAAGATACGAAAATTAGTAAAATGAGCAGTTACAACAGAAAATTTTTACTATTACAGGAAAAATTTCACAAAGAGTACATGCAATGAACAACGAAGTAATAAATGACCTAACCACTGATAATGTTAGCCACTAGATGAATAACAGACTGAATCATAGCTTAATCTCCTATTAGACACTAAAAAATGCGATTCCTTCTGTTCAAAACTCCCATTTTTCCAAAGCAGGCACCAACACAATAACGCACGCGCACACATCACAAACAAATGAATATCAAACTACACTGAGGTAACAAAAGTCATGGGGTAGCGATGTGCACATATACAGATGGCGGGCCGGCCGCAGTGGTCGTGCGGTTCTAGGCGCTCCAGTCCGGAGCCGCGCTGCTGCTACGGTCGCAGGTTCGAATCCTGCCTCGGGCATGGATGTGTGTGATGTCCTTAGGTTGGTTAGGTTTAATTAGTTCTAAGTTCTAGGGGACTGATGACCATAGCAGTTGAGTCCCATAGTGCTCAGAGCCATTTTGAACCACAGATGGCGATAGCAACGCATTCACAAGGTATATTAGGGCAGTGCATTGACGGAGCTGTCAATTTGTACTCCGGGTTTGAAATGAAATGAGCGAATGGCATTGTTAGCCGGGAGGCCCCATACGGGGGAGCCGTATTGCAAGTCCTTTTTAATTGATGCCACTTCGGCAACTTGCGGGTCAATGATGATGAAAATGATGATGCACACACAACATCCAGTCCCCTGCCGGAAATCGAACCCGGGCCCCCTGCGTGATAGGAGGAAATTACCGCTACGCTGCGGAGGCGGATTGTACTCCTGTGATTCATGTGAAAGGGTTTCCGACGTGATTATGGCCACAATGGACTTTCTACGCGGAATGGTAGATAGAGCTAGACGCATGGAACATTCCATTTCGCAAACCGTTCGTGAATTCAGTATTCCGAGGTCCACAAGAGCCTCCCAAGACTACCAAATTTCAGTCATTACCTCTTACCACGGACCACGCAGCGGCCGACGGCCTTCACTTAACGACCGAGAGTAGTATCGTTTGCCGGCCGGGGTGGCCGAGCGGTTCTAGGCGCTACAGTCTGGAACCGCGCGACCGCTAAGGTCGCAGGTTCGAATCCTGCCTCGGGCATGGATGTGTGTGATGTCCTTAGGTTAGTTAGGTTTAAGTAGTTCTAAGTTCTAGGGGACTGATGAACTCAGAAGTTAAGACCCATAGTGCTCAGAGCCATTTGAACCATTTTTAGTAGTATCGTTTACGTAGAGTTGTCAGTGCTAATAGACAAGCAACACAGTGTGAAATAACTGCAGACATCAATGTAGGACGTACAACGAACGTATCCGTCAGGACACTGCGACGAAATCTGGCGTTAATGGGGTGTGGCAGCAGACGACAGATGTGAGCATCTTCGGTAACAGTACGACATCGCCTGCAGCGCCTCTCCTGGACTCGTGACCATACCGGTTGGACACTAGACAGGAGAAGCGTGGCCTGGTCAGATGAGTCCCGATTTCAGTTGTTAAAGAGTTGATTGTATTAATACTACTACACCACAGCTACTACCAATACCAACAAAACCTCACAAAATTATTAGTTAAAACTAAGCGGACACTGGAACACTCAACGAAGTTAAAACACTGAATGAAAATTTTACTGTAATATTTCACTAGAAACAATAAGAAACGTCAGCTGAAAACTAAAGCACGAAGTTTACTAAACGACTTCAACGCACAGAAAACTTAAAAACACAGCGAGAGAACGTTTCCAAAAGTTTATTAAATCGTTATTTCGCCACAAACAGCAAGAAACGCAGCTGAAAACTGTTACATTTAGTAACTGTATAACAGTGCACAAATAACTTTGTCTGTATTTATCTTTATAACCGCTACAGTTGCAAACTGCACGCCGCAAAATGTAAACACACTACTGAGGCGTGATGCTTGGACGAACGACGCAAGCACACTCACGAATAACAGACCACTCGAGCCAACAACACAGGAAGAAAGATTGAGATTAATGAAAAGATGCTAATAAGTTGGTTTTACAGCAAATATTAACACAAATAAACTTTAAAATAAGTGACTGAAGATTAAAACTTTATAAAATATTGAGGAGCAATTTCAACAGCTGGCTAGCACACGTGACGTCACACCACTGTGTGAGATTTGTTCAAAGTATTTTGATAGGGGGAATGCAGTGGGGAAGCCAGTGGACATTCTAGTGAGATCCCCTCCTGCCAATGAAGAATCTGTAGTAGAAATAAGTTGATAGAGGAGCAGGAGCGTAAGATCCGTGCCCTTCAGGTGCAGTCACAAGGCGCAAAAGAGGAACTAGATAGGTTGCTGAAGGTGAGAGGTTTTGGGGAATATTGGCAGTTGGCAAGAAGGCAGCTAGGAGGAGGAGGTATTCAGACAGTTATACTTTGCGTGTATGCAATAGATTTGACCAAATGTCGGAGTTGAGTGGAGAGGAGTCTCTTGTAGCTGTATATGTAGGGAACATGCAGCAGTCCTCAGCAGTTAGGAGGCCTAGGTCAGTTGCAAAGTCTAACACAAAGAAGAAGGTTTTGCTGCTGGGTAGTTCGCCGGTAAAGGTGTGGGCCAGCAGTTGCAGGGAGTGTTGGGGAGTGAGTACCAGGCCACCAGCATTGTGAAGCCCAGTGCAGGATTGGCTCAGGTAACTGACAGCTTAGGGGAGTTACGTAAGAATTTTACGAAGGGGGATCAGGTAGTGATAGTGGGTGGAGCAGGGAACAGTCTTGATAGGGACGCGGAAAATGATGTAGGCGGTGACCTGCTAAAGATAGCTACTCAAACTGGTGGCACTAATATGCATTTCGAGTAACTGTTTCAGCGTTATGATCGGCTTCATCTTAACGCGGATGTTAGGCGCATTAACATGGGGCTGGAGAGGGCGCTGATGGCATGGGTCACATTTCACCGGTGGCAGTTGGGTCTATCAGTAGATCAGGTTTCACTAGGCATGGCCTGCACCTCAGTAGGTATGGTAAGGGAAGCCTGGCATAGCTTATAGGTAACAGTGGTGGTAAGATCACTTATGGAAAAATTCCGGTAGCAGTTGGTGTTAGAGCTGCACCTTTTTTAGTTTGAAGTCAGCTGATAGGTATACCTGCTTAAAGGAAGTCCTTCTAACTAAGGGCTCACCTTCAGAGGACTCGTGTTTCCAAGTAGAGAAGGAATTAGCATATTTCATCAAAATGTAAGAGGTATTAGAGATAAAGTTAGTGGAACTGCTTATAGATATTGATTCTGAAATTATTGGTATATCGGACGACCACTTAAATGATTTGACAATTCAGGGGCTTCTTTACCAGGATACAGATTTTCTGGCTGTTTTTCATGGGGCTCCTTGTGGGGTTGGGGAGTGGCCATGTACATGGAAAACAGTACTCCATTTGAGTCCATAGTCGTATCACGGCACTGCACTGAACAAATATTTGGATGCTGTGCAGGGGCAGTTGAATTTAGTGAAACTAAACTTCTAATTCTTGTTGCTTATAGATCCCCTAACTCTGACTTCAGAGCATTTCCGCTCAAGCTAGAGAGGGTTCTTGATTCACTTTATAGGAACTACCAGAAACTGGGCATATGTGGTGACTTCAATGTTAATTTTGTATACAATGGTGCAAGAAAAAGGATGTTGGTAGATCTCCTAAATTTATACGATCAGATGCAGATTGTGTTTTTTCCAACTATGGTACAGGGGAACAGTAGCACAGCCATAGACAATACTTTTATTCATTCTTCATTACTAGATGGGCAATTCTTTCAGACCATGATGCACAAATTTTAACACTAAAAAGCTTTTGTACTCAAACAAATGCCACATATACTTGTAATTACAAACTATGTAGGAAAGTTAATCCAACAGCAATAGAGAGTTTTTTAAACATTGTCAAGGAACACGAGTGGTAGGATGTTTATAGTGCCGTTAACATAGATGACAAATATAATGCTTTCCTTAACACACTTCTCATGCTCTTTGAGAGCTGCTTTCCATTAGAACGTTCTAAAGGGGGTACTAGCAGCAATAGGCAGCCCGGGTGGCTGACTAGTGGGATAAGGATATCATGTAGAAGAAAGCGGGAATTATATCAAAATGTTAGAAGTAGTCACAATCAAGCGACAGTAGCCCATTACAAACAGTGTTGTAAGGTGCTTAAAAATGTTATTAGGAAGGCAAAAAGTATGTGGTATGCAAATAGAATAGTCAATTCACAGGATAAAATTAAAACCATATGGTCAGTTGTGAAGGAAGTGTCTGGTCAGTAGCACAAGGTCGACGATATAAAGTCAGTTCATAGTCAAAATATTTCTGTTGCTGATAAATCAGATATATGTACAGTATCTAACAATCATTTTCTGAGCATTTCTGGTGAATTAAATAAAAATTTAGTTTCTACAGGGTATCATATAACTTTCTTGGCAAATGCTTTTCCGAGAGTGATGTCTGAAATACTCCTCTGTGATACAGACAATGGGGAGATTGAGTCAATAATTAAATCACTGAAGACTAAGGACTCTCATGGATATGATAGAGTGCCTAGCAGAATATCGAAGTACTGTGCTGCACATGTTAGCCCTGTATTTAGCCATATTTGTAATTTTTCCTTTAAGAGTGGTCAGTGTCCTGAACGATTAAAGTACTCAGTAGCAAAGCCGCTTTATAAAAAGGGAGAAAGGGATAGTGTAGACAATTTTAGACCTATTTCTATGCTATCAGTGTTTGCTAAAGTTATTGAAAAGGCTATCTATGTAACTATAGTTGGTCATTTTATATCACGCGAGTTGCTATCAAACGTACAGTTCGGCTTTAGAAGTCGTTTAACAACTGAAAATGCTACATTCACTTTTCTCTGTGAGGTACTGGATGGGTTAAACAAAAAGTTTAAGCTAGGCTTTTTTTTTTTTTTTTTTTTTTTTGCTTACCTAAGGCATTTTATTGTTTTGACCACAAAATATTGCTCCAGAAGTTGGACCATTACGGAATATGGGGAGCAGCTCACAAATGGTTCACCTCTTACTTTAGCAACAGACAGCAGAGGATCATTATTCACAATGTTGAGAATGGCTGCGATGTGGGGTCTCAGTGAGGTACGGTCAAGTGGGGATCAGTGTTGGGGCCACTCTTGTTCCTTATTTATATAAATGATATGCCCTCTAGTTTTACGGGTAACTCTATAATATTTCTGTTTGCTGATGACACTAGCTTGGTAGTAAAGGATGTTGTGTGCAAAATGGTGCAAATGGCTCTGAGCACTATGGGACTTAACTTCTAAGGTCATCAGTCCCCCAGAACTTAGAACTACTTAAACCTTACTAACCTAAGGACATCACACAGATCCATGCCCGAGGCAGGATTCGAACCTGCGACCGTAGCGGTCGCGCGGTTCCAGACTGTAGTGCCTAGAACCTCTCGGCCGCCACGGCCGGCTGTTGTGGGCAACACTGGCTCGGTTTCAAATAGTGCAGTTCATGACCTAAGTTCTTGGCTTGTAGAAAATAAAGTAATGCTAAATCACAGTAAGACTCAGTTTTTACAGTTTCTAACACACAATTCAACAAAACCTGACGTTTTAATTTCACAGAATTGGCATGTGATTAATGAAACTGAACAGTTCAAATTTGTACGTTTTCATATACATAGCAAACTGTCGTGGAAAGCCCACGTTCAGGATCTTGTTCAGAGCCTTAATGCTGCCATTTTTACTATACGAGCGATATCTGAAGTGAGTGATCGTTCGACACGAAAATTAGTCTACTTTGCTTATTTTCATTCGCTTATGGCGTATGGTATTATATTTTCGTGTAGCTCTTCCCATTCTAAAACGATATTTTTGGCTCAGAAACGGGCGGTTCGAGCAATAAGTGGTGTGGGTTCAAGAACCTCTTGTCGATCCCTGTTCACGAGTCTCGGTATTTTGACATTGGCCTCTCAATATATATATTCCTTACTGTCATTTCTTGTTAACAGTATTAGCTTATTCCTAAGAATAAGCAGCCTTTACTCAGTTAATACTCGGAAGAAATCAAACCTGCATTTGGATCGGACTTCCTTATCTCTTGTGGAGAAAGGTGTGAAGTATACTGCTGCATCCATTTTCAATAAGCTACCACTCGAATTCAAACATATTAGCAGTAATCCACGCGCTTTCAAATCGAAACTGAAGAGTTTCCTTATGGCTCACTCCTTCTATTCCGTCGGGGAGTTCTTTGAAAAATTAAGCTGATTCTTGTTGTATTGTTGATTACGTTTACTTAAACTTATGGATATAATTTTTTTGGGTTGATAAACATTTTATTTTTATACTTTTTTTACTTTTATGTTGTAATTTCATGTACTGACACTTTCCATGACCTTGGAGATTTGCTCCTCAATTTGGTCCTACGTAACTTGACGCGTAAATAAATAAATAAAAAACTAGGCACTGTGCAAGCTGGTGGTGGTTCCATGATGGTGTGGGTTGTGTTTACATGGAACTGATTGGGTCCTCTGGTCCAGCTCAACCGAACATTGACGGTAAATCGCTATTTTCGGCTTCTTGGAGACCATTTGCAGCCGTTTATGGACTTCGTATTCCCAACAATGATGGAATTTTTATGTATGACAATGCTCATGTCACAGGACCACAGTTGATCGCTACTGGTTTGAAGAACATTATGGACAGCTCGAGCGAATGATTTAGCCATCTAAACCGCCCGACACGAATCCCATCTAACATTTATGGAACGTAATCATGAGGTCCGTTGGTGCACAAAATCCTGCGCCGGTAACACTTCCGCAACTATTGACGGCAATAGAGGCAGCATGGCTCAATGTTTCTGCAGGGGACTTCTAGTGAGTTTTTGAGTCCATGCCACGTCGAGTTGCAGCACTTCGCCAGCCAAAAGAAGACCCGCCACGATATTAGAAGGTATCCCATGGCTTCTGTCACCTCAGAGCAAAAGCTTCAGCCTAGGGTCCTACATCATGAACATAAAAAACTACTGTGCTATGCGCCGCCTTATAATCGGAAGAGGCGTGGGCATTAATTATTAGTATGGGACTCTTCAGCTGAATCTTTCAGTTTGCAGCTGCATTAAGTCAGACAGAAATTTCAGAACCAAATCCAAAGAAAAGGTAAGAAGCTGGAAGTATGAAAAGAGCCAACCTACTTTTGCTGAACATATAATAAAGCATTGGTATGAACCATCTAACATGGAACAGGATATGAAAATTATTAAAATGAGCAACTGCAACAGAAAATTGGTAACACTGCAGGAAAAGTTTCGCGAAGAGGCCGTGCAATGGACAAGAAAGTAATAAATGACCAAATTAAAATAAGCAACAATTCATTGATCTTGTTATCCTCTATAACAATAACATAGACAAACGCAGAAGATAAACAGACAAAATAAATTAATCTCTTAGCACAGACACTTAAAAAAAGTGCAATTCCTTCCACTAAATGTACCTCTTTTCGCAGAGCAGGCATCAACACACACAGTGACACAGGCACACACAGAACAAACGAGTATCAAACAACGATAGTGTTCAAAACTTAATGACAGATGTAACTTTCGCGTGATGTGCCACTTCCAAGTAACATAGGTCGATGACATTTGGACCATACACAGAAATAACTTCTACAGGATAAGTACATGTTGTAACTAAAAGAAATACGCAGTGAGACGAGCATAAATGACACTTTTATTCAAAGACAGTAATTACAGTGAAGTCATCGCATTCGCGATGGTCCCGTGGACATTAAATACTGCAGGAAATGCTCCTTCATATGGTATGTGATCACCACGGACGGCAGTACATGCTCAGCAACGTGCTCCCGTGCTGACCACGAGGGTGATAAAGAGTTCTTGTGGTAGAGCGTTCCATTCTTCCGCCAGCGCGGTTGAGGACTGCTGAATGGTCGTTGGTGCTGTGTAAACGTGCTGTGGTACGTCACCCTAATGCATCCCATACGCGCCCGATGAGGTTTAAGGGGACCACACCCTGCCTATCTATTCCATGTTAATTTAGGCAAGTAATTGACCCATTTCTGAAAAAACTATATGACACAGGGCCTTAATATTTTTACTGTATGTTACATGACGCTAATAGAGTCAACTGTACTAAAATCTACTTTATCCATTTTATAGTTTTTAAGAAATACTTTTAGAAATTTATTTTAAAAAATTAAGTTTTTTCTGCAGAAAATATTTTTTGGTGAACATCCTAAGGCGGGAATATTAATGAATGTAGTATCAGAGGTGGCTTTTTATGTTATGCAGAGTCTCCGAAAATTTCATTCATTTATCTATGATAGTTTCTGATATAATGGGACATATGCGCTTAAAATTTTAGTTTGCGGAAAATTGACTTTAAAGAAAAAACTTCTGAAATTTGTTACTTACAGTTAATTAAAACTGTCCTGCTGCATATGATGGCCCTTCTTTGGCCTCTAGCAGGTCTTCCAGCTTCTTTTTCATCTTCCTAGATGTTTGTCTTGCTTTCTTGGCCACATTAGATGCAGACCTGTCTGCATCGGCTATCCTCCTTTTATTGCAATGTTGCAGCCCAGTGATCATATTTTTACCAGGATTAATTCCCAGATTTTTCAGTACCCAACTTTTTCCAATATTACCATAACTGAATGTAATAACAGCATCGTGAACTCCTAGTTTCATTGTATGCATGTCTACAAATACAGTTTTAGGAGGGCGGTTCCAAATTATGCTGTTAAAACATTGATTTGGGTTCTGTGTCTGCCCATGCAGACCTTTCTTTAGAAGGTCAGAAAGAGCCAAGTCTCTGAAAATAGGTTTAATTGCTGTAATTACAGCAGCAGGAAGAGAATGCTGATGAGAATAAGATTCTCCATTTGCCTGAGCCCTATTGTATTTGCACCACAAATTTTCTCCTGATGGACACAATCCATGACATGGCTAATCAGCAGTAGAGGACTTATGGAAGAATATGGCCCAAACATCTCTCTTCATTACCTCCAGATTTTCTTTATTTCTCCTAATTGCCTGCCCATAGTATACCTGCAAGTTTTCTATTTCAGTTTTAGTCAATCGACCCTGTCCGGTCAACAACTGGAAAACTTCTAATTTTTTTCCTCTCATATCAACAGTTAAGGTTTTTGAACATGGCCTACCCATTCTATTTTGCTAATAATTGCATCTCCATATGGCTTAGACGTCATCACATTGTTGTATGCCTTACTGTCACCATCGCCCAAATATTTGGTGTACCGTACGCCTCTTGTTTCTACGGAAATATTTGTTGTACTCCATGAACTTCCATACCACCATTTGTTCCTCTAAAATTAGCCACACAGTTGTGTTCTTTATGTTCATTGACTTTACAACATTTGCAATATTTAGACGTTATCTCCACATCTAACACTTTACCGGTGTCTACACTCGTGGCAGTCACTACTCCATTCAGAGAAGTATGTCCTCTTTTCTGCCAACTTCCATCAAGTGCAACTGCAATATCCGAACATCCATCATTTTCTTCCACTGCTAACGTGCAAGGTAGGGGATATGAAGATCTAAAATATATGCAGAAAAGTGGCTGACAGAAAAGTGGGCGTGGCACATAAACACACGTGGTATGAAAATGCTCTTTAAATGCTCGGACAAAATTTTTTTCAGCAAAATCCTTTTCAGAGAGTAAAATCTTGATCTATCGAAATATGATGAAAACCGAAAATCGATTTTATTCGAGCTGAACCACGATGTGGTACCCTTAAGATGGGGGAACGGACATGTCACACCATTCACCGAATATTCTCTGATTCCAAGCGCTCCTAAACCTGCGCAGTTCGATGCGGTCACACACTGCCGTCCATAAAAATGAAGTCAGGGCCGAATGCACCCTTGGAATAACGCATTTGGGGAAGGAGTATAGTGTCACAATAACGCTGAACGTATCGTGTTCAAATGTTTGTACGTCAGTACGCCAACGCATTACTGAGTGCATTACCTATTCCCACCTCTTGCCATACGATGGCCCCTTTAACATTTATTTTTTATTACTAATAGGATGAAAATATATTAGTAAGAAGTCAAAAGTTCATACAACAATGCCAAGCTTTATACAGAGTGTTAAGAACAAGTATCACGTATTCTTACAGGGGGTAGTATTAGAGACAACTAGAGGAAAAGTTCCTGTTGTCACATGTGCAGAAACCAATGTCCGTCGAGATACGGGCCGTTTTACTAGTGACGAATAATGTGTAGTATGACCCAGGATTCACAAGAGATGGCATAATAAATGGCTACAATACGAACGTGTGGGCAGAAGCAAATCCTGGAGAATTCATGGAGATGCGGCATCAGACCGCTTTAGTATCAAATATATGAGCAGGAATTGCAGGCGACATATGAGTATACATTTCAGCAAACATGTTAAGAGGTGCTCTGTAGCACCGCCCTCTGTGCGATGCAGAAAGAGTGAGGTTGTAATTTATGCACGCCGGAGCACTACCCAATTTTCCACGGAATGTGCGACAGTTTCTCACAGCGACGTTTCACGGTTGATGGATTGGTCGAGGACGTCCGGCAACAAGGCCTCCCCGTTCACCAGACCCGAATCCTATGGATTTCTGGCTACGGGGACATTTAAAGGCACTGTTTGATGTTGACCAAACGATCGCCAGTGTGCAGACGTTACAGCAGTGTGTGACCAAAGAAAATGACGCAGAGCGTATGAGTGCAGGTATATCTGAAAGCGTGCGTGATTCACTGCGAAGAAGGGCTGAAGGCCAAGCAGCACGGCTTATATGCCTCCTCCTACGTTAAGGGGTAGATGAGAA
Source organism: Schistocerca piceifrons (assembly GCF_021461385.2). NCBI lineage: Eukaryota > Metazoa > Arthropoda > Insecta > Orthoptera > Acrididae > Schistocerca > Schistocerca piceifrons. The sequence continues at coordinate 368,895,377 of NC_060144.1, read as the reverse complement.
TGAGAGGACAGATTGGTCCTCATCTGAGCAAGTATTGGTTCCCAGACATACCAACATCGGAACTTCTCTGTTAGTTTTGACCAATACTACCTCCTGTAGGAATAGTGACATTTCTTTTAAAAAAAACTGTATACAAAATGAAACACTTTATCATTTCTAGAGATTGAACAGAATTACTGATATATATACAACCTTTTCATTTAATAACAAAGCATTTTGAAAATTGCAGTTTCTTTTCGAACGATGAGTAACAAAAATCAAAATATTTGTATAATTATCTGACATAGCCAGAATGGAGACAACAGACTGTAAACTTGAATGTTGTAGTTTTTATGAAAACCCTTATTTGGCGAAGATCGCAATATAGAAAACAGTGATTACTAGTTTCAACCGCTTTAACAGTCATTTTCAGATGGGGATACAAACGTGTGCTGCCTAAATCAAGAGAGTAGATGGGACACTTTGTCAGTAAAGTGTCAACATCCTTAACGATATGCCAAATTATAGTCGTATTTACAATACATATATTGCGTTTCATACGTATATTGTAAATATGACTGATATGGCTATAAATTGACATTTTATAAGGATTATGTTTACATTCTTGTTACATTTTTTTAAAATTATGATCCAATATCTGTTAATTAACATTTACATTTAATAATACACATACAAGTTTTTAAAAAGTAAAAAAAGAAGTTTCTACAAGCAAGAACCGAACCAGCAGCGTCAGGATTACAAGGTTTGGACGCTACGCTTGAGCTACCAGGGACTATATTAAAAAGCTTGAAAGGCTTGTACTTAACAGAGCTTCAAAGGCCAAGTTTTTCGAGTTCGTTTCAGAAACGCTTCGTACTGCTTTAGGAAACTGATGTCTAGTCACTGTTCCTCAAATCGAAGAGACACAGTCGGTGAGGTCCACTTCTTGGTAACACAATCAGTCTTAGCTTATACAGCCACTTTCAAGTGTTTATCTTGATTACTGATGTTCGTTTTGGCACCAGAATATGTAAGTGCTATTATCAGAGCGCCTCCAGGCTGAAATGTTCAGCATTTAACTTAGACAGATACAGAGAGTACGTCTTGTTTCCAGAGTGCTAGTTCTGCAAGGTTCGCAGGAGAGCGTCTGTAAAGTTTGGAAGGTAGGAGACGAGATACTGGCAGAAGTAAAGCTGTAAGGACCGGGCGTGAGTCGTGCTTCGGTAGCTCAGATGGTAGAGCACTTGCCCGCGAAAGGCAAAGGTCCCGAGTTTGAGTCTCGGTCGGGCACACAGTTTTAATCTGCCAGGAAGTTTCAGTACGTCTTGTTATTTGCACTGTTCAAAATGGGTCAAATGGCTCTGAGCACCATGGGACTTAACATCTGAGGTCATCAGTCGCCTAGAACTTAGAACTACTTAAACCTAATTAATCTAAGGACATCACAGACATCCATGCCCGAGGCAGGATTCGAACCTGCGTCCATAGCGGTCGCGTGGTTCCAGACTGAAGCGCCTAGAACCGCTCGGCCACACCGGCCGGCATTTGCACTGTCTAACCATGTTAAAGTGACCACCGCCTACGTTCGATATCTACGTACAATAACCACTCACGGACGGCAGGTGGCAGCACTAACAGTGGAGAGTACATAAAGTGTGCCCGGGGGAACCTGAAAATAGTGCAATCGTTGTCGTAATGAGGAAACGGGGCGATTTATCTGACATCCGAAAGGCACTGTCATTGGATTTCCGGCCAAGGGTGGAATCATTTCCGAAACGGCTAAGTTTGTAAACTTTTCGCGTGCTGGCGCGGTTCAAGAATACTGTGCATGGCAAAATGGCGCAATCCAAAACCGATGCAGAGGCAAGTGGTATACTATGGGCCACAGATGTCAGGAGTGAATGACGGCTGCGGTGATGTCCATGGCCGAATAGATGTGCAACTGTTGAGTAGCTAACAACAACGGTGAACCAAGGAGCTACCAACGGTGTCTCCTCAACGCCCATTCAGCGAACGCTGCTGCGTATGGGCCTCTGCATCAGCGTCTGGTCAATGCGCCCATACTGACTGCTGTTCGTCGGCGACCAAGGCTGGAATTCGCGCGTCATTACCGCTACTGGATGTCCACTAGTGGCGACAGGTGGCCTTTTCATATGAACCACGTTTTACGCTCCGTCGGACAGATGGCTGTTGGTGTGTGTGGTCCTGCAACAATCATCGTAAGGGTCCAGGCCATAGTAGTGAACATTACGGTCTGGGAAATGTTCTCACGACATTCTCTGGGAGATCTCGTCGTTCTAAAAGGCACAGTGGATCAGCGCAAGTATACATCTGTCCTTGGGGACCATCCACACCTACATCTAGCATGTTTTTTTCTCAGCATGATGGCGTCTACCAGCAGGACAATACAATGTGTCACACTTCTTACAGTGTACTTGCGTAGTTCAAAGATCACCAGTGCAGGTTTACCGTACTTCCTTCCCCACCGAACTTCCGGGATTTAAGGTGGGTAGGACGTCAAGCGGCCCCGACTTGGAGCAGGAGAGGCACCACAGGACATTTTAATTTCCACTGTCTATACTTTTGCAAATAAATTCATAAAACCTTGTCAGCATGACCAGGAAGGATTCAGGATTCACACTCATAGCAGTGGAAGTTTTTAAATGTAAAATTCATCCTTTTTTTTCACTTACTATTGGCTGAATTTCTTGCTAGAGATACACTTTCCTCCATAAGTAAGAGAGGTTCTTGGGTGAATTTTGCACAGCATACAAACCATACTTATAGGTGTATGAAACTCCAGAATTTATGTAATTTATGTAAAAATGAATGAGCTGTTACACTTTAAACTTCATGTTAAGGAAAACTCAAATTTTATAGTTAATTATCTCAATTTTTACCACAGTTTTTAATAGATATGGAAAATTCTAGAGTTTTGCATTAAGGAGTTTGTGTTTAGTAAGCAGTGCAAAAGTCATCGAAGAATCTCTCTTACTTATGAAGAAAAGTGTACCTACAGTAACAAATGCAGCCAACAGTAAGTAAAAAAATGATGAAATTTCACATATAAAAAAATTTATTTTGTCGTGTTTTTGAACTTCCAATGCTATGATTGTGAGTTCTGAATCCTTTCTGATCATTCTGACAAAGATTTATAAATTTATTTGTAAAAGTACAGACAGTGGAAATTAAAATGTCCTGTGGTGACTCTCCTGTTCCACGTCGGCCCGTTTGACGCCCTATCCCACTTCAACCCAGTCGAGAATCTATGGGACCACCTCGATAGAGCTGTTTGCGCCATTAATCCTCTATCGAGAAACCTAGAGCAGTTGGCCACGGCACTGGCCATGGCTCCACATCCCTGTCGGTGCCTTCCAGTAAGCACCTCACTGACTCTCTTCTTGCACGTTTCTGTTGCAAAAGGTGATTATTCAGGCTTTCGCAGGTGGTCACATTAATATGACTGGACCGTGTAAGACGTGCTTATTGATTTTCTTGGTGAACACTTGAAACGACTACAAAAGCGAAAACTACGTGGACATACAGGGTGACAATTATAGAACTATATGAAATAGAATCGTCATAATTTCTGAACGGTTTGCGTTAGGACGTTCAAACTGCACGGTTGGCCGCGGGGCGTGATATGCAGCAGTATGCACATGGTTCGGTTTAGCGACGAGGCCCACTTTCATTTGGATGGATTCGTCATTATGCAAATTTGGCGCATTTGGGGGACAGAAATTCCTCATTTCGCGATCGAGAAGTCTCTTCACCCTCAGCGGGTGATTGTGTGGTGTGCAATGGATCAAATGGTTCAAATGGCTCTGAGCACTATGGGACTTAACATCTGAGGTCATCACTTCCCTAGAACGTAGAACTACTTAAACCTAACTAACCTAAGGACATCACACACATCCATGCCCGAGGCAGGATTCGAACCTGCGACCGTAGCAGTCGCGCGGTTCCGGACTGCAGCGCCTAGAACCGCGTGGCTACCGCGGTCGGCGGTGGGCAATGTCCAATCATGTAGTAATCAGTGCGATATTCCTTAATGGCATGGTGACTACTGAGAGGTACGTGAAGGTTTTGGAAGCTAATCTCATCCTCATTATCCAAAATCACACTGATTTCGACAAGATGTGGTTCATTCAAGGCGGAGCTCGACCCCATCGAAGCAGGAGAGTGTTTTATGTCCTGGAGGAGTACTTTGGGGCCGCATTCTGGCTCTAGGGTAACCAGAGACCACTGGCATCGGCTTCGATTGGCCACCATATTTTCCTGATCTGGAAACATGCGACTCCTTTTCGTGGGACTACATTAGAGACAATTTGTACAGCAGTAACCCCAAAACCATTGCTGAGCTGAGAACAGCCGATTAGGAGGTCATCGACAGCATCGATGTTCCGACCTTCAGCGGGTGACACAGAATATCACTATTCGTCTGTGCCACATCACCGCATATCAAACATGTCATATCCCTAATCCGCGTATCTGTAGTGACGTTTACATATCGAATAAGGTGTGTATATACCGTAGTTTGTAACTAATTAACGCTTTTTTTATATAGTTCAGTAACTGTCACCCTGTGATTTACAGGATTTCAGTTGGACGATGTCCTCCACAACCGTCGATATATCGACGGGTGAACAGCTGTGATTTACAAGACACAAATGCAACAAGATATTGTTGTGCATTACAATTGGCAGGGCTATGGCAACTACGAAACCAAAATACTGTGTATGCAACAAGTCAACATGCACAGCAAACATCTAGCCACACCATAGAACCACACATGATCAACGTCAGACATTATCAATAGCTAAACAGAGCGAAACGTAACCAACTTAAGACAAGTAGTGCTAACTCTGTAGATTAACCAGGAAAGATAATGATTTAGGCAAAATTCCTTGTTTTTATTTGTTTCTTTTATGCCCTCACGAATCTGCTATTGTCCAACCATAACTGTGGGTCCTTTGATTGTTCTCAAAGATGGATAATCAGAAATAGAATACATGGAACATTAGTTCATTTTATTAAAAGAATAATAAAAAGATGTATTTAACTTTATACACACAGGAGTGTGTCGAGTATTACAACTGTACTTGAACAGTAAAGCATCATTTCATGTACACAAATACAAACTTTTGTCTTGAAGTACAAGTTCAACATTTACAAAACTACAGTTCCATCAGAGACTTGAATAATGCTGGTTTCCTAACTACACTACTGGCCATTAAAATTGCTACACCACGAAGATGACGTGCTACATACGCGAAATTTAACCTACAGGAAGAAGATGCTGTGATATGCAAATGATCAGCTTTTCAGAGCATTCACACAAGGTTGGCGCCGGTGGCGACACCTACAACGTGTTGACATCAGGAAAGTTTCCAACCGATTTCTCACACACAAACAGCAGTTGACCGGCGTTGCCTGGTGAAACGTTGTTGTTATTCCTCGTGTAAGGAGGAGAAATGCGTACCATCACGTTTCCGACTTTGATAAAGGTCGGATTGTAGCCTATCGCGATTACGGTTTATCGTATCGCGACATTGCTGCTCGCGTTGGTCGAGATCCAATGACTGTTAGCAGAATATGGAATCGGTGGGTTCAGAAGGGTAATACGGAACGCCGTGCTGGATCCCGACGTCGTCGTAGCACTAGCAGTCGAGATGACAGGCGTCTTATCCGCATGGCTGTAACGGATCGTGCAGCCACGTTTCGATCCCTGAGTCAACAGATGGGGACGTTTGCAAGACAACAACCATCTGCACGAACAGTTCGACGACTTTTGCAGCAGCATGGACAATCAGCTCGGAGACCATGGCTGCGGTTACCCTTGACGCTGCTTCACAGCCAGGAGCGCCTGCGACGGTGTACTCAACGACGAACCTGAGTGGACGAATGGCAAAATGTCATTTTTTCGGATGAATTCGGGTTCTGTTTACAGCATCATGATGGTCGCACCCGTGTTTGGCGACATCGCGGCGAACGCACATTGGAAGCGTGTATTCGTCATCGCCATACTGGCGTATCAACCGGCGTAATGGTATGGGGTGCCATTGGTTACACGTATCGGTCACCTCTTGTTCGCATTGATGGCTCTTTGAACAGTGGACGTTACATTTCAGATGTGTTACGACCCGTGGCTCTACCCTTCATTCGATCCCTGCGAAACCCTACATTTCAGCAGGATAATGAACGACCGCATAATGCAGGTCCTGTACGGGCCTTTCTGGATACAGAAAATGTTCGACTGCTGCCCTGGCCAGCACATCCTCCAGATCTCCCACCAACTGAAAACGTCTGGTCAATGGTGGCCGAGCAAATGACTCGTCACAATACGCCAGTCACTACTCTTCATGAACTGTGGTATCGTGTTGAAGCTGCATGGGCAGCTGTACCTGCATACGCCATCCAAGCTTTGTTTGACTCAATTCCCAGGCGTATCAAGGCCGTTATTACGGCCAGAGGTGGTAGTTCTGGGTACTGATTTCTCAGGATCTATGCATCCAAATTGCGTGAAAATGTAATCACATGTCACTTCTAGTATAATATAGTTGTCCAATGAATACTCGTTTATCATCTACATTTCTTCTTGGTGTAGTAATTTGAATGGCCAGTAGTGTAGATGAGTCTGACTGCGTCATGGGAGGTCACGGACTGGGGCAGAGCAAGTCCATGCTCAGCACTATACCGACCTCCACGCGACGGCGCTGCAGTGCCGAGACAGAGGGCGTGTCTCCAGGAGCGCTTCCCATTCACCGGTGCGGACCACTGCGAGGCATCGCTAATGGTTGTGGTATCGACGCATGTTGTCGACTTTAGTGTGGCGCCACGATCTTTGGACAATATCATGGCTTCCTCAATAACACAACCTCAGTAAGTGAAAGTACACGCTAGCACCAATTGTTGTATGTCACACAATGACCGATACCAAGGCAATGTTCTACAATAGCAGACCTGCCTGGCTGTTATAAGTGAGTGTGACGTTTATGCTCCACAGTTCTCGTCGTCTACTGTATGACGTGCAATACCTGCAGACATATCGTTGACACTTGTCTCGTGCAAACCTAGATAACTCTTCACAATTTCTAAAAAGTGTCTAATCTTAGATGGTGGTCGAAAAACCCATTTCACAGTCTGTTTCTTCAGAAGACGAGCAATCCTGTTGGAAATACTATCTGCATAAGGCAAAAAATTATAGACGCCTGTCCCACATCATTATTTTCGTTACTCACCCGATTTACAGTCAGCGGATAGCATAGTGCATGTCTCATCTGTCTCTCACTGCACCCAGTCTGGTGAAAAGTAACCACAAGGCGTGCTAACTTAGCTGAAAATCCTTCTGAGATGGTATGGGCTCTATGAATCTAAGTGAAAATACCCCTTCACGCTGACCTTTATAGTAACAGCTATCAGTCTGAAAATATAAATCAGTTTGCTTCCTATAAACGGTATCCTTCGTTCCTCCTGACCAACATGTCAAGGAAAAGAAGATAGCTGTTATTTTCCACCTGCATTTTTGTGGTATCGACTAAACATCACGGCACAGCACCAAAGTCGGCAGTGGACATCGATACTACTGACATTAGCAATGTCTCGCTGCAATCCGCAACGACGAATGGGAGAGGCTGAAGAAGACACACCCGGTCCCTTAGCGCAGCAGAATCCTCGCATGGAGGTCGAGATAGAGTCAAGCATGGAAGTAGTCAACCAAGTTCGTGACATCAGTTGAAGCAGTCAATATCATCGAGTAGGACAAGTGTTAGTCAAATCTCAGATGGACATGTACTTTTGTAAATGTTGAACTTTGTACTTCAAGAGAACAGTCTGTTAATTAGTGCATGACGTGACGCTTTAATAGTCAGTGGTAGCAATAAATTATCAAGCACTCCTGTGGCCAAGGACTGGATAAGTTAAGTAAATTATTTTTATCATTCATGTACAAGGGCCGTTCAATAAGTAATGCAACATATTTTTTTCCCGGCCAGTTTCGGTTAAAAAAATGCGGAATCTGTTGTGAGACATCATGAATTATTCTCATTTCAGCCACTATAGTTTCATGAAGTTCCGATACGTGGCGGCGCTTTACATAGCCTTCAAAATAGCGTCTGTAGCGGAGGTGTGTTCCAAGCATAGAGCTTTCATTGAGATTCTTTTGGAGGAAAACCGGAGCATCGTAGATACTCATAGCGCTTGCAGAATGTCTACAGAGGCCTGGCAGTGAACAAAAGCACAGTGAGTCGCTGGGCGAGGCATCTGTCATCGTCGCAACAAGGTCGCGCAGTCGTGGCTGTTCTCTCACATGCCAGCAGGCCGCACACACCAGTGACTCCTGCATCTACATCTAAATCCATACTCCGCAAGCCACCTGACGGTATGTGGCGAAGGGTACCTTGAGTACCTCTATCGGTTCTCCCTTCTATTCCAGTCTCATATTGTTTGTGGAAAGAAAGATTGTCGGTATGCCTCTGTGTGGGCTCTAATCTCTCTGATTTTATCCTCATGGACTCTTCGCGAGATATATGTAGGAAGGAGCAATATACTACTTGACTCCTCGGTGAAGGTATGTTCTCGAAACTTCGACAAAAGCCCGTACCGAGCTGCTGAGCGTCTCTCTTGCAGAGTCTTCCACTGGAGTTTATCTATCATCTCCGCAACGTTTTCGCGATTACTAAATGATCCTGTAACGAAGCGCGCTGCTCTCCGTTGTATCTTCTCTATCTCTTCTATCAACCCTATCTGGTACGGATCCCACACCAGCGAGCAGTATTCAGGCAGTGGGCGAACAAGTGTACTGTAACCTACTTCCTTTGTTTTCGGACCGCATTTCCTTAGAATTCTTCCAATGAATTTCAGTCTGGCATCTGCTTTACCGACGATTAATTTTATATGGTCATTCCATTTTAAACCACTCCTAATTCCTACTCCCAGATAATTTATGCGTGTGGCCACTGTCATAGAAGGTGATCGACAGATCACAGTCAAACGCCTCGATGAAACATGTGTTCATCGCTTCAAACTGCAAACAAAATGGCAATCCAAGGAGTGGCGCTACACCGTTTCTCCTCCGAAGAAAAAGTTCGAAGCTACACCACCAGCTGGTAAAGTCATGGCGACGGTCTTCTGCAACTCTGAAGAGGTTCTTCTGCATAATGTTCTCCCTCATGATGCAACGATCAACTCGGCAGTGTACTGCGCTAGCCTCAGGAAACAGAAGAAACGACTTCAGCGTGTTCGTTTCTACAGAAATGCAAACGAACTTCACCTTCTCCAAGACAACGCAAGATCTCACGTTAGTCTGTGCACGCGAGAGGATTTCACAAAACTTCACTGAACTCTTCTTCCTCATCCACCCTACCGTTCGGATCTCGCACCTTCCGACTTCCACCTGTTATACACAATAAAGGATGGCAGTACGTGGACGATGGGGAGGTTATTGAAGCAGTAAGACATTGGTTCCGACGTCGACCTGTAGAGTGGTACCATTCGGACATACAGGCCATCACAGTGTGGTCTCGTAAGGGTATCGCATTGAACGGAGATTTTGTTGAAAAATAGAGTTTTGTTGCCAAAAGAGTGCGAAATAATATGGTGTATTGCGATCCTGAATAAAAACAACCTGCTTTCAGACCAAAAATGTGTTGCACTACTTACTGTAAGTCTCTCGTAATAAAGTAAATCAATATTTCATATGTTGTAGTTCCGGCGTGACGTCTCCTAGAGCGATCGAAGAACCCACAGTTATGGCTGGACGACTGTAGTTTCTTTTGGTCGTTACAAAATTGAAGTGAATATTTGGGTGGACGGGGCTTAGATGTTTTAAAGAGGTCAGCAAATACTTGTCGTGCAGCCAAATAATAAAACTGTTGTCTACGCATGTAAAACAGCCGGAAGCTTTCGACGCCGTTGACTCTTGGGCATATACCTTGAAATCTTGCATAAAAAAGATTGGAAGGATAGGTGACAATGCGCTCCCCTTTGCAATCCTGTCCGTTTACTCATAGAACTAGTTACTGAAAAAGAGCAATTGAAAGCCAACACAAGAGAAAAACGGTTAGTTCTACCCTGAACGTGGCTGTTGTCCAACCAATATTTTCCCGATCAAACGATACCATTTCCCACAGCCATGACTTTACTACCATACAGTCTGTCTGCTTTGGGTTCGCGTAAACAGTCATAGATCGAGGTGGCACGAAACGCCGTCCACTGGAATATACGTAAGTGCATGCAACGATTTCACTTCATATCTTACCAAATGGAGTCATATTAACATATTTTTACGATACACACTACATACACTGAGGTGACAAAGTCATTGAATAGCAACATGCACGTTCACTGATGGCTTTAGTATCGCGTACACATGGCAGAAAATGGCAGTACCTTGATGTACTTGTCACTTGTACTCCGTAATGTAAAAGGTTTCCGTCGTGATTGTAGGCGACTGGAATAACTGACAGACTTTGAACGCAGAGTGGTAGTTGGAACTAGACGCATAGGACCTTCCGTTTCGGAAATCGATAAGGAATTCAATATTCCGAGGTCTACAGCGTCAAAAGTGTGCCGAGAATACCAAATTTCAACCATTACCTCTCACTACGGACAACGCAGTGGCCGACGGCCTTCACTTAACAACCGAGGGCAGTAACATTTGCGTATAGTTGTCGTTACTAACAGACAAGCAATACTGCGTAAAATAACTACAGAAATCAATGTGGGACGAGCAACGAACACCTTCATTACGACAGTGCGGCAAAATTAGGCGTTAATGGGCTATTACAGCAGACGACCGCCGGCCGCAGTGGCCGAGCGGTTCTAGGCGCTTCAGTCTGGAAACCGCGCGACCGCTACGGCCGCAGGTTCGAATCCTGCCTCGGGCACGGATGTGTGTGATGTCCTTAGGTTAGTTAGGTTTAAGTAGTTCTAAGTTCTAGGGGACTGATGACCTCAGAAGTTAAGTCCCATAGTGCTCAGAGCCATTTGAACCATTTTAGCCTAGACGACAGGAATACAGTAGCCTGGTCAGATGAGCCTCGATTTCAGTTGAAAAGAGTGGATGGTAGGGTTCGAGTGTGGCGCAGACCCCACGAAGCTATGGACACAACTTGTCAACAAGGCACGTGCAAGCTGGCGGTGGCTTCATAAAAGTGTGGACTTTCAGTATATGGAACTGACAGAATCCTCTAGTCAAAATGAATCGACCATTGACTGGAAACGGTTGTGTTAGGCTACTTGGAGAACATTTGCAGTCATTCATGGACTTCATGTTCCCAAAAAACGATGAAATTTGTATGGATGACAATGCACCATGTCCCCAGGATTGTTTGAGATTGGTTTGAAAAATATTCTAGACAATTCGAGCGAATGATTTGGTCACCCATATCGCCCGGCATGAATCTCAGTAAACATTTATGGGAAATAACCAAGAGGTCAGTTCGTGCACACAATCCTGCACCGGCAACACTTTCGCAATTATGGTCGGCTATAAAGGCAGTATGGCTCAATATTTCTGCAGGGTATGTCCAACGACTTGAGTCCATGCCACGTCGAGGTGCCGCACTACGCCGGGCAAAAGGAGGTCCGACACGATATTAGAAGTTATCCCATGACTTTTGTCGCCTCATTGTACTACGGAAGCTGTTCTATATGCGAAATCTGAACACTACGTGTTGCTTAGAAGTGGATAGCGGGTAAGTGTGTCAGTCCAGTTAGAGTATAGCTAATGATAATAACGAATACTGTTGCCATCTTTTACTGTAATCGAAACATTACCAGGCGAAAGGTCCCACTGTGCATTAGGATGGCCTGTTGTAAAAACTGGGGTCTAAGCCCCGGAAGCGTGAAATATACCTCCGTAATAAGACCTACAGTACCTTATGGGCCACAGTAGTAGAACAGAAGGTGGGTACTGAGGAGCTTGAGAAGATACAGAGATTGGCTGCCTAGCCATACTGTTGTGTGGTCTCCAGTCCAGAGACTGGTTTGATGCAGCTCTCTATGCCACTCTACCCTGTGCAAGCTTCTTCATCTCTGAGTAACTACTGCATCCTACATCCTTCTGAATCTGCTTAGTGTATTCATCTCTTGGTCTCCCTCTACGATTTTTACCTCCCACGCTGCCCTCCAATACTAAATTGGTGATCCCTTGATGCCTTAGAACATGTCTTACCAACCGATCCCTTCTTCTTGTCAAGTTGTGCCACAAACTCCTCTTCTTCCCAATTCTGTTCAATACCTCCTCATTAGTTACGTGATCTATCCACCTAATCTTCAGCATTCTTCTGTAGCACCACATTTCGAAAGCTTCTATTCTCTTCTTGTCCAAACTATTTATCGTCCATGTTTCACATGGACATGTCTACACTCCATACAAATACTTTCAGGAACGACTTCCTGATACTTAAATCTACACTCGTTGTTAACAAATTTGTCTTCTTCAGAAACGCTTTCCTTGCCATTGCCAGTCTACATTTTATATTCTCTCTACTTCGACCATCATCAGTTAGTTTGCTCCCCAAATAGCAAAACTCGTTTACTGCTTTAAGTCTCTCATTTCCTAATCTAATTCCTCAGCATCACCCGACTAAATTCGACTGCATTCCATTATCCTAGTTTTGCTTTTGTTGATGTTCATCTTATATCCTCCTTTCAAGACACTGTCCATTACGTTCAACTGCTCTTCCAAGTCCTTTGGTGTCTCTGACGGAATTACAATGTCGTCGGCGAATCTCAGAGTTTTTATTTATTCTCCATGGATTTTAATACCTACTCCGAATTTTTCTTTTGTTTTCTTTACTGCTTGCTCAATATACAGATTGAATAACATCGGGGAGAGGCTACAGCCCTGTCCTACTCCCTTCCCAACCACTGCTTCCCTTTCGTGCCCCTCGACTCTTATAACTGCCATCTGGTTTCTGTACAAACTGTAAATAGCCTTTCGCTCCCTGTACTTTACTCCTGCCAACTTTAGAATTTGAAAGAGAGTGTTTCAGTCAACATTGTCAAAAGCTTTCTCTAAGTCTACAAATGCTAGGAACGTAGGTTTGCCTTTCCTTAATCTTTCTTCTATGATAAGTCGTAGGGTCAGTATTGCCTCACGTGTTCCAATATTTCTACGGAATCCAAACTGATCTTTCCCGAGGATAAAGGGAGGTATTAGCAGCATTCCCACTGCTGGGTTGCAGACCATGTTCGAAAAACCCCCATTACATCTCTGAGTTACAGTGGGGGCAGCAGCAAAGGAATACAGGGAAAAGAGTAGATCTTTTTAGGATATCCAGTATCTCGCACTAATTTGATGAGTGTGGTACATACAGGAATGAACGGCTAAGTGCTGGCTGACTATACGGTAACTTCTAGCTACTTCAGTAACTTTCTATACAACCACACGGAGTAGGGAGGAGTCGATGAAAGAACCATGATATAGTTCAGGTGGTTTACTGACGGATCGAAATTGGACGAAGGTGCTGGGACTGTGGTACACGGGGTCTAGTCTACAGAGAGTGCAGTATTCCAGGCAGAGATATTCGCTATCAGAGTGTGTGAGGAGGAGAATCTGTGGAGGTGTTACAAGGATGGTAGCTCCTGACTCATTTACATAGCCCCTGTAAGGAGATCAAAGAACGTTGCAGAAGATCGTGAAACCTTTTTGGGGCTAGAGGAAGGTAAACCCTGCTGTGGGTCCCTAGTCAGAGGTCGTTCAGGAAATAGTAGTGACGAAAAATTTGATATGCTGCCCAAGACAGGAGCGATGACGTTATTTCTTGTAGCGGAACCTTTCCTAACCGTCACTAAGGCGATACTACAATGTAAAATACGTAGCTGGATCAGGATGCAGCACGTGGAACATTGGACTAAAGCCCAAAAACAAAAATATGGCAAACTAATCATCCCGAAACCATGTTTAAGGAGTAGCTCTACAATCCTGGGACTAAACAACAGGCAGTAACTCCTGGTATGTCTAATGACTATGGGAACTACAAGACAAACACCTATGCACGATGAGTATAGAAAAATAAGCCGCTAAGAGCAGACTGTGATGTACAGGGAATAAAACAGCACCACGTTTAATCTTCCAATGTGAAGCACTGGAGGCCAAAAGACACAAATTATTTGCGGACTTTCAGCATTCTGAAGTAATTGTAGGGAATGGCAGTTGAATCTCAATGTAGACAAGTGTAATGTGCTGCGAATACATAGAAAGAAGGATCCTTTATCATTTAGCTACAATGTAGCAGGTCAGCAACTGGTAGCAGTTAATTCCATAAATTATCTGGGAGTAGGCATTAGGAGTGATTTAAAATGGAATGATCATATAAAGTTGATCGTTTGTTAAAGCAGATGCCAGACTGAGATTCACTGGAAGAATCTTAAGGAATTGCAATCCGAAAACAAAGGAAGTAGGTTACAGTACACTTGTTCGCCCACTGCTTTAATATTGCTCACCAGTGTGGGATCCGTATCAGATAGGGTTGATAGAAGAGATAGAGAAGATCCAACGGAGAGCAGCGCGCTTCGTTACAGGATCATTTAGTAATCACGAAAGCGTTACCGAGATGTTAAACTCCAGTGGAAGACTCTGCAGGAGAGACGCTCAGTAGCTCGGTACGGGCTTTTGTTGAAGTTTCGAGAACATACCTTCACCGAGGAGTCAAGCAGCATATTGCTCCCTCCTACGTATATCTCGCGAAGAGACCATGAGGATAAAATCAGAGAGATTAGAGCCCACACAGAAGCATACTGACAATCTTTCTTTCCACGAACAAAACGAGACTGGAATAGAAGGGAGAACCGATAGAGGTACTCAAAGTACCCTCCGCCACACACCGTCAGGTGGCTTGCTGAGTATGGATGTAGATGTAGATCGCTAAGACAGCCAAAGTAGTCATCAAGTAAATAAAAGTGAAACTTGCAACTTTGGCAAAATATTTGGGTTACTAGCTCCTGAAGAAAATGTGTCTGTCGGAGACCTAGAAAAGCGACTCCTATTAGTCTTAAAGAGTTTTCTAGAATGTCAGGTGGAGCTACTGCACAATAAACTTAGTTTCGGTGTGAGCAACGTTGAGCTGGGACCACTGTTGTTTTGTGTCCGCTATTAATTCAAATTAAATCAAATAGTGGAAATATACATGTGTAACTTTTCTCCTAGAGGAATCCGGGAGGTCGGCTCCATCTTGAAAGCGCAGGAGATGGCATTAGTTTGACCAGCGGAGATGGGCTACTGAGACGGGCAGAAAAGCAAACAAAAAGCCAAACGTTCCGAGGCAAAAAGGCTGGACATTGTGGTTGCCATCGGCGAGACCCGTGTGCGGACGCCGAGGGTTGTGGTCCATGTAAGTTCTTTTTATAGCCGGTGGCCGTTATTGCTGGTGACATGCCTCATTGACCTTTCTCCATGCGCTTCAAGGTCGCGCAGAGGCGCCCTCGTCTTGGATTCCACCCGTACGGTATGTGTTTCACGTTACTGCTCGTTCGCCTTTGCAGCCGGTTACAAGAGGAGCATAAAGACACTACGAACGAGGAAAAGAATCGATACAAAAGAAAATAAAAAACTGTAAAGAAACAAAGTAGCAACGTGGAAACGTATAAAACCCATTACGCTTAGAATATAGGCTGCGCGTGCCTCTTGTGCTGAAATATGAAACCAAAGTTCGTGTCACGTTACGGATAAAGTGAGTTTCTGTCATTACGTACAATGCCAAGTGAAACTAACAGTCACAATTATTGCCATTTAAAGCTGAAATCGGCCAATGATTTTAACAACTGAGCGGCTTATTGTGTTAGCACTCTACATTACAATTAACATAATTTTCAGGAAATTCCCAATTCTAATGAGTTGGTAATCGTTTTAAAATTCCGTAAGATCAAAGTTTGAAATGTAATATTTACAGTTATTCTTGTGTATACTAGTTACAAGCACCGGATATACTCGTTTAGCAACATTGTCCGTCATTTGGTTCGCTTTTTATACAGAACTGAAAGAAAATGTATCAGTTAGAAAGAAAGAATTTGGTTTTCAGACGACTCCTAAAAAGCTCTAAAATATTTCTTTATGTTACTATCAAAAATAAATCCCCTTTTACCTATTACGTATGGCTTGTACACAACATAGGCTTTTACGTTCTATGGCGTTTGCTACAACTAGCACTTATACTGAAACAGTGTTAAGACAATAAACATACCATATTGAAAAATGTCATCCATAAAACCAACGTAACTTTCAGCTTTCAACTAGCGTAATACATGGAAAGTTCGAAGCTGAGCTCTTGAAATAGAATCGTTTTCGTAATAAGGGGATAATGTCAAATTTTTCATACGAAGTAAAGCAAAATTCGGTTAAATGCACTTTGAGATGGAATGAAACTACACGTTTAAGCCATTAAAAATTGGTATAACAATTTTCTTTAGAGCCATATCGATAAAAGTTCAAAGAAAACGCATCTTATATTTCCTGTCCGATACAGATTACACTTGTGGCATTTTTTTCTGAAATGGTATTTCTCTTTTCTTTTTCCCTTTCAGCGCTAGTTGTGGAAAGAAATAAGAAATTGATGGCAGAGCAATTGGCTATAGTTTTCTTTGTATAACGACCTTCATCAATATATTCATAACATTTATAAATAAACAAGTAAATAAATAAGCACCATAGGGGACCATTCTCAATAGATCGGTAACGATACCACTCCTAACTTCAGCCTGTAAACCATTGACTTTATCTTGAAAAACGTGTCTGCATATTTTGTGTATTTTTAAAATAACTTAACCTTTGGAACAAAGCACTCCTTTCTTTCACATATTACTCAGCAAGTGTGAATGAAAACTTCTCTTCCAAAGTTGTTTACAAAATATAGACCAACTTCAGTTGTTCAAATGGAAACCAAAAGTTTAATCAACTACACAATAAACATTTGAATAACGCTGTGTAACACACGTGCCAGAGGCCCTACTGCTGCTTGATATTTTCGAGAGTTTCGGCCCTTGTCAAAGAATATGTGGACAGCGGCCTGAGGGGACTCAAGCAATGGCTTCAGACCATTTGCATACGTACTTTTCTATACGAAGTTTAGCTAAATAAGTAACAACATTGATCTAAGAGGCACAAGTGTTTCACTTTTTATTTGTGAATAATAAACTGCATAACCTTAGAACCCGAAGGTAAGTTAATGGAGTTGTAAGAGGAGTTAAGTAAGATCAGATGGGATAAAGTGAGTTTTTAATAAATGAGGCGAAGAAAATTAGATCAAATAGATTCAAAATCAAGTCACGTGGTGCACCAAACAGGAACTGGGCCACGAGGAAATTCAGCACGAGCCCTTACTGTAAAGCAGAAAATTAAAAGTAACCTTAGAGATATTGAAGGAGTCTCAAACAAGAGCAAGATTTACTTTTAAAAAATAGACAAAATATATTCGTGGAACTCATTCACGTAATTCATCATCATGCTCATATTCTAGTGTGAATGCAGAAGACTTCCAGAAGGAGTTACGGAAACTGATAAATGACAAAAAAAATTGACAACAAGATGAAAATGAGATATTCTTCATTGGTGTCCTTCGGTTATGACAGAAATAACAGATACTATACGTTAGTAGAATTGCCCAAGTGGAAAAACATACTACTAATTAATGTATTCTTCCAGAAGAAAAAAATAGATACTCTAAGAAGCAAATGGAAATAACAATGAAAGGACTGAATTTTATCAACCTTCGCAGGATGTGATGGCCTTAAACTACTTTCAAACTGCAAGTGGCCACAGACAAGTAACATGCAGTGTACAAGTAAATACAAACATGGAGAGAAACTTAATCATCAGAAAGGAAAACAAAAGTGTATATTTTGAAAATATAAATAAAAAAGGTAGGGCCCGTGGCCTGGGGTAGTGTCTATGCCTAATAAACGAATGTGCTGGGTCTTTCAAACCAGCTACGCTTCAATGTCGAGTAAAAATTATCGGCAATGTGGCCGAAGACCTCCTTTCTGCCAA
The DNA here is from genome assembly GCF_021461385.2 of Schistocerca piceifrons. Taxonomy (NCBI): domain Eukaryota; kingdom Metazoa; phylum Arthropoda; class Insecta; order Orthoptera; family Acrididae; genus Schistocerca; species Schistocerca piceifrons. The sequence continues at coordinate 368,877,409 of NC_060144.1, read as the reverse complement.
CGGCTTGCCAAATAGGACATAGCAGCGGGCAGAGTTTCAAACCAACACCTTGCCCTTCGGAATGAGTGGGGGGAGGATTGAATTGCCCTAAAATACAGAGGATACAGCAATGACCGATGCATGAGGATGCTGAAGGCAATGAAAACTCCTACAATAAAGACAAACAGTGTATATCCACAGGATATATGGACTTAAGGTGAAAAAGTGTCATGATGATCTCTCCATTGTCAAAAGATTTCGTGGAAGACCACGGCGTGCCATCCCATCTTCTAAGTGATCCTCTGACGGCACAAGTCGAGCCCTGCACGTCGATGTTGTGGCGTGAGTGGAGGACGGGCCAGAGGTGTCCCTGTCCGTAGTTCCATTGCTAATAACCGGTTCACAACAGTTCGTGTTGACACGTCTGGGCTCAGAAGCCCTCTTATCTGCGCTGTCGTAGCTGTACGATCTGCCACAAGTGTCCTTACAATAGGACGATCCTGGCGGGCGTCTGGTCTGTGTGGGCATTCAGAACCCTGTCTATGGGTGTGAGAATGTTCACGTGACCACTCATACTAGCATCGTTGCATTACTGACGCATCACGTCCAACTTCTGTGGCAATTCTCCGAAAGGACCATCCCGCCACTCAGAAGGCCACAATTTGACCACTTTCAAACTCGCTCAGCTGGCTGTAGGAAGCATGAGTGCTTCTCAACGGCACGGTTGCCTGCTTGCTTCGTACGTTTGCACCACACTGAACCTTCTGGTAGTGAGCACTCCCTGTTAAAAGTTAGACACATACGGCGCTCTGGTAGCAAGGCTTGTACGCTATCTGTTGGCGGACGACATTGAAACCATTATCAGAACATCCGGTAGGCTCCAGGTGGCATATGCCTTCATCGGATCAAAATCAATGTCGTCATTCGAGGTGTACTAATATTTTTCTGCCAGTGTATTTCTAAGGCCCCAGCTCACCTGCTCTAAGAAGCGCCATCTGCCTGGATGATAAGGTGCGGAGAAACTCATCTAGCGAGTATTTTTCAGACAAGTTTAACTGATAATGTTAGTACCACTATACTTTCTTATCCGCGACCTGTAGTCTTTCTGTCCTCTTTGCTTCGATGCCTTTGAAAAAAGTACCTACCTATATGAGCCGTGCACGACTCGCGTTTATCCCAATTATTGTTTGTCATCTTCTATTACGGTACTGCCGCCACGTTTTCTTATTCCATTTACTGGCGTCACTAACTTTCTGCCTTACTTGCCCGTGAGCGGCAGCAGCAGCGCGTATCGATAAGTGCACTGTCGTACCATCTTTGGAGCGACCAATAGGATTTCCGGGTCGTCGTGCGTCTGGCAGTAAGTTGGAGACGGACCAGCAGCGCAGTTGGGACGCAGCAGCAGTGAAGTCAGGGACGGAGCGGAGCGCTTGTGAGGCCCCGACAGCCAGTGCTCGCCGACCGCTGGCGACCCACGTGAACTGTCCGACGGAGGGAGATTGGAGTGGGACGACCACTGGTTGGTCGTTCGGTTGGTCATCTCATCGGCCGACGTATATTTGGTCCTTTCACCACTTCCAGGACTGCAGGTGGTCGGTCGGTGTGGAGCAGCAAGGGAATCTCCGTGGCGCGTAGCTTGCCTGGGCCCGCTGGCAGCCTCCATGAGGTGTCGGAGTGTGTTCCCATTGCTATGAGGTTCGTGGCTCACCGACCCTGGACATGAAAGTTGAGTTTTGACGTAATCTACAAAGAAGTCACGACTGTTGACATTGTGTCGTTTGGAGTTCGTTTCGGCTGTTGGGATATTCCCGCGAGCAACAACGCGTGTTTTCAAGTTGGCAAATTTTAGCCACCCTCCGGAGAAGTTTAGTTGTACTTGGTTATTTGAATTGATTTGCACCAGCAGAATCTTCTGCCTTGTGGCCGCTAACGTTCCGGTTACCTGACCTGGCCGTTGAAGTAAATTCAGGCAGTGTATTTTCCTCATCATGTTGTCGCTGTCCAGTACAGTGTGTAGTGTAACAGCTCAATGTATATTTGGTTGTGGGCGTCAATACCTTCTACGTTATTCCATTGAACTCCCTGTTGTGTGCTGGTCGGGTGTAGCGGAGGTTTTCTTGTCGGTTGGGTTGTCATCAGATCGACAATGGTTGGGCCGGTTGCCTGTCTCAGCTAAGCGAGTGTTAGTGTTTGAATTCCAGGCCGACCCTCGAACTTCTGAGCGCCCTTGGCTGTACTGCCTTTTCCTGTTTGTTCTTGTTGTTTGTACTTGTATGGCTTCTAGCCAATTTTTAGATTAAGGTTTTTTTGCCCTTAAGGTTTTAGATTGTCTGGGCTTCCAGCCTAATTTAAGAACTGTTTTATGTAAAGCCTTTGGCATTTTCAAACTTAATGTTATTGAGTCTTAAGTGTTGGGCCTTCAGGCGATTCTGAATTTAAGTTGTTTTGCTCTTAAAATGTCAGATTCTTTGGGCCGTCAGCCTAATTGAGGAACTGTTTTAAGATAAGGATTTGCCTTTTAAATTTCTGATTTTGTTTGAGCTTTAAGTTATTGGCTTTCATCCGTTTTTAAATTAAAGTGGTCTTGCCCTTAAGGCATAAGATTGTACGGCTCATTCAGCCGCTAATTAAGTTCCAAAACTAAAGCTGTGTTTTTTTGGTTTTTTGTTTGTTTGTTTTCTTGGCTCTTGTAATGTTTGATCTAATAAAAGGTTGTATGTTCGAGTGTAACTGACAGCCGCTTATTTTGGCCCCTTTCCACAACTTAAACTACCTGTCCTGTCCTGCGGCTTTAGCAGGGTGTCTCACTATAGTTGTTTTAATTTTGACACGCAAGGTTACAACTTTACTCTCACAACAGAGTACACTTCCCTGTTTGCACTATTGTGTACCGAAAATCTTATTTCGTTGCCTAGAAACATTAATGGAGTCCAAGTTACGTAAGATACCCCTCAAATTGGTAACAATGGCGGTCATATCACGCTTCCTGTATTTGCCTTTGCTCCTGAAGGGTAAGCGCGGTTTTCAGTAACGAACAGGTTTCTAGCAGTCAAAAATTCTTCAGAGCAATTGCGTATGCTCTCTACGTCCGTACATGAGTAATCAGTACGCAGCATAAAACGGTGTCGAACGCGGCTTTGAAATCTAGAAGTATTGAATCCGCCCGTTCGTCTGTGGGATGTCGCGAGCTATGTTTCACTTAAGAGTCGATTTTTAGAGAAAAGCTTTGCAATGTGTTACATGATTATACGCACCCGGCATGAGTTGTAGTCTCCTGCAGCAGCCAGATCCGATTTTATGCGCTTCTTATAAAGTGTAGTTTAAATCGATACCTAATTTAAAAGCCTATACACCTTTTTACTAACAGAATGCCCACGGACGTAGCAAGCGACCCTTGCAACACGTTTTGCGTGCGCCGTGGCGTATGTGACTGCTGACTCACCATCCTCTGACTAACAGTCTGGCAATTTGGTTAATGGTGCCGAAGCGTAGCTACGCCCATACCTCCCTTCTGAACTGTTTTCACACTATGCCTCCTCGAATACAAGAATAAAAACACGATACCGTAAATACAGAACACGCGCGGATCCAGGGATCGATTGTCTAAAGGAGGGTGAGGGAGCATGGGAGGATGTCACAGTTTGTTACTCCCTCCATCGTATCTCCCTATCGGCAAATACTATTTGCGGTCACTCATACTTTTACCCTGTGACAGAGGCCTTCGATTTTGACAATAATAATAAAATATAGAGAATGTTTTAAAATAATAATTTGTTTAGTTTGGTGTTCAGCACGGCCTCCATCGTTTTAGCGTAACATCCAAGAAACCATAAATCTAAGAAAAGAATCGAATGAAACAACAAGATTACTTGTTACCAAACACTGCTTATTTATATCCAAAACGCGTTTCGAAGGTTTAAACCATCATCAGGTGGATTTACATATGTTAGTACGACGTGTGTGTGTTTTGTTACGGTTATGGAGTAATCTGTAGCACTGTCTAGTGGCGAAACAAAAGCACTATTTCCAAACGTGGTTTTGGGGAGGTTTTCGATTAAAAACTAAACGTATAACTGAAAGTGAAAATAAAATAACTAAAACAGAATACCTCCAGTGGCCACAGGCTCCTTTCTCCGTCGTAATTCATCGCATGTAAACTGTCACATTTTGTTAACAAAGATAAATAAATAACAACCTCGTATGGCACACTAGCCTGGTTTAAGTCTTTCAGGTGGCCGCTTTGGTGAGATGGTGCCAGGAAGCTATTAATTGCAAATAACACATAGCAAAATAGTAACATTATATTGAAGTAAAAAGAATGTATAGAAAAACAACACTATTATTGCAGAATAAGTTTCAAAGGATTGTGGAGATCTCTGGTTGAGATGACGAATACATGTGTAAGAACAAATATTTCATATAGTATACAAATCGTTTTCTGTCAAGTTTATATAGCTTAAATTTCATACTCGTTTACACAACTGGGCGACATGCTACAAACCTTAAATACAATAATTGTGTTCCCAACAGTGGTAAAAGTATACATAAATAACAATTTTGGCTGGGATTCAGAGACTTGGGATGAAAGGGTTGCCAGAAAGAGGGCTAAGTTTTAGATATGCTAGAGCTGTGGATTTGTTGAACTTACACTTGCCACGTATTATAGCTAAGTAAATGCTGAAGTAACACAATGATACCGGGTTAAAGAAATGCAGACAGACATACCCTTAATACGAGGGTTGACTGAAAAGTAATTCCTCCACCTTCGTAACTCTTCAACAGTTGGCAGCATTGGTGTGTGGCAGGTACTGGCTTGTTCCGTAGCCTCTTCTTTACAGCTTCAGTTGGCAGGAAGCCTTAGCATTGAGCGGTTGTGTAGTTACAGTGCAAAATATGGAACCCTGGGCAGACGGTCGGTCAATGCGATTTAAGCAACGTGCAGTCATTTAATTCTTGACAACGGAAGGTGTCACCCCAAAGGAGATTCATCAGAGAATGAAAGCAGTTTATGGTGATTGTGTTGATGTGAGTACTGTGGGTCGTTGGGTGATTAAGTTTAAAGATGCTGAGGCGGGAACATCTGACCATGACAAACAAAGAGTTGGACGTCCTGTGACAGCAACCACCGTGTTTCACAAGCAAAATGTTGACAGATTGATTCAGGACGATCGTCGTATCACTTAAAGAGAAATTGTAAGCACAATCGGCATTTCACGAGAACGTGTAGGTCACATTATTGCTTTGCTTAGCCAAGCAACTCTTCAACAGTTGGCAGCATTGATATGTGGCAGGTACTGGCTTGTTCCGTAGCCTCTTCTCTACAGCTTCAGTTGGCGGGAAGATCTGTGCACGATGGGTACACACACTTCACGTGCCACCACAGCAGAACTTCAGAGACTGAATCTCACCACCGTAAGGCATCCTCCATACAGTCCAGATTTAGCACCATCTGTCTTCCATCTGTTCCCGACGATGAAAGACGATCTGCGGGGACATCATTATGCTTCTGATGAAGACGTTGAGAGAACTGTGAGACTGTGGTTGCGGAAGCAGAGTGTCGACTTCTTCCGTGACAGCTTCAGAAAACCTGCTCATCGTTGGCAGACATGTATCCAATTGACTGGTGATTATATGGAAAAGTGGATATTGGTAATTAAATATCACATTCTAAGGATTATTTCTGCCTTTGATTTATTAAATAATTCCCATCCAAACCCAATTAACGAAGGTGGAGGCATTACTTTTCATTCAACCCTCGTAATATAAACAGATAGGGCCTATATGTAATATCAGGCTGACAGGCTGTTGGTTTTATTTAGGTCGATCTACTGAGTTTTTTTAGTTTGGTACGTTATTGTTCATTCTTTGTACTTCGAGATAATGCTTCTGTTTTGTTATGTGTTCTTTGCAGTTATTAGTTCCCAGACACCCTCTTTGTTTACAAAGTACGACAGTTTACTTACGATATATTAGAAAGGAGAGAGAAGCCTTTGACCATGGAGGTAGTCTATTTTAGTTGTTTTATTTTCACGTTCTTTTATATATTTAGGTTTTAGTTATAAAAAACTCCCCAAAATCATGCTCTGAAACAGTGTTTCTGTTTCTCCATTAGACAGTGCCGCAGGTTACTCTACAGTCGTAACATAATGCACACATGTCGTGCTAACATATGCAAGTCCACCTGATGATGGAGCTTTAAGCGTTTGAAACACATTGTGGATATAGATAAACAGTGACTGGTAGCAGTAAACTTGTTGTTTTATTCGGTGTCAAGAACGGACATGGTAAAGCCTAACCTAAAATTTTCGCACTTAAATAAAACAATGACAACCATAATATATGTAAAATTTTTAAAATTGTAATAATAATTTGTTTGCTTCAGTTTTTAGTAAGATCTACATCGCTCTGTATGACATCCAAGAAATTACGAATCAGGTAAGTTTAGCATCTGAAAAGGATTCTTCCTAAAATTTGAGACAACATGTCTCATGCAGTTAATTTAAGAACTGGAAAAGTAACAAACTCTCACAACTCTGATAACGCCATAATTCTCACAACATAAAATCTAATTGTCACTCAGCATTATCAGTACTTCACTTAGCAAAAATGGCTCTGAGCACTACGCGACTTAACTTCTGAGGTCATCATCAGTCGCCTAGAACTTAGAACTAATTAAACCTAACTAACCTAAGGACATCACACACATCCATGCCCGAGGCAGGATTCGAACCTGCGACCGTGGCTTCACTTAGCACTACGAGTGTGAACACGGGTGCGAAGACTATAGCTCTGCGAGCGTGTAAAACCTAGATGCAGGAAACACTGTTTCTCACCTACGTTTGGGAAGTCAGCGCTTTCTGTCATCCCTCACTCAACTACCTGTGCGTTTGTCGGGTACACTCATGGAATCACGAACCGTCGAACTGTGTCGGATTTGCTGTTGGTAGCAGTTTACGGTCAGCTGGGGAATGTTGACCTTTACTTGACTAGAATGTTACCGGTATTTTGCTAGCCACGTGGGCAGATCCTCATACAAGCAACTGGAAAGTATCCCGTGTTAAACATAGCTTGTAATTTATAACATACCTCACCATTTGAGTAGCTTTTCGTTCCCATGCTACTTTATTCTCTAAAGGTTAGATGTAAAATTTAGAATCTGATACACTGGGTGTCCATGAACTATCTTTACAGCTTAACACTTTAATAAATTTAAAACTATACTAGATATTAACAAATGGT